>NC_035791.1:5616418-5971851 GCF_001653235.2 Pochonia chlamydosporia 170 | reverse complement strand
GCAACCAACAGCTTGAAAGACCACTTTGACTTATTTGCTATGTTTTTTCGGCCACGCTGCGTAAGTTGATATCTTGAATACTTCTCAACATTTGTAGTTTTTACTGGTTATATCAGTATCTACATATATATGTATTTGTTTATAAAGTACACATTCTCCTTCAACTCTAGACAGACTTGTTAAATTCATCCACCACCTCTCTCGTCGCACGAGCAATTCCAACTGCGCCAGGGGTGTCACTATGAATACATAGGCTCAACGGCGCTTTAGTTAACTTTAGATCGACGAGTTGATCCGCCTTTCCCCTGACTGGAACCGTTCCCTTCCGTAGTACGTGTGTTAGTCGCTCACGCAGAGCTACCAAGTCAACCGCCTCATGGGTTCGAGAGATTATACAGTCGCCATTCTCATCGTATTCGAGGTCGGCAATGATTTCTTGTATAAACGGGATACCCATGGCTGCGCATGTCGTCTCCATGAACGTATTTGCGGCCCCGATCATGGGTACAGGAGAACCCTCAGGCGTAGTAAAATTCCTAGATGCACGACAGACAGCCTCGCATATGGTTTTATCTTTGCACATAACCCCATAAAGAGCACCATGAGGCTATCTATTTGTTAGCAAAGACTTGCTTCGGACCGGGAAGATGAGATGCATGCAGTACGTACGCTGACATGAGACAATGGGATCCCCTCAATGTCCAGAAAGGCTTTCAGGGCGCCAATTTGATATATAACCATCTTTTCGCATTCTGTAGCGTCCATCTTCATTTCGCGACGTCCAAAGCCTTGTAAGTCGAGATATGAAGGGTGAGCTCCAATGCGCACTTTGTTGCGCTGCGCCGCCTTGATGGTCTTGTACATGACCATTGGGTCTCCAGCGTGGAAACCGCAAGCAATGGAACAGGACGTAATATGTGGCATAATAGCTTCATCGTCACCCTGGAGGGAGTTTGGTCAATGAGAAAATTTGTCCTTCCCGTCAGTTTCAACCTACCATTGTCCAGTTGCCAAAGCCCTCGCCCATATCGCAGTGGATTTCGACGGACTTGGCAGCCCATGGTAAGGAAGACTGAATCACCATATTGGTTCTCTTCGTCTTCTCTTCTTATTTTCGTGATTGTGGTTTTCCAGGCCAAGATGAATATTTGCGCATGGATTGGATGACTAGAGCGCTGTCTCCGAGTGTTACTGATTGCAGTCTTATCACTGTCCATTCAGTTACCACGAAGCTATCCTCTTCAACACGCAATCATTTATTTAATTCAACTATCAAAACTGACATGGATAAGTCTGGACAGCCTTGATCGTGAATAATCCCCATTTTAGGAAAAGAGGCACCAAGAAACCACATTTGACGTGTCGGGATACATCCACGAAGACCCGCCGTCGTGGAACTCTTGGCTCTTAGTTGCCACGCCACAAACCTTCCACGACGATCTCGTAGACAATTCCCAAATTGACGTAGTGCTTTCGGGGCTTACCTATGACCCACCTCCACATGTCTTACCCCGGAATCAGGCCACGACTCAGGGCTCAACGAGATAACCACCATCATCATGACACTTGGCGGCCACAGGATATCGTTGCCGAGAATAAATGAGGCGTTTCTATTTTCCCTCCATGTTTCCGATTTCCCCAGACGATAACCAAACGTCTTGTTGTCCAGACCTCCCATGGCACTGATTAAGCGGATTGTGGAATAAAAGTCTGCGAGCAGGGGAAGCAGTCGAGGTGGCAGTCGATTAGAACCGGTGATATAAAGACCCCGAAGGCTTCAGACGGACAACACAATAACCCCAGATTCTGTATCCGAGCCTTCTCGATCTCCCACCTTTGTATCACTTTACTCTGAACTTGGCTCGCCTCACATCCACAGCAGCTATGGCGTCCGACGAGAAACCTCCTTCGAGATTCTCTCGTCGGGTCACCTTCAATCAAAATCTCATCAGCGGCTTCGTTCTTTTCTTCACCGTTGGCGTGTACCTCGCAGTTCTCGGTCTAGGCGCCGGCGGCGGTAAACCTTCTTCACAGCGAGTGAGCGACATCTCCAATAGTTCACTCTATGGCATTTACGCCATATTCGGCTTCTTCACTGGCGCTATCATGAATAAACTTGGCCCGCGCCTAACTATGACAATTGGCGTTGCCGGCTACCCAATCTACGTCGCTGGCCTCTTCTACTACGACCGCACCGGCAAGGAGTGGTTTCCAATTCTCGGCGGCATCCTTCTAGGCCTGAGTGCGCCTATGCTATGGTCTACATCGGGTTTTATCCAATGGGCTTACGCAACTGAGGTCGAGAAGGGCAAGTATATTGCGATTCAGTACTTCATCAATCAGGTTGGCAGCGTGGTTGGTTCGCTGGTAGCTTTCGTCATCATTTACAACGGGCAATCAACGGCAGACGGTAGTCCGACGAGCGTGTACATTGCCTTTCTTGTTCTTATTTGCCTCGCCTTCCCATTGACCATCTTTGGCCTTGTCAGCCCCAGGACGGTTCGTCGCGCCGATGGTACTTCGATTGCCGTGTTCCACAACTTATCTATCGCTGAGGAGCTCCATGGTGTGACCAAGGTGCTAAGGGATTATCGAGTTCTTGCTATGCTCCCTGTCATCTTTAGCTGCGAGTTGGCTCTGGGAATCTTGCCTGCTATCAATGGACGGTACTTCAACTTGCGAACCAGAGCCATGAACAACGTCATCTTCTACCTTGTCCAGCTTCCAGCGTCTGTGGGATGCGCAGTTCTCACCGACAGACTCCCGTTCGGACGACGTATGCGTGGCTACATATCCGTGAGTGTTCTTGGTGCCTTTGTATTCGCTGGTTGGATCGCTCTGCTCGTTTGGGTGTCTGTGTCTTCGACGTGGGCATCACCGCCGACAGGTGGCGTCGATTGGACAAGTGGTGACTTTGGGGGACTTTTTGTCCTCTATCTCCTCTTTGGAGTTATTTACGGTTCGCATCAGCAGATTGGCATGTGGGTAATGGGCACTTTTACCAATGAGCCTACTGTATTGGCTATATATGGTGGGTTGTGGAAAGGAGTTGCTGCTGGTGGCGTTGCCGTGCAGTTTGGTATGGCTGCGGCAAACGTATCGCACCGGTGAGTTTTGTACAATTTTCCAGGTTTTGATGCCGTCTGACATCTTCCAAACTTAGAGCACAAATAGCCTTTGCGCTGGCGTTGCAGCTGGTCTCTATCCCCATCCTGCTTGTGCTCGTGGGAAGAGCCCGGGAGACAAACTACCAATCTGAAGGTACGCATGAAACTCACCGAGATGTTTGAGATACTGGCTAACTCAATAAATTCCAGCTGATGTTATTGTGCCGCATTACGCCGAGAATAGCAAAGTTGATCCTCAGATGGTTGATAACCACTAGGTCGTCGTGTTTCTGTGCAGGAACCAGGATAGGCTGGATGCTGGCTGCGAGTAGTACTTAGGTGAAAACTCTTATGGCTTTATAGTTTTAATTCGTGGTCTCAGCTAAAGGTAGCTTATGAGTCCGGTGTATAGCTCACTAATAATGGACAGTCCGTCAATTATTTACTTTTTTAAAGGCAAGTTTACTTCACCAGACCACTGTGATGCCTCTCATGTACCATTTAACCCTTGTCCACTGCTATTTATTACTCGCGCAGCAACGGCTCGAAAGCAACAGACAAGCTAGCGTTGTGAGCCACTAGCGAAATGGTGTCAAGTATCGCATAGCCTCAAAGTTTAGGCTTGCGTACACTACCCCTGACTACATGTGCACATGGCACGACGAAGCTTTCTACGTCAAAATAGTCCTACCTTCTCAATCTTGATATAAAACCAAGGTATATGCCAACCTCACACGCAAATTCTAAGGCCTTCGTCACCTGTGACCATTCAGAGCGCTCGATCATACGTAAGATACCAATTTCGCCGGTCGGAATCGAACTTTCTCTCCATTATATCCAGCAAAATCGAAGCAAACCGCCATCACCAAGATTCCCAAGCCTCCCATCACTAACCTAGCTACGCAGAAAGAGCATCAGCTGGCACCATGCCGCTGCCCAACTTACCGACAGAGATCAAAAATACAATACTCCAGAGTTTAATAGACGATGGTTGCAAGGTAGCTCGCTTCGCTACAGTGTCCCCTGGTTGGCTGGAAATAATCGAAAAGCACAACTTTACAAACATCAGGCTCACGCAATGGCGAATCTCCGACCTAAACCGCATGACACGGCGCAACCGAGCTCGAATAAAATCCATATGGTTTTGCGTGGAGTTGGAGCAATACGATTGTATGACTTGCAGTCGTTTATATCTGAGCAATGAAATCGATGCCGCCACACGCCGCAGAACAGATATTCTTATTATGAACGCACTTGAGGACCTATTCGTGGCCCTTAGCAGCTGGACAAATGAAGGCTTGACACTCGATATTAGCGTCTACTCGGAAAGTGATGCACGTCACTCACTCAAACACCTCTCCTGCGAACCGGATTTCGCGTCAGAGGAAGGCAACGCTTCCCGCGAAAAAGAGTTGACTAAGATTGCGCGCGGAATGAAGTCTGATCGGCACCGAAAAGGTGGCAGAGTCAAGCAAATGCTTCTCTTAGACCATGGTATCGAAAAAACGTTTGCGAATATTATGAGCATGCATTTCTCCGGGCACTCGCTCGAAGCCGCCCAGGAGCGGCGACATCAATGGTGGCAAAAATTGCCTCAAGTACCAGCCGTGACGAGGCTATTACTTCGACAGCAAACACAGCGACGATGGCATCTCGATACAGTTGCTAAGATGCTTCACAAGTTTCCGAACTTGAGCGAGCTTCACTATGAGCCTTGGAGGGAGTGGAATGATTGGTTTCAAGAGGTCACAGATCGAGGTGAGTAATATCCTTACTAGATCAATACTATAAGCAGGACGGTTGCTTGAGGGTATAATGTCTCTCAAAGCTGTAAATACTAACCTTTGTTATGCCAATAGACTTCCATAGTTTGCTCCGCATAATCCATCTGAAACGACTGAAGAAGGTGGCAATCTTTGAGAATTTCAGCGAGCACTACGCCTATATCACGTCGTATGCCCGTACCCTCTCCCGTGGACTCGCTCGCGGACTAGGTCGGGACGTCTTGAGTGCATTTCCCATGATAGAAGTCAACCCGTTTACCTACGATCGAAGCTGCTCACGTATCCGAACTCCGAACTCTACTCTCGGTCGAGAACTTAGCTTCCTTAGTCAACATTTTGAATCATTCGCCGCGTCATTCATGGTGGATGCGAACGAGTTTTTCAACTCTGCCAGTCATGAAACGTCCCATCATTGGCCAAATTTGAGGTTCATCACCCTTACTTCCCAATTGCTATCGCCGGGTAGCAGCCATGAGAACATCATGGATATGCTTGTTGCTGCTGCGTGGGCAGCTAAACGCATGCCACGACTTGAGACTCTGGAGATATGGAATGGGCAGAGGAGGCTCGCGGCTCTTTTTCGATACGAACGCAAGGGAGACCTTCACCCTGCTGTGATTACCTGGAAAGGGACATGGGATCTCACTTTCTCAGATGTCGTTATCGATACATGGCAAAGTGTTACGGAGACGTGGACCACGTACGGAATGAAGCAGGTGTATGAAACATTGGACGGTTATGGTATTCAGTCACACGCAGACGCAATAATCCAACTGAGGCTTCCAGAGATGGTAGTTCGGCCTGTTTCTCTACAACAGATTCGGAGAGAGCAAAAGTTTGGCTGGGATTGGATCAGAGCCCGCGACCTCCCGTCTATTTTTGATCATCTTCGAAAGTTACATGCCCCAAGTGGGTTTTGGGACACATTCTTTCTCCGACTCTAAATTGGATACGCATGTGCGCTGCCATTTTTTTGGCCGGGCGTAGGACATTTGGAGGTCATATTCAAGCGCTATTCTACGATACATCGGATGTAACGTTTGGGACAGGATGCGTTCCCGATATCGCAATTTTAGTTTGGGACAGGTAACTTCGGACGGAGAACTGTGCACATTTAAACTTGTCTGGTTTTGTCAAGAGTAGTATGATAGGCAGTAGAGCAGTCTAGATGCGCAAAAAGGCAACATCTACCATCTGCAACTACAAGTATTTGCGCACAATCAATCATGCAAGCATGTTCGCACCTTTCAACAATTCCAATTAATCTTAATCTCGCTGTAACCACTGAATTGCACCGTTTAGGCAATTGAAGTCTACGTACATCATCCCCGTGCGCTCCACATCGGATAATTTTGAAGTGTCGGACAAAAAATAGCGTAGCCAGAGACCACTCTTAACGTTTCTTAGACCCCATTCATATTCTAGCATGATAGCAAGGCACGAAGTATGACGTTGGTGTGTAGGCAACCCTGTGTGCGTGTCTCGATCCATAAATACGCCGGTCCCTCACCGCATTTATCTCGAATGTTACCTTGTTGTGATAGCTTTAAGACATCAAATCAAAATGTCTGAAATCACATTGTTCACAGACTCTCGATTTCCTTGTCCCCAGAGATTGCGCCTCGTGATCCAACAACTAGGGGTACAGCTCAAAGACATCAAGGAAATTGACATTCTCAAAGCCGAGCACAAAGTATAACCAATCCCAAAGGCTTCTTCGAATTGTACAAGCTAATAGATGTAGACTCCGGAATTCAAGAAATTGAACCCTTCAGGTGCCGTTCCATGTGTTCGAGATGATCAAGACAATCCACCTCTATGTCTCAGCGAGTCTCGGGCCATTGCTAGATATCTAGCGAGTCGATACCGTCACGACGGTGATTATTCCGATGCATTGGTTCCGGATCCCAATAATTTCGTGGAACTGGCCAAATTTGAAGAAGGCGCATCAATTGAGTTGACAGCCTTTGACGCCGCTGCCAACAAGTTGGTTTTTGAGGAGTATTTCAAGCCGTAAGTAAAAGTATGTTATCTAATTTTTAAAGTACAAGCACGTCTGATTGTTTTTAGAAAATTCTTCAACCAGAAACCTGACCAGCCCGTGGCTGAGTCTTTGAGAGTTCAACTTGACAGAGTATTTGGGATCCTGGAAACGAGGCTGTCAAGCCAGCCCTATATGGCGGGCATGGTGAGTCAACAAACTGCAGTGCTTGAACTGACACAATGCTAAACAGTTTCTAGAAACTCACAATTGTTGACCTGTTTTATTTACCATACATGTTCCATCTAACTAGAGAAGTCTGGCCTTCTTGCCTAGAAAATCGGCCAAACTTGCAATCGTGGTGGAACAAAATGACAAAGCTGGATGCCTTTCAAGCTGTCCTGGTAGATCCATTTGCTACATAATGTATTTCAGTATGTTTTCCTTTAGCTCCCGAGGCACAAGAATTTCGGCAACGTTTCTAATGTACGGCTGCCACATCACCGCTAGAGTCGTTAGAATTTAGTTAGGCTGGTTGGGAGCGCCGTTTGCGAATAACTGTACCCTCTTTCCAATCATAGTCGTCCAATTCTACGGCCGTTTCTAATGTAAACCTTCGTACATGGTGTTTTTTACGCTCTCTCCCAATTGTATGCTTGACTGCCTTTGAGAAATATCTTGCTCTCTCTTTTGACTGGTTCCCTATTTAGAAATCGGAACATCCTCCCATTAATATCTACTTACGACGTTGACCAACACAAAGAAAACTAACTATCCCCGATGGGAACATTTCTCCGTACTCATCGTATAACCCAGCTGCCAGGCCGAAGATGGGAAATGAAACGTCGCCGGATCAGCCAAGCTGGGAATCCTACCTTCCCCCCAAAGCATCTTCCAATGGACTCGGTGAATTATCGAATCCACTAGGGTGTTCGGCAAGCTCACCGCTGGCGCCGCCACCTCTCAAGGTACAGCACTTGGGCAAATGGACACTCGTGGTCACGCCTTGCCACACAGTACGGAGTACAGCTTTGAGACTCGGATGTCACAGAGAGACGATGATCTAGGACACAAACACCATATGTGCATGTCTAGTTAGATCTTGCTCGGGCGAGGTATTCAAATTTCAAGAAACAATACATTTGTGATATTTTGCAGATATACCGCCTGCTTGTACTGGTCAGAAGGGCATCTGACCCTTAGGCCTCTAACTATTTGTCATCGGTGCTTCGACTGCACCTATCGATAGTCAGGAGTTAGCAGCCAACATCGTATATGATAGCACAACACTTGTAAGCCGGTTTCTGCTGTTGCTTTCGTTGCGAAAACAACGGGAAGATTCTTTTTTGGTGGTATTAGAGGGATTTCTTCCATTTGATCTGACACTCAGTGGCATTCAGAGACATCTTTAACGAGATCCAGAATGTCACTGCCACTCCCATTGGCACGGTGCAGTAAATTGCCCTGAAACAGCTAGTCGCAGAATTTCTTTTGATAGTGCAGTCAAACCCCATCATATTTCTACAGTGCTTTATCATAGGTCAATATCAGAATGCCCATGTTACAGCCAATGATCATGCCCGGCGCCGCGAGATGGTCAGAGGTCCGAGGTTATAAAAGAAAGCCGCCATGTATATCAAGCCAACTCCGCTTGGCCCCCAAACTGATCTTCCAGTGTTTGAATTGCAAGTATATGCTTGTATCCGGAAGCCTACTGGGACCCGGTTTCCGTAGGTTCTCCGGTGCTGCATCTTTCACGGAATAGTCTTGAAAGGTGTTTCATACTCACCGAATCGCACGTTATGGACTACGTGTCTATCCTATTTGGAGCATTTCTAGCGGTATATGTTTTTACATTGATACGAATTATTCAACAGACTTGGACGACTTGGAAGCGCTTAAGGAGCTTCCGCAATGCCTACCTCTGGATGATCTGGACACAGGTCATGGCCAACTTGGCTTCGGCCCTGACCACCTACTTGTACCTGAACGGTGTTATCGGCGAAAGGTATGTTTGAACCACTTTCTGGCTGTTTACCGCATCGGGCAAATAGATGACTCGCTGCTGCATTAGCCTCATATTCTATATTTGCACCGGTAAGCCTCCAAAGACCGCCGAACAGAGCCTCGACCACCGAAACTGAGATAACACAGTAGCAATCTGGACGCTGGAAACGCAACTTCTCGCACAAATTCTCGCCAATCGTGTTTCGTTGATCATGGGGGACAAGCGTAGAGCGAAATGGCTAAAGGTCAGCCTCTTTGTCGCGATATTGGGTGTCAACATACCAGTCTCGATTATCTGGACCAGGGCAAGATTGCCAAGCGCCACGAGCGATCACATACGTCTCAATAACAAATTTGAGATCTTCAACAAAACCTTTTTTCTTGCTATTGACCTTGTATTGAACTTGTACTTCATATTTCTTGTGCGCTTTAGCCTGATTGCACTTGATCTCAATCAGTACTGGGTACTTTTCAAGGTCAATATTGGCATCGTAGGCCTGTGTCTTGGCTTGGACGCTTGCGTTCTTGGCATGCTCAAGTTGCCAAATACTTACGTGTAAGACCCCTTTCATACACAACAACTTTAATGATTGGCACTGGAATATTTCGCTGCTATACCTAACTAAGTCCTATGGTATTCCTCAGGTACATACAATTTGCTCAATTAGCATATCTCATCAAGCTGTATATCGAACTCACGATGGCCGCTCTCATTGCGAAGATAGTGCGAAACGGTACTAGAGATAGGATCGACGCTTGTCAACTTCCATCCAGTCAGAACATGATGGTTCAATGAACGGGGTTCGATCACCCTGCTGTTCACACCACGTGCGGTAAGCGTCGGAGAGGTACTGTCAACAGCAAGCCAACGATACTATTTCGGAGCACTCGTGGTCCGGCGGCAGTCGATAATAGTCAAAGGGTTTAATTCGAAGCAGCTCTTGGGGGAACACCCTCACACCGCATGAACTAAGCCCACGAAACCTACCGCAGCTTCAAGTTCAGTAAACAAACACAGAGAACATTTTGTCTAATCCAATGGCATAACAGAGCAGGGGCGGATACAATGGACCGACGACCCATGGAGACTGGTCGCAAATCAGTTTTTACTCAGCATTCCGTCTCCGGGTTCTCTTGGAGCTCCATGGGCCTCTCGGGCCTGCTTGCTAGTCCATGGATAACGATTCCGATAGTTGTATTTGATCCTTCAGCTTCAGTATCTTATGGAAAGGGGAAAGATTTTCATCCATAATTTACATGGGTTTGAGAAATAACGACAACGCCAAGTGAAGGGCGGCAGATTCCGCCAGTCTTAGTGAGTAAGGAAGAAACATCAAAGAAAGGACCCAAGCTTACGTTCAATTCAGTTATCCTCACACTTAAACGCCTGCTTGAGTTTCTCGTCATATTCCTGTTTTTGTTGGACCTTGCTGGCAATGAATTGCTCACTGTTCAGCCCCCAATAAACAGAAAGAGCTTCATCGAGGCAATGATCAGATGGATCGAATCGAGGTCGAATGCGACGTTGGAAGATGAAATAAAGTCCAGTAACACTCTCTAGTGCAAGAAAGTAGAAGAAATTTCCAGCTTCCCATCCTTGTCTCATAGTTTCCGTGAAAACCTGTGGTCCCCTTTGGTGTTGTAATGCTGAAAAGAAAACGGCCTCCTCTTGCATGAATATGTCTATAAACTCTTGACGAAACTCGTCAAACAGAGGGGACAGTCTCTCAAAAGGTTCATCTGACAACCACGATGGCGGATGTAGCATTTCTAGTGGCAGTGAACAAGCCCATTCTAGGTCGATGAGATATTTGATGTTCCACTCCGTATCAACAAAGATATTGCTCGCATGCATATCGGTCAGAGTTAGGATGAATGGTCCGGAGCGTAAATCTCGGCGTACAAAAAGCGGAAGGATTGTTCGGAAAGCGCTTAAAACTGCCATTTGCGCTCTGCAATCAGCCTCATCATTGGCGGCGTTGAGCTGATGACGTAAACGACTATCATGACAAGCTAGAATGTCGTGTAAGAATGGTTCTATAGAGGTATAGGTGGTACTTCTACTGATATTTGTTGGGATTCCCTCGTTCTCTAGTTGATGTAGCTGAAGCCTAAGCGGTCGATTTGTGAGACTAATAACTCCCTGGTTGTCCATAGTAAAAGACCCAATACGTTGCAATGGGACTTTTCCGAGCGCGAGCATGATGCGTGAAAGACCACGAAATAGATTGGCTCTTGCACGCTCATCATGTCGTTTCGTTTCCCACGTTAAAGAGAGCATTTCCGCATCAGCAGGTTCAATATAATCAATGACCATATGCCCTACGTTGAGGTTATAGGCCGAATTCAACTGCATATACTGGCATGGAACAGCGTAACCAAGCAGAGACAAAATTTGGCGTCGGAGTTTTTCGAAAAGTCGAGAGAGAAATGGAGCGGTATCCAACGCAGAAAACTACATTGCGTCGACACAGATTAAGAAACGTGATCTCGTACGCTTTCGGTAAACCTGAGAAATAGACTCACACTAGGACCACCAGCGAATGCAAACCCCCAAAGGTAGGGTAGAGGAACCTCCGGACAATTCTTGTCAATCCAGGCATAGGTAGCCACTTCAGAACGAAGCTTCTCATCAGAGTTGCCCGGAAAGTCCGATTCACCGACTTTAAAAGGGAGCGGAAAGCGAATCATTACCCGTCCCCCAGGGCGCTTTTTCCAGTTGAGAATAAAAGCAGGCAAGCACAGATTAAAGCTACCATAGTTCCACTCCGGAGGAGGTGAGAGACAGCATTTCTCCGTATCGTCAAGACGTAGGTAGCGTGATACGACATCTTCAATCTCCTTTTTGTGGTCAAGGAGATAGCTACCAAAGTCGTCCATCTTCCGCCAATATGTCAGGTCTGGTAGGACATTGGTCTCCTGGTCAGCAGCCTCCTCATATGTAATCTCTCCGTGCAATGTTCTTAGGATTATCTCAGCTGCTGGCTGCGAAGGTTGTGCCATTTAGTATCCTGTGTTGGAGTTGAGCGCGACAGAATGAAACGCTGTCAGAAGTTAGATTTAAGAAGGCTTGAGGCACAGGCAAGATGACATCAGAATAAAGCATGGGAGATGAGCGGAAAGCTCAAGAGGAAGGTCAACCGGTTCTTTGTTGGTTGTAACAAGGAGAGGAGACCAGGGTGGTTTCGGGAAATACCTTTTCCGTTACAACGTTGCGTTTAAGAGGCCGTAGTGTAGCGACTTGGAGTTTTTGAATTAGTTATGCGAATGAACATTGCTACTCCGTCAACCGCTTCTGAGAAAAAAATCCGTCTGACACACCCTCCGATCCAGCGTTTCCTCTTATTAGAGTGAAGCTGAGCGCATGCAGACACACCAAGTTGATCAGCGGATCCCTGAGAAGCTAACAGGTTCCTGATGCTATTATCCGGGCCAGGTACAGAGATTATTCACAACATTATGCAAAACTTCTGCCGACTTAACCAGTTTCGTGGCAGCCGGTGCGGAGGGCTGCCGGCGAACTTACTCGAACTACTTGCACGGTTCAGATATTCAGCTTGCGGTGACCCTCGTGATGAAGTTTTTGCGCCGGTATGTCTTGCGAGCGAAGAAGCAATGGACTTTATTAGTCCTGGCTATCGCCAGCAATCTCTGAGAATTGTGAACGAGCTCCTTGACATATCCATCATCCCAGGAGAGACGTTGGCCACGTCATTCTTTAGAACCCAAGTAGCTGACATCCGACATGACGCCTATAGCATAGTTCGTGGTAGATACAACGCCACAGATTGGACAGAGATTATGAGCGAACATTCTAAGCTCTCAGATGTCGACTGGCATGCCCAAGCTGGAGAAAGCATCTCATTGAACAGGACTAATCAGGTACGAAAGTTGCGTCGGACTAGCAAGAATACAATTGCTTTGGTTCCTTGCCCTGCTCCAACCGGCGATGAAATATTTGCACTCTTGGGGAGCCAAGTTCTTTATGTCTTGCGGCGTCGTGGGAACCGCGGTCGCCGGTATGAATTTATTGGGGAATGCTATGTGCACGGAATGATGGATGGCGAGGCCGTGCCCAACTCCCTAGTCATCCATGACGTATGTCTAGTCTAGAGAGCACTGCTGTCTAATTTTCCATTGAAATTGGAATATCTTCTGTCTCTGTCAAGTCTGTGAATTCTAAAGCCCTGTCCTTGCTCAGCAGTCGAGTTGAAGCCAGCTGCAAATCCGAACAAATTGCTATCAGCATGTTGGCGTCGGAAGTTGCTCATACTGCATAATTTAGGTCAGCTAGAATTAAGGAAAGTCATCTCTGGACTTTGGCATGGGCGAAGATCGATGCTTGATGGCTCATGACCTTTTGTCGAGATCGGATTTCTTCTATGATGTCCGCGTACGTCTTCACTGTGCAAGCTGACGGTTCATGAAAACCATAATCTACACTTGTCGAGTAAGCCACACGGTTGCTGTGATTCACATGGGCGATTGTACATGAGTTGTATGGAATGTCGTACCAATCTTTGATTTCCTTCCTTTCCTTCGTTCTGTTAGATAGTCAGTCAAGTAGAAATCATTCAATTCAGTCTTTTGTTGCCCTTAATCCCTCAAATCCGTAGCTATCTTGCGATAACGCTAACGGGATGGTGAATCCGAGTGTTAGAATGTTGTAACCCGGTATGTTATGCAGACAGTTACTTGCGTAGGCCACTATTAGGCATATTATCCAAATGTTCCATCCCTTCTTTCAAGCATCTATAGACTTAGATTCTCACAAAATGCGCTCCTTTTTATCAACCGATAGTACGCTTGCTACCATTATTGCCGCATCGCTGCATTAGCTCTCCCAACTATTATTCTAATACTAGCAGCAGCACTTATCCTGCGACATTTAGTATTTCCTTAATATTACACTTATGTAACTTAGTAATGCAATACTAAACTAGCAATTATGTAAATTTTCTAATTAGCGCTTATGCTTTTTGCTCTGTATATATAGCTAGCTTAGTTTATATAAGAGCTATAGGCTGTTTGTTACGGTCTAGCCCGATTGGGCCATCGCAGGTGCTAGTTGCAGACATACCAGCGGTTGTCCAGGTCCTTTGGCCACTACGGCAAAAGAGTACGAATTGAACAAGTCCCTTGTGACTGCCCAATCTAGCACTATACAGGCTCCCTCAGTTGCGCACACAAGACTGGGCTTTAAGCCCAGACCTTTACACTGTTCTGGGATATAACTAAGGGATTTTTAGCAAGAGCTTTAAGTGAGAGACTGCTATCTAGTGCCAAGGCAAAGATTTACATAAAGAACCTACTGGGCTATAGAGTACATTACAAGGTTCTATAATATGCGGTATTATCTATAATTATTAATCTTATTCTTGCTAAGAAAGATCTAGATTTAGCGAGAATAAAGGTTATTACTGAGATATTTAACAACTAAGCTCTGCACGCAGAGTTTACAACTAACACGTTTAAGTGGGAGAGGTAAGATAATAAACCGTAGAAATAAAGTATTGCGTGGTAAGTTTATTAGGTCTTTATTAACGTGCTTGGCAAAATTTTTAAGCTTTAGTTATAAATTGCGTAGACTCTAAAAAAATAACTATAAGTATCTTAAAGACGCTATGCGTGAAGGTAGAATACTTAGGAAAGGTTAGAATATTATTTAAATAACTCTCTAAATAGATATTTTATATTCTATATAGCAGCAGGGGTTAACCTTAACCTTGCCTAACTATTACCTTTTATGGGGCTTGCTTTTTGATAAATGGGCAGACTATGCTGGGGCTGCTGCATTATCGTCCTCCTTAACAGAATCCTTAGAGTGAAGGTGTTGGGAAAGGAGCATCGTATATAAGAAGATAGTAATTGTTGTCTTCGAAAGGGGTAAGAGAGTTGCTCATGGCCTTTGAGATCTATTGGTGGCGGGAACAACGTTATGCTTGCGGGAGACTTGGTACGCAGGATTTTCGAGCCTTATGGACACCGCCGCGAGGAATATTCCGCTAACACATCTTAACCCTTCTGAAATGGTGTCATGACTTTCTCAGTCCAATTAGCGCTACGCCATTCATGTGCGTACCCAACTTCAGTATCTCGCATTGCTTCCAACATCCTGGTACCGGTCGGCCAATCCGCATAAGTTGGGGAACTGTTGTCGTGACGAGCCTACTGGCCCTAATATCGCGGGTCGGCCGATAGCCTTGCTTCTTGCATCCGGTGAAACCAGTCCTGTTGGCAAAGTCCGACTTATGCTAGGTTTATACCATTCTTGTTGGTCGGTTGAGGGGGCGGATGGTCGCGTTTTGGGGACCGATGTCGGTTGGATGATGGAAATGCTCCCGTTGTCGAGGCATTCCAGGGAGTTGACAGATTTGTTTATATACATGTCCATCCATTTTTGGTCTTATTTTCCGAGACAAACTTGCCTCCACCCGACCCGCGCCTTTAAGGATGACAAACCAGGTTCCGTCGGTGTTAAATATCTTCATATTAGCTTTAAAACGAGATTTAAGCTGATTGAGTCGATGTGAGAGGAAAATAGCAAACGGACATTCTGAGAGAAGGAGGAGAGTTGTAATTAAACCAGAACCGATAATTTCATCCCCAAGAAATGAATGTAAAGGTGGAAAGAGACATGCCTTAGAGAGGAGTTGGTCATCTGGAGACAGGTCGTTTTGTCGCCACCCAAGGATTAACAGTGCGGCGTAGGAGATTGGTTCTTGAATAGTACTAAAGAAAGAAGAACTGACGTTAGAGTCTTGTATTCTGGATCTACACCTTATGCCACGCCGCAGAATTCTCGTGAATGTGCCATGAGCTATTTGATTTGAACCGTGCGGCGGTAAAACCTTTAGAACGGGGTTCTGTTGAATGGATCGAGGCAGAAAGATAACAAATAGTCGCCACTAGTGTATACATATGAGAAGCTACAAGAGAAGGATAAGGCTACACTTATGTAAGATTGCTGTCTTATTTACACTGTTACTCTTTAAATACAATATGCTAGCAAACGTACGGACCGAAGAACTTCCAACCAGTAAATACCTAGAATACAGCTTTAAGAGCTACGGGCTGTGGACTAGTTTTGCTTAATTGTGAGATGCTATAGCGAGTGTACCACGATAGTGGGCGGGTTTTGTGGCTCATTAGCAGGGAAGACCTGCCCAGCTACATAGTATTCCTTATGGGAATAACAGTAGCGTGTGGTATCTGCTTCCCGCAGGCGGCTCACGGGAAGTGCCGTATGATATAGATGGGCGAGCTTGAAGCTGTGCATTATTCAAAAGTTGTGCTAGTGGTCGTAAGCTGACCAGGATCTAATGGGGTGTACACTCCCCTTCCTCCCAATTCCCAGACGCAGTGGCATTAGTTCCATTGAAAGAAAAGAAGTCATGTAGTGAGTTGAAAGTTGTCAAATAAATACAGTACATTATTGAACCTGTGTTGTAGGTGTGCTATGGTATAATTATGCAAACCTAATTCATGCCCCACTCCCTTGAAACTGATCCAAGTACAATAGTAGACCATGGCATGATACACTTGAGCGATACGGCCGGAATTCCATGTAGACTCATAAAGTGTTTTGTCACGCTCATATTACTATTGATTCCACCCATGTATAACGAGAATAACCACGACCGGAACAGGATAAGTACATGCTTGTCTGTACTGCCTGTTCTTGATAGCCTGTCCTATCAAGTCTGATAATATCGTCACTCGTACCGAGTTATGACGTACGGCATAACAACAAAAGTACCTACTCGGCACCTCTAGACTTCATGAAATCAACGAGATCGAAGAAACTCTTCTTGTAGTGTCGCTGCTGGGTAGTGCGGTTGACGGTCTGGAGACCAAACTGTGCCTTATAGTCTCCCCACTCCCAGTTGTCTGCAAAGGACCAAGCAAATGCCCCAACGACATCGACGCCGTCTTCCCAGATGGCTTTGAGAAGCTCAGAGAGGTAAGAGAGGTAGTATGTGGTGCGGGGTGTGTCGAATAATTGGTCAGTCAATTCCTTTTCGCCTTCAGCGAAGACGGGGAATCCAAACTCAGTCAAGGCGATGGGCTTGCGCCAATTCGTGTACAGGTAGTTGAGATAGCTGCGGAGAAGGGTGGGCGTCGTGCGCACATAGGATTGAGATCGATATCCGACGCTCCAGCCATTCTTGTCAACAAACTCAGCCTTGACGCACTGACTGGATCGTAGAGGGTGCGAGGCATCCTTTGTGCAGGCAAGGATGCTATCCTTATCGCCAGCAACAGGACTGCTGACGACCGTCGAAGAATAGTAGTCGAAGCTCAGGATGTCCACGGTGCCATTCATAAACTCGAGGTCCTTTGGCGTCAGGGGGGTGTGATTGGGGTACAATGCCTTGAACGATACTGGATAATCCTTGCCGTGGAAGAGTGGATCAGCAAACATGCCAATGGCAAACGAGTTGAACCAGTCGGCAGCATAGACGTCGGCGTCGCTGGTGGGATCACGCGGCACGCCGTAGTTGTTGGCAAACTTGATGGTGATGTTGCCGGTGCCCTTGAGCTCGTTCTTGTAGAAGTGGTAGGTGCTGGCGTGGGCACGCAGGATACCGTCAATAGCCTTGGAGTCATAGTTGAACATTTGTGGCTCGTTGACGGTGACCCAGAGGGGGACTCGGTCTGCGTAATGCGTCATGACAACCTTGGCGTAGTTAAGAAAGGCGTCATGGAACGTGACGTTGTGAGGAATGGAGGACGAGGAGGAGTTGCCACCGAGCCCCGAGAGCTCGACAAGACCGCCAAAGCCGAGCAGCTTAGCAAGATCAGTCAGCTTCTTCATGTCTACACCCATCCCCTGGCGGGGGATGCTGCCCGTAAGTGAACTATTGCCTGCAGTCGGCGCAAACTGGCTAAATATACCAGTGGCAAAGCTTAGTCCATCCAAGTTGTTGATGAGACTGCTGAACATTTGCACGGGGGGGTCAAAATGCATGAGCGTGACGACGGGCACCATTCCCTTTTCCAGGACAAAGTTGATTACGTCGTTGTAGTGGTCGATGCCTTGCTTGTTGACAGGTGTTCCCGGCAATGCAAAGGGCAGGATGCGCGTCCAGGATACGCTGAATGAATAGTACTTAACTCCCATGGCAGCCAAACGCTCAATATCTTGCTTGTAATAATAGTAGTGCTCGTCGGTGGTGTAGTCGTTGGCCATAGAAGGGATAATGCCGAGCACGTCTGGCAAGGCCGGGGATCTGCCTTGGTCGGCGATGGCACCCTCAATCTGCGCAGCGGCGCCGGCGACGCCAAACATGAAATTGGGAGGGAAAGTGTAACAACACCCTGTATCAGAGGAAGGGCCAAAGTGGTCCTTGGGGGGAAACACGAGCTCGCTGGTAGGGACGGGTGTGGGCACTACTGTGGTGCTGAAGACGGATGTCTTGGGCGGAAAGTTGGGCAGGTTGGCCAGCGACCACATTTTGGACCAAGCATTCTTGCCATACCGACCATTGACGCCCTCCTGTCCAAAGTTAGGAACCCAGGGATTCCATTTGCCCCAGGTGGTGTATTCCAACGGCAAAACCAATGAGGTTGCTTCGGCCGGAGCAGGGGCATAAGTTGGCGGCGGAGCCGTGGGTTTGCCGACAGACGTCGCGTATCGAACAGAGGTGGCCGTGGGGTAATGAAAGGGTCCTGCGGTGTATTGTTGCTCCTGATCATTGCCGTTGCTGCAAGGTTGACATTGGCTCTGCCGTGGTGCCTTGGCGTCTACACCTGGGACAAGGCCTGGAGAGACAGCAGTAGCTACCAAGGCCAACCACAAGACTGTGAATTTAGACATGAAAACCAACATAGCATCAGCTTGGCTATCTACTTGGGAATAATAAAGCTAGTAAAGTAAGAACCGAGCCAGCATAGCAGTTAAAGCCTCTACGTCGAGGACATTCAGGCTGGCTGGCTTCTTATATATGCATGATAAGCTGCAATTAGCTCAGCCTGCCAACAACAACAACACCACCAATAGCAATAAGGTTGTGCAAGTGCCGCACATGTGTTTAAGATGAGGCCTCGGTCAACTCCCAAAAGCTTTATTCTTTTACGGAGAAACCCCGCATTGGGATGGACTGGGCACCAGATCTATTACTCGATGAAACCAACTAGGCACGATATTCTGTCAATCAAAAGAAATTTGACCGAAGTGATGCCTTTGCAGGCAGGGCCTGTCAGTAACATACATAGGGGAGAAGAACGCCGTGATTGCGACTTTTGTTGAATGAAGCTAAAACTTGGCGGAGGGCTGAACCTTGATTTAGACTGGCGGACTGGCAGTGCTCATTGTACGGGCCAAACTAACAAAGTCACAGTACCTGAAAATAAAGAGGCGCTTGAAACATTTAACTGTGAGCTGGGCCATTCCAGATTTGGCAGCTACTCAGGTTTTCTGTCAATGTTCAATCAAGCGACGCCTCGGCAAATACTTGAGCAATGAATTCTGTGTCTATCTTGTTCTTTATGGTTGGATACTGCCGCAACAAGGAACTCGAGACTTTGCAGTAGAGTTGGTGATTCAATCCAATTCGCAAATTGGTCTTTATGCTTTAAACACCCAAAAATAAAAGATAGCTGATGGCATAATAGTCTACACACCAAAGAGAAAATTAAATGGTTCACCTTGCCAATTACCATCTCAGCCTTCGGCTCAACTCAAACACTTAAACCATGTGAAACAGCTAGAACATCTCACAACAATAATCATGGGCTACTGCCAACAATCACCTCGGTGTACTGTACCCCTGGGCTCAGTTGTCGTTGACTTTGGCGCCAACGCTAGCATTGCCAGCCACATGATCCACCGGCCCGTCAACTTGTTGCCGCGTTTTGGCAGTATCGCAGCACTGCCAAGAATGCCTGCAACGTGCCGGACAGGGCGCCGATCTTGCCTTTAACAAGGGCTTCTCAAGAGCGCCACGGGGCTTCATTCACACAGCGGCTCCAGTCATGGACAGCGTCAAATCCAAACACCGTCGGACAGTATCTTCCTGATGCAGACGCCGGAAAATTCCTTGGCGAGCGGCGAACCCAGGAACATCGGCAACCACAATCAAACACATGGACCACCCCGCCTCCGCCTCCGCACCGTTGACGTTGACCCAAACCGTCGGGTCCTCCACAAACTCTTCCAATTCGGACCGAATCTTCAGAGAAGACACTATAGATGCATCAAGAACAAGTTCATTTTCTGGCCTGTCGCGAAAGGCGCCAGCCAGCCACGAATATCCACAGACGGGAGAGATCCGGGCCAGTCGCAAATACGGGGCACGCAAGATGATCTAACCTCCTGTCTCCTACAATATTGACTGTACAGGTATCTGCCTTTGCCCTCTTCGTTTTTGGTCGCTTAACTAACACCATTTTCCCAGCTACAGTTATCCCTATGGTAATGACCTGTACACCCTATATTTTCCTTGTACACCAACAGCTCTTGCTACTGCCGTGACCATGTGCTGCCCTAAGGCAGGTACGATGATCGGAGTGGTCTGGGCTGTCCTGGCCTGGGGGGGATTAGGTCAAACCAGACCAAGCCACTGTGGTCGGACCGGTTGGTCGGACCGGTCTGACCAACGAGACCAATAAGCACGGTTGAAGCAGTGGAACAAACAAGGAAGTATGCCTTTCTTTCATATGCTCGTTATATCCTTGTCGTCCTTATTCTGCTCACTTTGGCCATCATCCTCAACATGGGGCTTTCCATACCACGCCCGGAAACACTTACACAGTTCCATAATATCAACCCTCAACCTGTCCCGATGATAGACAGAATAAATTGGCATTCTGTAAAACATATTAGCACTCAGCTGACATAAGTGAAGGGGCAAACAATTCCAAAGTTAACCAAGCAAGATATCTCTCTTGAGAGCCATGGGTTAATGGTCGGACCGGTCCGACCAACCGGTCCGACCATGGTTTCGAGAAATCCTCAGACCGGACCGGGACCAAGTCGGACCAGATCATGCCGATCACTGCTCGGGAGTCAACATTGCTGGAAGATACAGCCCAAAAACAAGCGATGATGGTCAGAACTGCTTTGCAGCACAGCTGCTGATGGTGACAGTGATCAGGTAGTGGTTGTGAGAGGCTGGGCCACTGTTTGTTCAACATAAGGTTGCCGTACAATTGTCTATCTAAAGCTAAGGAAGAAAAGGAGAAAGCAAGCTCGGGGCGAGCCTCGAGCTCGCGACCATATTGCTGCTGCGTGGCAGTTTAGGCGACTGACGTAATTTCCGCACGTCGAACTGGTCCGGCACCGAAGCTCCGGGCCCGGCAGAGCCGGGTCCACAGCATCGGGCATAGCCCGTGACAGTGGTAACAACTTTTGGCAGACTTGTTCGATGTTAAGGAAGCTCTATCCAAAGGCAATTCTGCACAGCTTATTGGCGGTACCACATTCGACCCCAAAAGCGATGTCTCATGTGTTGTTTGTTACCCCGCTGTTTCGATATTGCGGAGGACACATCAGCCCGATTGTTGTGTTGAGGCAAGCCCGTACCTCGATAAGCCAATACCCCTGTTTCGGAAGATCTGTTTTGCCGATGATCTTTCGGGGAGAACTGGCCACCGCGCGATTCCCTTCCGCTTGTGTTTTCAACTCGAGTTCCACATTAATGTCCTCGTCTGTTATCGACGTCCTAATGCTAAATCACTGTCTGTTTTAGTGACATAGTCCAAAGCTGGACGAATTCTTGTTTAACGTCTGGTATTTTGCATTGGCGGCTGGGCGGGTTCCTGCCCCCAACTGGAATCATACGCTGCCATTTCTTTTTTGCTCCCAAATTGGTTGCTCAACATAGGCACCAAAACAATAAGCGGCATGGTTCGTTTAGAATAAGTACGTAGCTGGTGAAGGTTGTCGCTCTGCACAATTATTTTCGGCTGACATGCCTACACAGCATTACCGACACATCCAACGTCCCTTAGCGGTTAACCGATGATACGGATTATGGGTGCTTAAAGCCGTGACGCCTTTTATCCTAGCTTCTTATAACACCCTCACAATCTTTGATAATACAACTGTGTTTTACACTTAAGTCCCAAACGCCACAAAAAGCTCTTGACACTCTCAGTCGCTATAACCGCTGCTGAAGACGAGGTTTTTTTGCTTTAAATTAACTGTGATATAACTGCCTTAATATATTGGTTAAACACTCTTTAATTCAGACCTCTACCTCTTGTATAATCTAGAGATAGTTTTCCGGTTTCTTTAACGAGATGTGTTACCCGATAGCTTTCTGGTTTACGAGAAATATTGATAATATTTAAAGGGTATTCGGAAATGAGATCGTGAGGTTGGTATGATTTGTCTTTTTTCGCGCAGATGTTATATAGCTCTTTAGTTCCTTGTTCCCTAGCCAGTTTATATTGCTAGTCAGACAAGCTGATGTATATCGATCGAATCTTGCCCCTGCCGCTGAGTTTGTAAGCTAGCTGTGGTGTGCCCCTTGCTGAGGTGGAGAGCTGTGTTTCAGGAAGCCCATGCCTTACGGGGTCACTCGGCAAGGATTTATGACTACAACATTCTCAACAGTATGCAGATAATCACAGAGTACCGACCAAAAGCAGTCAATCAAGCTCCTTATGCTTTATAAGTTCTTGCCAATAACCATCTTACATTACTCAGTGAATTTGTATATGGATTGAATTGAAACATTGCACCCTGGTTTACCTTCATATCAAATATTCCCCGAGAGACGTTAAAGGAAGACACATCTTTAGCACGACTTTACTTTGACTTTAGTTGTTAGCCTTCCCAAGTCGTTGCTGTCGTTCACTCATTTCGCAATGTACTTTAGCCACTCCTCCAAATCTTGGGCAAGCTTCTCCCCAACCAAATCATCAATCACACCCTTCCGCCAAGTAACGTCCACACAAAGTCCCTTTCCCTTAATCGAAATAAGCGAAAGACAAATTGCAGGACCAACCACGTCGCAGCACACAGAGAAAATTGCGCCATCAATCGACCACCCTCCTGGTGTTCCTTGCCCATCCATGACACCTTGATTCGGAACGTACCATGACGCGGATCTCGGTTGGGTGACGCGTTCTGCCATCAATTTCCTGAAGTCACTGACCAGTGGAGTCAATCAGATGAGGTTATCCCTAACACCAAGATCGACTGAGTTTTGGAGCTCGCCACTCGTGGTTTCCCAGTTTGCCCAGCCTCCCGATGCGTAATTAGTTTCCATTGCGGCTTTCATGTCCAAAGGCTCCTCGTGTTGCCTAACCGCTCTCGCCGGCCTTGTCATAGATTGTACATGTACACTTGCAAGTGGGTGGCCTCACACCATCGTGAATCGACGAGGTGGCTGTCATGCGCTGCGTTGCTGATTTGATATTACCCAGTTCGCAAGGTGACACTTCTGTGTTGGTGTTGTGTCGGGGAATTGAGCACGCGTTTCCCTCTAGACACTACATATATCCTGCCAAACATTTCACTGCTCTCGAGGTTTCCTCAGCATGCAGTTGAGTTTACGCGCGCTAAATCCTTGGGAGAAGATATTTTGCTCTCTCCATAAAATGAGTTGGAAAAGGCTCCTGCAAGGGCAAGCTTGTATTTTGAGCCGAAACTCTACATGGCCCCACATGCAGTTTTTTTCTCCACGCAACCAGACTGACTTTGCTTTGTCCTCGGTTCCCCAGATGGATGCATGCATGTCAGGTCAAGTCAAGTCAAAGCGCCCCACGCCCCACGCCCCACGCCCCACCTGAGTGCTCTTAAGAGCCTGGCTTCACTGTCACTGCACTCGACTCTGCATCACGGACTGGGTCGCGTTCCCTTCTAATGCCAGCCAAACCTTTTCTACCCCTTGTGCCTTCGAGAACCGCCGCCCTCTTCTTTCTAAACCACATGCATTTATCAATCTCTCACGGCTGAAATCCTAATGGTGGCCTCCAATGTAGTTCCGAAACGCTCGTCCCAGGCGTGTGCGCGATGCCGTCAGCAAAAGGTCCGTTCCCACTTGAAAGAATGACACAATTCAGAGTCGCGAGAGAGAGCAGAGCGCATGAAGCTGACTTGTGGGCTACAGATGAAATGCTCCGGTGGCCCCGCGCCATGCGAACGATGCGCTCGTTTTCATCGCCAATGTATCTTCGAGCCATTCGTCGCCACACACTTGCATGCGCTGGAACAAGGCCGACAGCACCAGCGACATGGCCACCCACCGTCCGACGGATCATGCCAACCAAAACATGGTGAAAGAGCCGACGAAAGCAGACATGGAATTGCACGGAAAAGACGGCGCAGAAATGAGCACGAGAATGGGAAGCAGGTGACACCCACACCCAACCCCGACGCCTCCCTTCCACCTCCATCCAAGCCGTACTCCGTCCATTCTCCCTTGATAGCCACCCCATACTCGACAGTGCGGCAGCTTGAAACGAGGCCGTTACTGTGGTCAAGGGCCAATCGCACGCCAACGGACAATACGCTCAACGACCAGAGAGCGCTGGATCAGTCGAACACAGACCATGGTCGTCCGGCCAGCCCGGGAGAGCATCTCACTCGATGCCTTACTGAGGCCAACTTGGCGGTAGCTGACGCACAGGAGATGTTTGGACTGTTCAGAGATCGGATTGCCCCCATGATCCCGTCCTTTTATGCCACCTCGTTTAGTCGTCTACCTTCCCAACCCCTATTCGCCCTCGCTGCAGTCTACACCGTCGCACGGTATTTGCCGGACTCGGCCAACCTACGTTCACGCGTCTTTCGCGTTTTACGTCGGATTCTGACCGAGTTGGTGCTACAGCCGACAGCAGACCGGCCGGAAACAGAGGTGTTTGAGAATATGCACGGGCTTGTAATTTTATACGCCTGCTGCGAGGCAACAGGCGCCAGCTCTGGGAGTAGATCAACAGAGGATCAGTTTGATGCGCTGACACTCAAAGGCATCGTCGAGGGATATGCCGTTAAATTCAAGATCGGCATTGGATCCCCATTGTGTGATGATTCTCCGGATTTGCTTCCTCAGGTGTGGTTGGTCTGGCTATACACCATGAGCCATCAGTATGTTCCCCATCATAAGTGTCCTGTCTCTGTCCTTGCGCCGAAACTAATCAGGTTGGCCTGTTTCCTACTGATGTAGCTCTGCCGTGATTCACGGGTGTGCCCGAACCTTCTCCAGCACGGCCGACTTACGCCGAGCGAAACAGCTGCTGGAACAACACGTTCATGACCCACAAGTTGAAGGGCTTCTGGCGGAGTACGATCTGTGTTTGGTCTGGGAGAAGTTGTCAGCGCAAAGGCATGTTTCCATCGAAGAAGCGGACTATGCCCTGAATCAGTGGCAACTTGATTGGAATGACTTTGTAGCTAGCGAGAAGGGTAAGTACCCGTCGCCAGAAGCAGTAGGTTCAAGTATTTCTTGGTTGACTGACTTACCTATTACGTGGCCATAGTCCACGGGAGACAGC
Source organism: Pochonia chlamydosporia 170 (assembly GCF_001653235.2). Lineage (NCBI taxonomy): Eukaryota > Fungi > Ascomycota > Sordariomycetes > Hypocreales > Clavicipitaceae > Pochonia > Pochonia chlamydosporia. Next base: position 5,946,526 of record NC_035791.1, on the reverse strand, counting down.
TACATTTTCACTACCTATTTACTCGCTTCCATCTCGTCACCCACCTTCTGGACCATGCTGGAGAGCCGTACGTTGCGCTTCCTGAGAGCCTTGAGGCCGCCAAAGATTTCATTCATTTCCTCCAGAATCTGTCGCCTGTTTATAAGGATCGACTGCGATATGTCTGTGATTTTGCCTTTGTGTTGATGGCATATATTTGTCTCTACATCCTCCGCTCACTAGCCAGCGGTGTCATACCCGTGGAACGACGTGAAGACTTTCTTCTCCTTGTGAAAAACTTCTCCCTTCTGATGCAGTCCTTCGGCATTACAGCCGACACGCGACCTGCAATTTATGGCTGTGTATTGGAGAATATGTGTCAGAAGTATGCGAGCGGCCAATTTGATGCGCCGGTACCGGCGTCTCCCGGCTTGCCCGTAGACATTCAACAGTCGACTGAAGGGCATTCTCTTTCCCAGCCTGACTCTGCCACCCAGCAACTTTGGAGAGATGACCACCCAATGCAGCTTGCTTCCGACTGGGAACTGATGCAACACAGCCGATTACCTTCTGGTCTGTGGGCGATGGATCCTGATTTGTCGATTTTCCACGATATCATGGCCGAAATACCGGTGCCCGAAGTATAACCTACACCGTTGGGGCCACCCGACACCTACTTGATGATGCCAGTAATCCTTAGCTAGGTGTGGTTCAAAAGTGGCGGCATTTGTGGGCAGAAACTTACCCGCAGTCATGGGATATTGTGCTTGGGCAGCCCTTGGGTATGCCATCTACAAGAATCCAGATCAGCGCCACAATTTCTCAGCTGGTACAGGCTGTTTGTCGTTTTTATCCGACAAATTCTTTGCAGAGAGAAGACTGGCAGCATCAAATAAACCGAGCTTGTCCTTCCAGGACTTGCTGTTCGTTGTGTGCTCGGTAGTCATTTTGCGTCGGTTGATAGCTTGTCAGATTGGACATGTCCGCCTCTCCTCTCCTCCACCCCCCCCTTCCACCACAAGAAAAGAAAAACATATACTTCCAAGCATCAAAGCTTTAATAGTCTGTCACCGAAAATGCACGCAGACTTTCAATTATGTTGTCACTGTCCTTTGGCTTACCCGCGGACTCTGGCGACGACGGTCCGGACGTCGCGTCGGGTCTCCCCAACCGGCCCATTAGCGCACAGAACTGTTTATCCGGTCCGGTCCGGTCGGTTCGGCCTCGGACCACTCCGGAGGCAAATGGTGGCTGACTGGGGACTTTGCGGGTTGGGCTCGCTGCCACAGTTATTACTGTACACAAGAGCATAAGAGTGAATAAGATCATTGATCCATCATTACATTACATAACATGACATTGCGCGTCGTGAATCAGAATATCTATAGTCCGTACCCGGGTGTGCAAACACATGGTCGGCCCCACCGCCCATCCGAGTTTTGAGCAGGTGCGGACCAGAGAGGCGATAGGTGTCGGGCCCACCCATCTTTGGGAACTACATACAAACTTACACACGCCTCTCCCACAGATTTGTTCTTACGCTTTCGGTGCCGCACGGCTTTAAACTTAAATAGCATTAAGGTAAATAGTTAGATAAATAATTACTATAATTACTTGAGGTTAGACGAGTGCATTATAGCTTATAGCAAGTGGTAGTGCTAGATTTACAGTTAATTAAGATAAGTATATTGCCTTTCTATTAAAGATGGCATTAAAAGAAAATAGAGATTAAAACCTTAAATATAATAAATATTTAATCTAGTTTCCTTAATTCTATCTATAAGCTATAGGCTTAAAAGGTTTTTATTTAGCTGTATATTCTTCTTTAATAAATAACTATACTAATAGAAAAGATATTACTATTTTCTGCCTTATTATTAAGTTTATAAAATATCTATCTCTACGTTAAATTCTCTCCATTTTGCCTTAAAATTAGTAAGTGTAAAGGTTTGGGCTTAAAGCCCAGTCTTTAGTGTTGTGTGCGCAACTGAGGGAGCCTGTATAGTTGTAACGGGCGTGGCCTGTGTCTATTCAACAAAAGGGTGCCTCCATATTGTCTATCTAAAACTAAGGAGAAAGGAAAGATTAAAGCTTAAGGCTTGCCTTAAGCTTGTGGTTAAGTAGTTATTAAGACTAAGCAAAATAACCTAATTACAGACCTAGCAGAGCTAGGTCTTAGATACCAGGTATAGCCTGTGATATTACCCCCTTTCTAACTATTAAGATAAGAGCTACCTAGGTAGTTACTATTGCTATTCTTATATCTAGTCTATCTGGCTGTTATTTTGGTTCTTAGTGCTTTAACTAGTGCTAGTATCTACACGTAACCTATTTATTCTAAAGAGGCTAATAAAGATTAGCTTTAAGTTAGCTAGTACTTATATTTCTAAACCTAGTAGTCTAATAAGCTATATTATATGTATTTCCTATTATTATGCTATTTTTATTATTATATTATTAATACTACTAGTATAATCTTTACTACTACTATCTTTATTTATTCCTAGTCTATTAAGTTATTTTTATACTGTACTAATCCTATATTAACTTAGTCTTCTAGAGCTAGAAGCATATGTATAAATTTATTATAGTTTATTAGAAGGTAAAGCTGCCTGCCTAGTTATTATTTTATCTCTTTATTAAGGCTGCTAATAAGTATAGTTATCTTTGCGTTATCTAGCTAAGAGTCTGCTCCTGCTTTAAAGAGTATTATCTTAAATCTAGAGAGGTATACTAGTAAGAGCCTTATTTCTTACTGTAGCTCTTATAGGCACTACCCTGCTTTCTTTGCCTTATTAGGGTTATTAAAGATTTATTCTAGATAATTAAGAAGTTATAATAGGTTCTAATTATATTGCTTCTCTGCTTATTAAATAAATACTAGTACTATTAATTAGATATTTATGCTAGGAGAGCTATAGATATAGTAGAACTACGCATTTTTATCTCTAATTGCTATACTATCTACTCTAAGCTTTACTCTTATGGTAAGCGCCTAAGCGTCCTAATCTTTAATATAGCTGCTAAATTAATCTAGTTTAGAAAGGACTTAACGTGGGCAGGGTAATTATTATTAGATAGCTTCCTAGAGCTTATTAATCTAGGTTTATATTATCTTAATTATGTCTAATAGTTAAGTCTTGCGTTAGTTTAGCACTTAACCCTATAGGGTTTCTTATGGTAATATTATAAAAAAAAGAATTTGCCTGATATTAGCTCTTATGTTCTAAAGGTTATTTTAGTAAGTTTTAGATATGTAATAGGTATAGCCTGTGTCTATTTAATAAAAGGGTGCCTCTATATTGTCTATCTAAAACTAAGGAGAAAGGAAAGATTAGAGCTTAAGGCTTGCCTTAAGCTTGTGGTTAAGTAGTCATTAAGACTAAGCGAAATAACCTAATTACAGACCTGGCAGAGCCAGGTCTTAGATACCGGGCGTAGCCCGTGACAATAGTGCTAGATTGGGCATTCACAAGGGACTTGTTTAATTCGTAGGCAAACTATCCTTCACTCACATCATCTCACAACACTCTGACATCTCATCAAGCCGAAAAAGCGTACAAGCGTCGCTTTGCGGGGTCCCTAGCTCCCCTTGATGCGTCGCCCATTGCTAGTCTGTCGGCTGTGAGGTATGAGATAGGCGACTATCGAGGTGCCGTTGTTTACACCAGAAAAGCGATATCACTTATCCCCAATGAGACCGACGACACTGTCAAGAAAGACAAGCTATACGGCAGATTGGCCAAGTTTTTCTTACACCTACGCGACTTCAGCTTTGCTGAGGATTCCATTGCCAACATTGCTGATCCTCGTATCCGAGCTGATCTACACGAATCAGTTGAATCTATGAAGGCCCTATGGTTTGAGGTCCCAGACGAGTCCAATCTCAGGAGACAAATCCTTGACCAGGTACCACAGTATAAACCATGCCTGTATGTTGACCTCCATCCCATTGTGGTTCGTTCGTTAATTGAGCTCAAGCGATGACGTACCAGTATATTACTGCGTGGGCCACGACGACTTAGAACCCTTGACCGAGGACATTGAAATGAAAGGCGCCGGAAGACTAGATATCTCAATTCTGTTCGCTGGCAGCGGAGACGGACGAAATCTTTTCGCTGCCATCAGGGACATGGCCCTCGCCGAGTTAGGAACGGGCAGGCCATCATTCAAAAGACTGCATTTCACTCTCCTGGATCTGAAGCCAGCGGCAATGGCTAAGCTGCTCATCTTCTTCAATATGATGGTTCAAGTAGAAGAGTTTTTGGAGGATGGCCTCCGTGCCGCGGACCATTTCCTAGCTATGGCCTACATCTTCAGCTGTCAGATTATTCCGCCGTTCGTTGAGGCCAAACTCCAGAGCAACATCAGCGAACTCATCAAGAGACTTGAGGGTGAAAATGACCCCATCCAATTTGCTTACGTCAGGGAGCGGGATAAGAAACCTATCATTCGGGTCCTTCGTCAGTGGCAGCAGCCATAGGATGGGACAGTCAAAGTCGAAGAAATTCGAATGTTTGTAAAACAAAAACGCTTGGAAGCTGAGATGAGTCCGGCGTATGTTTACGGCCATACGCTACGACCTGGTCTCAAGACAGAGAGAGATGATTTGGACAAATTCACAACGCTGTTACCATCTGCGGTAGTCACGAAACGAAACGAGCCCTCCATTGTCGAACCTCTGGCACGATACCGGTCAACAGGCAAGAGCAAGAGGCTCTTAAAACACATCGACTCCAACTGGAAACTTAACAATACACTCCTTGACTATGACTTTGCGAATAAACCCAGGGAGCAGGGCGGCCATTACTATCACATGATCGACTTTGATCCCTTGAAAGTAGTCAAGTCGTTTGGTATCAATGAACCATGCAAGAGGCCCGACGTTAGCTGCACTGAGAAGCTTGGAGGCGTTTTCCGCGCCTGCAGCGTCTCTACGTTAACACTCAGCGATCAGAAACAACTAGTCGTCGAACTTATCGTAGGAGAGATGGCCGACATCATGGAGCGCATACATTACAATCTACTAGACCACCGGCTGGCGAGCCCTAATGATAGAGAGGCACTCGATCCGACTACGTTTCCTCAGACCTTCGACCATATACATATGAGCAATGTTCCGTAAGTTTTGTACTGCAACATCTTTCTTGTGTAACACTTGTCATGTTCTAACACTGATGAACCAGAGACTACATTGGCGGTCATCTAACAACCTTCCTAGCTTGCCGACCGCTCCTCAAGGAAGACAGGGCGTCTGATCTGCGGTTTACCAATCTCCTTAACCCGCCAGAGTTTGAGGATCACCAGACTTTCCAGTCCGAATATCTCCTTATGTACGACATGGAGCGCATCCGCCAGCACTTCCTAGTCACAAGACGCCCAGGCGAGATTACGCAGGCGGACGTGCCCCTGATGCTCGCGGCCCTAAGAAAGCCATTCGCTTTCGAGAACTATATTAAATGGGACAAAGTGCCGAGATCTGCCATGTCCTTTCAACAACTCCAGACCAAGTCCGAATTCGAGAAATGGGTGTATGGCCATTTGTTGAAGATTTGCCTCCCGTATCCGCGCCCAACTTTAAATGGACAGCTTGTGTACGCACCGCTCAATCTCTCCATGTTCATCCGTCTCATAGTCGGCATGTTTGAGGTTCGATATCCAGCCCATTGGCTTCTCAGAATTTTGTCTTGTATTTGCACTGGGGTCATTACCACCGGTGCCCGACCTCCAACGAGCCGTGTCAGCACACCGGCCGACGTTGATACAACAAATCCGGCCAAGGAAATATCTATACGGCCCTGGGTTGCAGAGTTCACCACGTTGCTTAGCATATGGCGTCGCCTACTCCCCTTCGGAGTTGACTCACTCAACGGAGCCCTGGTCCCGCTGGGTAATGTCTTCCAGTATAGCATTACTTTCCCGCCGTTTCTTCCCAGACATGAGCTCATTCCACACTTTATTATTGTGTTCTGGAATACCGAGGTGGGATATACTATGAACCCCCCGAGTTCCATTTACAGCCTCTTGTGTGGAGGCAAAGGGGACAATCATGTATCGGCCATAGATATTCGAGAGGAAGGACTCGTCTGCGTGACTGCGTTTCAGTACACCACCGCTTCTAGGACGGCTATATTTTGGATGAGGGCTGATGTAATGGAGAAAATAATGGCCGGCAAATGGAGAGCATTTATCTGGCGGACAGATGCATGGGTGGCTACAACAGGCGGCGTAGATGTTTCGAGTGGTGTGTCAAAGGGCAAGAAATGGACAAGCCTCACTTAGAAGGCAGATGTGGCTTTGTATATTTGACATGATATTGGCTGCGGTGGCCAAGATAACAACGATGTGCCCATTCTGGCCTCTTCTTTTTGTTTTAGTGGTTACAGATTCCCGTACCGATATTTACTCTCCCTCATGTCACTGTTCATACTGGTAGGTAGTAGGTAGCATCGAATAGGCTACTAGTAGTAGGTAATCGTTTGCTGAGATTCGAAACGGGGACGAAATTCGCCTTCCCGCTCCTCCAACCTATCTAGGTAGGTGACACTGCTACAGCTATAGTCCTTAAATCAGCAGTAGCTTTACCAGTACAACATATAAAGTCATTCTCATCCGCGAATCCAGCTCATTTCATATCCAAACTGCAGATTCAAGAGCATCAACACCCGAAGCAGTGATATTACCACTATGACCAAGTAACAGCGCATTACCATATGTACATGCCGTAACATGTCCCTCTTTGAGACCTCAGTTCAGTGAGAGTTCGTCACACCCTGAACGTCGTAAACGTATTGCGTCTGGAAAGTCCTTCATGCTTCATCGACACCGGGCCAAGTAGAAGTGTCAAAAGTGCGATAATTGGCTCCCACCTGTTCGACAAATATGCACTTCTTACCACCGAATGTACTTTTGGCAAACAAGGCTTCACATTCACGTTGACAACATCTGACGTGACCAACTGGAGAAACCAGCAAAGTCATTTCATTGGTGACCACCAGGACCTTCTGGCGGGAGGTGAAAACATGAGGTTCTTGCAGCGCTGTTCCAGCACACCAAACGGCCCAAACGCATCTTGACATTTCCCACCGTGACCAAACCTCGTCATCAAGCCAGAACACGTAGTCTTATTGGTCGAATCGAAACTCATCCGTCGACGGGCAAGATGTCCCATGCCGAAGGGCCGAGAATCACGAATGCGTGCATATAGCAAATTGGTTCGCCCGCCCAAATTCCGGGATGGACGCCTTGGACTCTTTTTGGTCTGTTTGGGTTTACTTTCAACGATCAATTGGTCATATTGGCCAGAAGTGGCGCATGGAAGCCAGCAAACGTGCATGCACCCACATGCACCTGCAGATCAGCCGTCCTCTTTACTGGTTGAATGTGAAACCGTCTGCTTTAGTCACCTAATGTGAAAGGGCAGGGAATACAGAGCTGATTTTTCATGTATCATACTGCATTGCTTACCGTACAGTAGCATCAAGAATGACAATGGGACACTCTCTTTATGGAAGCATGGCGTTGACAAGTGCAAGCATCCCAGTTTGTTATAAATATAACCCTTGCCTCCATGACCCGTCTTGAACTTTTCCTCCATAAGCCCAATCTTTCGAGCACTATCACGCCCCCTTTGTCGAGTGTACCAAATTACCCTCTGCTTCTGCTCTGTCTCCCTGGTAATGCTCACTGTGTTGCATTCATTCAGCATGCCGGGTGGTTCTATTGCTTCCAATGTTGCTGTCGGAGGCTGCAGCCCTAAGTGAGTTGTCCTTTTGTCCACCTTGCTGACGTCGTAAATATATTAATGAGCACCAAGTTGCTGTAGTGTTTCCAGTACATCCTCAACTGAGCAGTCTCGGCTCCGGAGTGAACGCCTTGGCTTCATGTTAGACACTGTCGATTCAACTGTCGTGATGCTTCAAACAACAGGTCAGGGTCATGCTATGCAACACGATGTTCAAGTCACCGAGGCACTCTTGGCAGCAGAGCACGCTATGTCTAATACTAGCGGTGGATAGGAGGTTACACTACAAGGTTATTTATATGGCAAAATATTTTTGTACGAGTACAATAGCTATCAGTCAATCAAGAGCGTCACTTAACTCGCCATACAAGTTTACATGTAGTTGGTTTGCGTCGTACCATTAAACGCCTTTCACAACGTCTTGTTACCAATCCTATCAGCTAGTAAACGTGTTCCCAGCTTGCGAATTGAAAGGTATACTCAAAGAATAATGAGTTGCTAATAATGGCATGTTTTTTCTTAAATGGGTATCATTTCACACTTTCTCTCATTTACAAATAGAAACACAGCCTTTTTATCTCTACGGCCAACTGGGACTGACAACATTTACCAAAGAAACTCTTGATTTAAACTACTCGATACAGCCGTAGCCCTAAACCATTCATAATACTCAACCAACGCCAAACTTAGTTGAGGACATCGTAACACACTGCGAGCCCACCCGTGATTTCTTGCAGTCTTAGGTACCAGGCAACTTAAACCCAAGAATTGGCGGCATTGACAACAAGTGTGGGGCAGGGATATTCAGCCGGATTTCGTAGATCTCACCACGCCTATACTCCGTACCATACATGCAAAGCCGAAGTGTAAGCTGCCACATTCAGTCCCCCGCATCATCATCCATCCCTCCAACGGTCCCGAATCCTAAATCCCACCTTACCTTTTGTCCCGACAGTCTGGGACGGCCCAGACCAACAGACCAACAGCGGCCATGGCTTCCGCATCCGTGCAGCGCATGACAGCGCTTGCCGAGCAGATACAAGAAAAGACTAAAATTATTACCGATTTTCTTACATCCAAGGGTCTTGACGCTGCGTCATTTGACGTGAATGGTCTTGCTGAGTTTCCCATTTCCGCTGAAGACGAGGTGCCGCACAAGGCGAGACAAGACCTCATCGGTTTGACTCAGGAACTGCATAATATTTCTGTCGGTCCAAAAGAGAGTTTACGATATCTGGCATGGGATGTAAGGCATTTTTACCTTGCCTCTTTCGCTTCGCAGAGTACCATTGCGATTACTAATTGTTTTGCGTGCAGTGCGTCAACAACCTTTCGCTGCAAGCAATGTGGGAATTCAAGGTCGCCGAAGCAGTTCCTCTGGACGGCATGATTTCATACGAGGACCTGACAGCAAAAGTGGTGCAGCTCAATAATGTCAACATGTCTACTCTGAACCTTCGTCGGCTTATCCGGCATGTCATTACGAACAACGTCTTTGTAGAGCCACAGAGGGGATTTGTAGCTCACAACCGCACATCTCGCTTGTTGCTTGAGGATGTGCCCTTGAACAACTGGGTGGGCTTCATGTCCAACGACTTGTGGTTGCCGGTTGCCCACGTTGTGAAAGCTATGAAGAAATGGCCGGGCAGTGAGGAACCAACAGAGACAGGCGTCAACTTGGCATACAACCAAGACAAGGCATGGTTTGATTTCCTGCAACAGGACGAAGTATTTGCCAGGCGATATAACCGTGCCATGGAAGCGCATGGCGGCGGGGAAGGCTATTCCCTTCAGTCTGTTGTTGACGGCTATCCATGGGGTGAATTGAAGGATGGAGGGAATGTGGTGGATGTGAGTTCAAAACACCATGCGCCGATCTGTTAATACGCTAACATCACCGTGTCCAGATGGGAGGGAATCAAGGATATGTTTCTTTTGCAATTGCTGAAGCGTTTCCAAAGCTGAATTTCGTCGTTCAAGACACGGCAGGCATGCGTGCTCCCGAAACCATCGGTACCGTTCCGAGTGAATTGAAAGATCGAGTCCAGCTCACAGAACACGACTTTTTCGCGCCGCAGCCCGTCGTCGCAGAGGCATACTTCTTCCGGATGATCTTTCATGGGTTCTCTGACAAGTACGCCATACAGATTCTGCAGGCGCTCATACCAGCTCTACGACCTGGCGCAAGAATCATTGTGAATGACGGGGCCTTGCCGGAACCGGGGACAGTAGGCTACATGGACGAAAGGACCATGCGTACACTCGATCTGTTTATGCAGGTTACGGTGAATGCGCATGAGCGTGAACCAGATGATTGGAGGGAGTTGTTTAGACGGGCGGATGAACGATATACAGTGAAGAAGGTGTGGAGGCCGGAGAAGTCTAGGATGTGGTTTGTCGATGCTGTTTGGATGGCGGAGGGATGATGCAGCTTTGCGTGGTGATTGTGTTTATTGCGTACCCAAGTTAAGATTATGGTAAGTGTAGATATGCTTTGTTCCAGTCAGTGAGATGGAATTTGGTGCGAAATGCCAGCTAGATGCCAAGGTGCCCGGTTTGTCAGGCTGGATGCTCTGCAGATGAGATGGCAACTCACTGGTCTGCATGAACATGGCCTACTCAGTGCTCACACTCTAATGCAAGGCCGAAAGAGGAGACCGAACGGGTCAAAGAAGGTGTTTGTATCCTCTCATGACAGAACGGACACGCCAATTGATCGTGAAGTAAACGCGTGAACCTACCTGTTGAAGCTGGTGAATGTTGGGATTTGTTGGCAGGCGAATGGTCCAAGGTGGACTTGGACCATTGACATCGAGGAAGAAGGGAAGGCAGGTGGGTCCTTGAAACTGAACCAGCCAACCATAGTTGAGACGTAGGGTATTCAGCTTCAACTGATGCCCCACCAGAGCTGTGTTGTCTGTCCCTTTTCCATGACGGTCCTTGGAGCATGGACCAAGGCTTTGGAAGAATCCTTGCCGCAAACTTGGAACCTGGTCTTGACTCTTCACCCTCCATGTCGGACTTGCAACTTTGAAAGCTCCAGTTTGCGCGCCGCGTGTTTGTCCCTTTGTTTGCAATTGAACTGGCCACCGGACATGTCTACCTAACAAAAACACTCCGACTGAACGACCCTACAGCCAGCTTAGGTTCACCTCGCTCACCTCATGTGCCAATTGCGCATCTGAGCCCTTCATCTTGTCTCGTCAGGCTGTCCAGTCGGCCGGCGAGCCATCAAATAAATGGCTGACACAGACAGCCATTATGACTTCCTCGAAGATGCCGCCGAGGATGAACAGTCGATAATCTCGGTACGTCCAAGCCTCCTCCAGCCTTGTCCGAGATGGCGTGTACATGCACGTCTACACCCCAAAATCCGCATGTCCAATTGAAGTCTGGTCTGGACTCGCAGTTCCGTGTGGCCGCAAAGGTGACCACAATGACCTGCAGCTTCACCTTGGTCGTGTGACAAGCCGCGCCTTGCACCTTGCACAAAGCTTTGCTCACGCAAACTTACCTAACCCGGCTGTTGAGCCGCCCTTTCAATCACCATTGATTCGATTTTTGCACAGGTCCATGGCCAAGCTCTGCTAACATGGTGCTCGATGTCGTGCAGACTCGCGGCTTGGAGGCATTTGGCCGCAAAGTCACAACCACAGCCTCCCATCTCATGGCCCCTAATGCAGAGGCTACCGCCCACCACTACCAGACGGCCATGAAGCAGGTTCACAAGCAGCTGGCTCGGCCGTCCGTACAACAGAGCGTCTTTGCCTTGGCCAGAAGGACACCGACCGAGATTGTGCGATCCAAACTCTCTACCACCGAGATTCAGCACCGCGCCGTCAGCTTCCTCTCCGACGACTTGCTCTCCAACATTCCCGAAGATGATAACTCCTACTCGCTGTTTCAGGGCTTCAAGGCCAGCTTCCCTGAGATGACGGATGAGGGCAAGAAACACCGCCGACGCGTGTCGAGAGGGAGAAAGTTGCTCCAAGAAAAGGAGACGGCTGGATCCGCCGAACCTGTGGCTACTCTGTCGCATGTGCAAAAAGAGAGGGCTGCCATGATGCACGAGTTTGAGTTGATTGAAGTTCGAAAGAGCATGGCGAGCAGCGAAATTCGCGAAATTGACAACAAAATCGCCAACCTGCAGGGCATGCGCAAGATTATTTTGGAGCGACTAGCGGGCCTAGAGCAGGAAGAGGCATTATTAGAACACGACAGTGCGTCAGCCCTGCCTTCAGACAAATCCAGACGAAAAGGATTGTTCCTTTTGGGCTTGCCAACTAACGTGGTAATTTTAGTCATCGATGTCGAAGGACGATTAGAAGTAGCCCAAGCGCTGGCGGACGAAGCAGAAGCCATTGCAAGAAACACGCCGACCAAAGATGAAGTCGACCTTGTTGGCGACGCCGACGATCACGATCCCGAATTCATGTCGCAATCTGTATACGATAAACTTCCCGGTTCAACAAACAGCACACCTAAGAGACCAAAAAAGGTACACCGGCGCAAATCCATGCCCATCCTGCACGAGCACTTTGCCGCCGGATCCAACATACGGCAGCTTCGCGCGCACAAGGACACAGTCACAGCCATAGACTTTGATGCGCCATTCGGTACCATGGTTACTGCCGCTCTCGACGACACGGTCAAGGTTTGGGATTTAAATGCAGGACGGTGTATAGGACTCTTGGACGGACACACTGCGTCTGTGAGAACGTTACAGGTTGAAGACAATATCCTCGCCACAGGCTCCGCCGATGCAACTATTCGATTGTGGGATCTGAGTCGGTCAAGTTACGATCCTCATGGAAACAGCTACGGGAAAGACGAGGACGAAGACGAGGATGCCATTGCATTCGAGAACCCGAATGACCAGCCTATTGAGCCCCCAGAGGATAGCATGAAGGACTGCGAGCTGTACACCCTACAAGCCCATGTTGATGAGGTCACAGCCTTGCATTTCCGAGGCGACGTTCTGGTTTCCGGCTCTGCAGACAAGACGATTCGACACTGGGATCTCGAAAAGGGCCGATGTGTGCAAACACTGGATGTTATGTGGGCAGCGGCTCAAGCATCAGCCACTTCCAGCATCGACAATGGCTGGAGACCGACAGGTCGCTCGTCAAACAGCTCGGCAGACTTTGTGGGAGCTTTGCAAGTCTTTGAGTCGGCATTGGCGTGCGGCACAGCCGATGGTATGGTGCGGCTATGGGACCTCCGAAGTGGTCAAGTTCACCGCAGCCTTGTAGGACACACGGGCGCCGTGACATGTCTTCAATTCGACGACGTGCATCTGGTAACTGGTAGCTTGGATAGAAGTGTGAGAGTGAGTTTCCGCCCCCGTGGCTCAGATTTCGAAGGACTCGTAAGCTAACAAGAACTACAGATATGGGATCTCCGCACGGGCGCCATCTTTGACGCCTACGCTTACGACAACCCCATAACCAGCATGATGTTCGACTCTAGAAGAATAGTGAGCGCGGCAGGAGAAGATGTAGTCAAAGTGTATGATAAAGTAGAGGGTAGACAATGGGACTGCGGCGCGGGCATCACGGAGGCGGATGAGGGGAAGAACCTGGCCGTGGTGGAGCATGTACGTGTAAGAGATGGTTATTTGGTTGAAGGTAGGAGGGATGGCATTGTAGGTGTATGGACATGTTAGACAATAACAAACTTCGGCTCATGGCAGGGTGATACATGTATTTTGCCTTTGTAAATTGTCTTTTGTATAGGGTAGTGCCAAGCTGCAAACTGTAAAGGACTAGATCATTATGTTTGTATCAAAATCTTCAAATTTAATGCCATAGAGTGACTGTCGTAGTTTTTAGCCTTTTTCGACCGGTGATTATTCTTCCGTTGAAGCCGTTGCTGTGGCTCTTTCACTCCGTTCCTTTCTATCACCAGACTCGCAGCATGCTTGTGGATGTGGAGCATCACCTTCACAACTCCATCAAACATCTCACCAAACATAAACACCAACACATAACATGACACCTCGCGACGAAATACTATCATGGTACCGCACCGCCGCCCTCAAACTCATCAACTCACCATCCCCCACCTCCACAGACGCAGAATACATCGCAGTGAACCAGCTCCTCCAACGCCAGGCTACATCCCTCCTTAGAATCCACGACGCCAAAGACACATCCACGCACACCATCAATCAAGATCTTCTGAAACGGAGATTAGACGACATCACATCCATATCTACGTCTAAATTCTACGCCTACCGCTACGACTTGCTCCCCTCTCACTGGCGAGAAATTCACACAGACGCCCTCATCCTGACTACATTCCACGAAATCCTGACTTCTCTGACAAGCAACACCTGGTTGGAAGAACATGTACTTGATCATATAGTAGAACTTCTAGACAGAGCGGTCATCACAGCCGGTGGAGCAGGCATCCTCGGCACAAAATGGATAGAACAAACGCTCCAACTACTCGAGCGTCTCTCCCCCACAGATGAACCGGATGAACCACCGGCTAAGAAAGCAAAACTACACACTGAATTCTCATCCGAAGAACCATACGGACGACCCGTCCTATCCCCCCAACGAAGCTGCCCCATCCACAAAGCCTGGTCCCTAACCACCTTCGAAAGATACATGAACTCTCACCCCCCACGACCCATCATCTTCACCGACCTCGTCGCAACCTGGCCCGCATTGACAGACCACCCCTGGAAATCACCAGAGTACCTCCTCTCACAAACCTTCAACGGGCGGCGTCTCATCCCCGTCGAAATCGGCCGCAGCTACGTCGACCCCAACTGGGGCCAGGAACTCATCCCCTTCAAAGACTTCCTCTCACGGTACATAACCCCCTCCAAAACAACAGGCTACCTCGCTCAACACGATCTGTTCACGCAAATCCCCTCACTGAGGGGGGACATTTCCACACCCGATCTATGCTGGTCGTCTGTGCCGCTGCATCCCACTGATAAGAGCAAGAATAAAGAGAAGGTAGATGTGCCGAGGGTGAATGCGTGGTTTGGACCAGCCCGCACAATCACGCCTCTTCATACGGATGCATATCATAATTTGTTGGTGCAGGTCGTGGGGACGAAGTATGTGAGGCTGTACCCTCCATGGAGTGATATGAGGCCGAGAGGAGTGGAGGATGGTGTCGATATGAGTAATACTAGTGCGTTGGATGTTGGTGTTTTAGAGGGCTGGGATGAGGGTGAAGAGGGTATGAGTGAGGGTGAGAGGGAGAGTTTGAGGGCGGAGTTGGAAGGGGAAGAGTACTGGGAGTGTATTTTGGGGGAGAGGGATACGTTGTTGATTCCGATGGGGTGGTGGCATTATGTGAGGAGTTTGAGCGTGAGTTTTAGTGTGAGTTTTTGGTGGAATTAATGTGCTATTATACGTAAAATGGTGGGAGATTTGGGTTGTATTTTACTAGATGTCATCTCCTTCGCCGGATTTACCCTCCCTTCGTGCCTTGGCTCCTGCTTTCAACACCTCCCATTTCTCTCTGTACTTTTCCAACGTCTTCTGCATCTTGCGGTTATCCTTTTCCAGCCGTTCCATCTGTATCAGTGCCGCGGCTAACTGTTCCTCCATGTCGGACGTCTTCTTTTGGAGCGCCTCATCTCCAGATGACTTTGCTGGATGGGGAGCTGCATTCGGCGAGTCTGGTCTCATTACGCGGTATGATTCGGCGAGTGCCATGGCTGAATGCTGCGAGCTGGCTTCAAATGCGTGCAGGCGCTTCGAAACAACATCCAGAGTGTCTTTGAGAGACTTGTTCTGCAAAAGGAGCTCCTCAATCGTATTTCGGAGATCCTTTTCTGTTTTGGACAGCAAGCCACGAAGGCGTCTGACGTCGGAGGACACGGGGACCGGAGTTTCGCGGGCATCTACAAAGTCGTCGTCTTCTTCGTCCAGGTGAGGGTGCTCGGAGTCGCTGCTGTGGAGGGATGCCCCGAGACGACGTTTCTCTTTCTCGGCATAGGTCAGGATGTTGGCGTAGGACATGGTGTGGCCGGTCGTTGGAACGACGTAGAACGAATCGTTGGTTGAGTGGCCCTCCCGCGCGAGGGCTCGCATCGTTGCCTTTGAGTAGATCTTTGATAGGTCTGGATCGAGGTTGAGCGATGTTGGTGGCTGGCGGGAGGACTTGCGTTTCGATGGAGACGGCTCAGCGGGCAATTCTACAGTGGACTGTTCTGGCGTGGGTTCTTCTTGGATCAAGGGGAGACCTGCGAACGCGAGCGGCGCAGAGATCTTGTTGATGAGGCTACCAAACGTGTTGTAGAATCGAGCGTAGCCTACGTCTTCGTTTGTGACAGCAGAAGCAGGTGTTTGGTCGACTCGTGGCGAAGAAGCGGCGCTCTTGTTGGTGCGAGACTCGGTTCGGGGGTTCGTCGTCGGCGGAACCCAAGTTGGTTTACCGGGCTGCGTATCAATGATGCTCTGCATCTTGGACTTTGACCCGTCTCGGCGAGGATGCGCGTCAACGTTTCCGGGAGCCTGGTCGTTGGACACACTAGGGCTAAGAGGCTGCCCGCGATACTTGGAACGAATGCCTCTCGCAGAAGCCAGATTACTAGCAATCGAAGAGGACATTTCTCGGCTCGAATAGGCCCTCTGCGTGAGACTGGGCATCTTCTTGCCGGACTGCTGGGTAGTAGAGCCCCCCTTTTCATCCTGAGACGTCTTCTCATTTACATCTTCCTCACTGTTCTGGGATACAGGTTCGGGGTGGAGGTTGAGCAGCTCGGCAAGGCGTCGGTGGTGCTCCTCGAGAAGTTTCAACGTGCGTAGGGCTTCTACGCTGGTGGTGTTTCGGGCGGCATTGGCAAATTCACCCGCTGCAAGAGTATGCTCGTTTATGGCGACGGTCGTGTCTGCGGACTGGCGAGTTGCAACTGCGGCAGCGGCAGCGTGGTCGTGAGCTTTCACGATGGGTGAAGACTCCATCGTGAGATGGGTCGCCGTGACGGTTCGACAGGTTGATTAATGCGGTTTGCGGATCGATTTCTAGTTCGGATGAAGATGGTGACGGTTGTAGCTGAGATGATGGATGGGAAGGAAGAAAGAGACGCGGACAGGTGAGCTGGTCAGACGACCGCCGGATCTAGATGGGATGCTCGAGTGCAAAGTATAATTGAAGTGCATGTGGAGAAGAAGGGAAGTGGGGGAGTGACATTGATGACGGGACTTGACATGAACCTGAGCTAGTCTCAATTGGGTTAAATGGCACATGAATGTCTGGTTTGTGACTTGAGCAAATGGTTGATTACTAGTGATCCGAGTGCACAAAGACAAAGGTAAAAAGAAGAATAGTTAATGACAGACAAGTAGGTTTTCTAGTTAGTACGCATTGGTGATCGGTACGTGTTTTCATATCTGTCAGCGTGCCTGTGTCCGGGGGTGTTGATGCCATCACATGAGAGGATTCCCAACCTGGTACTGGAGATTTACATGTAGACACCTTGATGCCATCCTTGGTTCCGGCCACGAATGAGCAGCCTTGTGCTGGTATTTTATCTTTAATTTTATATATAAATACATACATATATTGGGTATACGAAATCTTCTCAGAATTCATGTGCTGGTTCAAACAGCTACACACACGGCACACAACCACCAGCGCCTTTGTGCTTTACTCCACTGCCTGGGAGTCAGCCGCAACTTGTCCAGCATAACGCTTTCATCATCTTGCAACTCACATTGAAAGTCTCCCACTGAGTCCAGATTGATGCTCATATCTCAGTTTCTACCAACTCTGCCTTTCCTACACGATCTCCTTACCAACGGTCATATCACCATCCGGGTCATCTCAATATGGCGGATATAGAGAGCCTCCGGTCAGACGTAAACAGTCTGGTTGCCGCCATATTCACAGCCATAGACTCTTACGCAGAGGAAACTTTTATTTCCGAGATTGACGCCTTGGCAGCCAGATTACCCGCCAATGACCCCGATGGCCTATTCCACAAGGCTTGTGCCCGAGACTCATGGGGTCACTCAGACAAAGCCATCCCCCTGTACCGCCAAGCTCTTGACATTGGTGGACTGACCGGGGAACATCGGCGGCGAGCTGTCATTCAGATGGCTAGTTCGATGCGAAATGTTGGCCAGGTAGAGGCAGCCTTGGAACTACTACTTGCTGAGCGGGATCGTGGCACCGATCATCTTGACGATGCCTTGGCATGTACCACGGCCCTGTGTCTATCGAGTTTGGGTAGAGACAAGGAAGGCTTGTCAATGGTCTTGGTTGCTTTGGCAAAACACTTGCCACGATATAATCGGTCCATGACCACCTACGGCAAGGCCTTGATGGAGACTTAATGTGCAACTGCGATATCGGATGAACGCATGGCGCTAGAGTGAATCAATGATGAAAAAAGCAAGACAGAATATCGTTTCCATCGGAAAGTCCTCCAATGGGTACGTGCGGAGTGGTTACCATGACGTTGATATTGATATTGATATACGCTTCGGGCCATCGCGCAGCTGGCTGAATCAGGACTGATGGAGAGGTGCCTGCATGTTAGGCCGACGGTTAAATCTACGAGAGGCAATAACAAGGATATAATTATCTTAGATTTAAACTAGTTGAAGCGCTTAAATTTACACGGATGATTATTTGCATATCCCACTCGCACTAGTCGTCCCGGGGACGCTACTCCTCCCTGCGACAGGCCATATGTCGGCATAACACATCACCACCGGGAGCTATCCCTAAATTATGCATATCAAATGACGGACATTCTGTTGACAGTTTGCTACTGTCGGGTCGTCTTCTCACCGTCTGACAATGTTGTTAGCGTTGCAACAGTGGCAAAACAGGTGAGCTGAAGAATAGCTCCGAGATCTGACACCTCAAAGTGCGGGGTGCATAACTCTCGCGTGGTTAATTACGAGAATGGGTAGTTTTAAAACAATCGTGAAGGTATTATTGGTCAAACGGCTATTGTGTATGCTTTGTTCCTCTATTTTGGTGATACAGCTGTGATGTTGATGAGAGAAGTCAAGTATATATAGTCCTCGCTGCTGCAACATGCATGCCACTAACAAACCTGCAAACACAAGAATCTGCTGAAACCAATTAAAAACGACCTATAAAGATCTTAAAATGAAGTTCAGTGCCGTTGCTGCCGTTTTCTTTGCCAGTGTGGCCATGGCTGTGCCTCTTCAAGAGGAGTCTGGACTTGTAAGTTGTCGTACCCTTATGACCATATGCTAAACATCTAACAATCTGTTACTAGGAGGCACGAGGTTGCACTCACTGTAAGTAGCTGAAATGATTCGAAGTGAATATTTTAAAGGGTCTAATGTACTGACGCTGATGATAGTGGCCTGTGCCACCAAGTGCTGCAAGGAAGCTGGAGGTTGCAGCTCCCTGAACTGTGCCAGCTCTGTGGTTTGTAACTTGCTCTTGCAATGTAGAAACGATTACTGACTTTTTGTAGTGCTCTGGCAGCAAGTGCATTTGCCACTGCCATTATGGTTAAGTCTCACAACGTGATGGTTGGTATATGAGATGTGTGTTTGCTGCTGAAAGAACCGGGTTGTTGAAGCTATTTGCACGAGACATGAAGTATCTCATAGTTTTATCATAATCAGTTTCTAATAGCATACGCTATGAATCAATCTGATACATCTTTTGCAAACATGTAGCCACTATTTAATGAAGTGTACAGTGATGGCAAGCTTTAACTACACCAAAGACCATTGGAAAATATCCTCAAATCCTGCCATGTCCCTTGTCACTAGAGTCGTAGGTTCTCAAGGCTGCGCTTCCACCGTGCCGACTCATATGCGGGCCTTATCGCTTGATAACTGTGAGTTGTTTATTAACAAATCGTCTTCATATTCATAATTCTGGAATCAAGGACACTCTTACCGTATGAACCCGCCCCATTGCACCGGGAACATGTCTGGTAACGTTTCCCAGAACCGTCACAACTGGTGCATTTCCAATTAGCCAGAGTTCCCCTCCCGCAACATGGAACGCAAGAAACGAGGCGTGTTCCGTGGCCGCCGCAGCGAATACAGGTAGTCATAGTTGTCGGTCATGTACCTGTAAAGGTATGTCTATGGCGGAGATGCTGTTGAAAGTCTCAATGACACAGAAAGTATACTTCAACTTTCGAGCGTAGACGACATATGACGTCTAAAATGGCAGATGAGTGGTCTGCTGCTTGTCAAAATGGTGGACAAAGGCCACTGTTTGGTCATCGAAGCAGACACTGAAAAGGACATGGAAGACGTGGTTGAGACCAGAATTTATACAGTCATCCCATCTTGATGCCCGACGTGTGATCCGCCTCACTTTCACTGACGTTATTCTCAATTCGCGCTTAGCATGCACAGTGCCTCACTTAACGCACGACACGTATTTCGTCTCAAATTTTAGCGGCCAATTTTGCAGCTAGTTGTCGACTGTGTTTTGTTAGGCTAGCTGGGTTTGCAGCCAAGGAGAACAACTGTGACGGATGGCAACGCCAGCTTGGCTTGACGAATTGAATTGGGAGACTTATCTATACGCTCGTAAAATATATCATTTTCTACAAAAGGCTCGGAATTCAACAGTCATTACCAGAAAAACATGCCATCGCGGTTAGCTCGTGTAAGTTGCGGTGGCTTAACCATTGCAAAAGTGGATTGCCATCCGGCGGGATCGAAAGGTAAGAAAAGCGGTTTTCAGAATTACGTTCGTAGCCCTGCTTTCTAGATCAAATGAAACGTATTGCAGGATTCTTCTACGGGCTTGAATCTCATCGGTAGGAGGTGGACTAAAGGAAACAGAGGAACACCGCATTGGAAACAGTGCACGTGGCTGAAAAACAACTCCGGATCATATCGTGCATGTTTCAGGAAGGAACTTGTCTCAAGAGACTATCATATATGATGTTAAATTTTCGTGGACGCCCTGTTACTAGTCTGTAAATGAGCCCTACCTGCGAGCTGGCGACCGTCTTCATGAGTGTTCATACCATGCCCTCTTCGAGAATCTCGAACCGCGATGCGGGGAGTCAGGGTCGTACCTTGGAGCTTCGACTTTGGAGAGATATCCTCGAATTCTTAGAGAATTCCATTTTTTTGCGCGTTGTCTCCCTTCTGTAGCACGTTTAAACCTGCTCTGATGGGGTAAGAGAGCGTCCATACGAGGCCTCCCATCGCCATCACGTCCCCAACACAGATGATGTCTCCGAGATTCCGAGTTCCCATTCCAATGTCGTCAAGGGCAGAATGTGATTGGCAAACAAAATTATGCCGACAAAGGTTCCAAAGAATGAAACTCATTTAGGTCATCAACAAGTTTGACAAACTGCCAAGATGTGTAGATGCAGACCTTGGCACACAAACCGGGTGATATTGGAGTCGGCTTACAGCCCGATGCGTCCAGGAGGAGCCAGAACCGTTACATGTAGCTATACATGATGCATGCAAATGTCGAATATTGGCTGCACGATTCTGTCGCCAGCCTCACTTTTACTTGCTTTTGGGTAACAAAATGCGATGATATGCTTACAGCTATCGATATTCCAAGAGGATACACGAAATGAAGCCCAATCAGCCGGCCGCGTGAGGGGTTGCTGCTGCGTGGCCGTCATGCATGGTGATGCTTACGTACGTGTTTGGTAATTTCTCGAGTTGTTGCGGTCCAGTGCTGACCTTGGTCTCATAGGCATTGCCCTTCGGATATCTTGGCCTGCCTTATCGTCATTTTGTGATAGTTTCTCGGCCTGGTTTCCGTGAATATACTGCATACGGCTCGGCAACTATGCAGACGTACAGCCCAATGGCAAAGCGACGGCAGTTGGTTCGGCAACTTTCCACACGACTGATCAGATGAAATGCTCTATCACTGCCAAAGCAGCGTAAATAGTCTGGCACTTTTGCAACTCCTGAGCAAACATAGAGGAAACATAACAGCTGATGGCCAAGTCTCTACCAGTAATTCCCATGCCGCAACCGTCGCGACCACGAAATAAACAAAAGTAAGGGCAGACGAAATAGACATCATATGATAGCAGTGCACTGTATTATCATGATATTGGTGATAATGACTCGGTGTAAAAGTAGGGACAAGAGCGTATCTCCCCGCAGCTTCGATCGTGCTGAATTCGATTTGGCAAACGTTCTCAGATCAGGTCGAATAATGGGAAGAGCATCAATGTGCCCGTTCGTATACCGGGAAGTTAGTATGATTTGCAATACCCCCTACACTATCATTAATCCCTCAGTACAGCAGCATTCTGGACGGGCATCTTCGTAACAAGCCTACATGCTGATTTAGCCAATGAGGAACCCTGTGTAGCAATCAATTTTCCAGAATGTTTCATATAGCTACTACCAGGCAACAAAAAAGGCGTTCAGCAGTGGGCAGCACGAAGATTTTGCATAGCAATCCGTTGTTCGATTCTTGTGGACTAGTTACATTTCGACTTCACTACCATGACCCCAACCACACTAGTCCAAGCACGCATCGTGATTTTGCCAAATCAGTCACGAGAGTAGGAGACAGTAAAGTTGCCCTTGTCATCCTCAGTAACCACGGCCTTCTTCATCTGACCGGCAAACTCCACCTTAACAGCACTCTTATCCTCATCATCAGGGGCAGTCTGTACAGTGGCCTCAGTAAAGTTCGAAGCCTTGATGTAGACCGCGTTGCTGGTCGTAAAAGTGTAGGTGACATTCGACTTCAGGTCAACCACATCAGTCGCAGCAGCGACAATGCTCCCATTGTATCTTCCTCGGGAAACGCCGATGACGTCCTTGTCCGGGTTGAGGTTTGCGTTGGTCCTAATCTTGAACTGTTGAAGGCCAGGGGCTTTCACCTCATCATCTGGAGGAATAACAGTGAAAGTGGACGTCTTGTCCAAGAGGAGAATGTCGCCGTCTTCTCTGTCTGATCCAATAGTTACCTTCTTGTTACTCTGGGTGTAAATGGTCTTGTTGTCCTGCGTTCCCAGAAAACCATAGAAGCTGTTGTCAAATTTGAAGACGGCCCGCTGGCCCTCGCTTATGGTTCTAGTCTTGAAAAAGACGACGGATTTCACGGAGGTGTTACCACCACCCTCAACGAGGGCCTTGGCGGAGAACACATTGTAGGATTTGTTTGCAGATCCTGAGTTGTTAACAAACTCAATAGTGCGAATGTTGGACATCTTGTGCTGTGAAGTAACGGATGAATGAAGTTGCAGTGTGGTAAGTATTCAGGTGTTTGGGTTGGGGGTTGAGAGAGGATGACGAGAACTGAGACGGAATGCTCGCTGGTTTTATCCCGTCATATATCGTCAAGTTTGATGAATTCACATCAACCATCTTTCTCATCACAACAGCCACTTTCGGCATCATTACGCCAAGGCAACTGAATTGCCAGCAGACGCCTTTTCATGCCACACTATGAATCATGAGCAAGGCTACCTGCGTTGTTGCCAGGATATTTCGACACACCGGGAACTTTTTGTGACGCATTGCAGGCCAAATACCGGTTTTGAAATGGCAACACTCTGGTCTAGAATGTGCTTTATAAGCTCAAATTCTTTTAATTGGAAGATATACCCACGAGAAAGCGTCGGAGCTGAAAGTGAATATGCAGTTCGCCTTTAGGATGGTGGCAATTCCTCTTCACCGGTTGGGGTTTACCAGCTCTAGAGGCGACTCGTCAAAATCCGTGTAGGATCACGCATTTATTGGCGAGCTTGACTTCCAAACTATCACGCCCTCTTGTCTACGCGTGGGTTGCACAAACGGCAAAAGAAGTCTGTCAGCCGTTGTAAAGCCTGAGGATGAAAAGATTGGCTGACCTACACTTTGTATCTCTACCTCCAAGTTTGTGTGTAAGCACATATGCAAGCGTCTTGACTAGGCTACAATAACAAATAGTGAGGCATACCAAGTGATGAGGCGTCTCGAACTCAATTTTCTGGTCTTATGGTAGACAGCCAAGCCCTCCGCCAGTTTCACACAACTCTCTACTCATCCTCATCACAAATTTTCAGACCTATTGACAACTCTACCACCCTCCACCTAGTCACAGACAAAATGTACAAGATTAGCATCAAGAATACTGTCGGCGCCGGCAAGAAGCGCTCTTATTGCGCTATCGCCTTACCACCGAATGTGTCGGATGTTGCTCTTGATGATGTGTTGCTGCCAGTACTCTACACTACTGAAGAGGTGCTTCACAACGCAAAAGAATCCATCAAATTTCAACATGAATACTTCGCCTTCGTGGGAAAATTGGTCAAGTCGGGCAGCATCCAGCAAATTGATTATGGGATGAGTGTCCCTGTCAAACTGGGGTCTGCCCAGGACAATGGCCAAATCACAGAGGCATATTTCGACGGCACCTCCATTGGAATCACGGAGGCAAACGATCAATCGCAACTGGCACCTCAAGGATCTTTCATGATTTGCTGCAGAAAAGATCCTCCTGTTGGCTCAAAACACACCTATGTTGTTGGACTGGCGCAACGCCTCGCTGAGGGAGACGAAGACCCAACTCCCATAGCGGCCATACCTTATATAGGGAGGAAAGATTACAAGATTCAGCCGTCCAGAAAGATTGGTGTATGCGGAGCTTCGATGAACATGAAAACTGGAGTTGTAGTCAATCACTCGCAGAAAGTTGCGGTGATTAACTTTCCAGATGGCAGATCCGACGTCACGGTGGCCGAAGACGGAAACGAGGATTTTACCACGTCGGGACAGAAGATTCCGAAGAAATCACTAGCCGACCTTGTTCTTGGTGTGCGTCCAGCTCAACCAAATCCTCCGTTTCAATATTCATATTCACAACCCAAAGCGAACACCACAGGGCCACCACCCAAGTGGAAGGCCGAGGCAGATGCGCTTGGTCTCAGTTCCCTTACTCAGGTCAGCTGCTCCCAAGTCTTGAGATCAGTCATTACGGCGGGCTAATTGAACTGTAGTTGCAATCCTACCATTTTCTTACCAAGTACAACAAGACCCAACTCGCTGGATTTCATGAAGACGAGAAGTTGAAAGCCATAGCATTAAAAGCAGATGAATGGCGCACAAAGATCGCGGAAAATGACGATTTAAGAGACGAATTCCTGGACGACCTTCTCGTCTTGGCGCTATTTCGGTGCATACTCTTTCTAGGTAGACCGTATCATTGACTTCCCCCGCCTCAGAGAGAGCTAACCAACGTTCTTCAAAGACAACTCTAAATCAATCGACTGGGAGCCAGAACGGGGCCGACAGCGCCGTGACATTAGTGCAAATATTGTCAGTGTTGAAACCATATATCAGAACACCAACGACGTACGCGTTGAGTTCTTGAATGGCGACATACGTGGGGACCGTGTCTCAACAGCAGCCGAAGTTACGCAACTGCTCGACGACATCACCAACTTTGGCAAAACACCGATTGGCACTGAACTTGACAATAAGATTTTGAGCAAGTACGTGTATCCGCCGTTGGAAAGTAAGGGGAAGTTCCACCCCATGATCATTTCCATAATCACCGACGGAGATGTAAGTTGACAGAGGATGCCCCAAGTGCTAGCTCGTCCCACTAACCGTTTACTTCAGCCACAAGGAGAACACAGAGACACACTGAAGAAGAAAATCCAGGCTTGCAAAAAAAAGCTGAATGACAGGGAGAAAACCCTTGTCGGTGACAAACGTACGGTAGGCGTGGTGTGAAATATGACGGCACAGCTAACCGTGATCCAAGATGTGCTTTTTCAAATTTCGCGAGTTGGAAACGACAGCGGGGCCGTAAAATTCATCAATGATCTCAAATCAGACCCGGAGTTGAAGAACATACTTCATTGCACGTCATGTAAGAGAGACATTGCCCCAACTGAAGAACTAGTATTGACATCTGGTAAGACCAGCACTTGGGCTTTGAGCCGGATGCAGATGACCCCGTCAACACATACGCGCCAGTACGTATTTCCATGAATGCAGTGTTGAATGACGATGGCTGACCCTTGGACAGGCTGTTACGAGGCTTGCCGGCGCAGCCTTTGTTGGAGTAAGTATCTTTACCACCCACCATGGTAACGGATGTTGCTGACTTAGCCCAGCTCAAGCGCAATGCAAAGGGAGTTTTTGAGTTTCCAGAGAGCTGAGCTATGTCTGAGCTTCATCGACTCGAAAGCAAGTCATCCTTGTATCTTATCTCGCTTGTACGTTGAAGCTAGTTCATGCTGTGAAGCACTCTCTAAACCACGCTGTGGGGATCAAGAGCAACCAAAAAAAGCATAGGTCTGGTTCAACAGAGTTGTTGGCTAAGACCCTACACATTTATATGAGAATTTGAGTTATTTGCATTCTGTCTTGCATGCAGAGACGCAATACGTATGCGCGGAGGTATATTAGTTTGAGAATGTCTATATCTTCTTGTCCTTTTTCTATTGACCCTTTTAATGTTTTACGCCCGTGACTCGGTGGAACCCCCAAACCGTGTTGATGTCTCACTTTAGCTATGTTTTAGCTCCCTATAGAGGCGTACGAGAGCGTCACTATTGTGTTCACGCTATGGCAATATACAAGACATATCACATTCTTCATACTGAATGGATGATCATTACTCGCATACCTAAATTTGACAGAACAAACGTCAATTTGACAGAAGACTAGAGTCTTGCATTCGCACGAGGATTACACCAAGAATGGCTTGGTCCGTGGCGACCTCTGCGTAGACAGTCGGATTCAAAATGGCACGCCCAGATATTTCTACCAAGTAACACAACGCCGTTAAGAAGTCTGCGGATGCCTACTCCTTGCAAGGGGGCTTGGGATACATTCGTGAAGGCGGCGAGCCGGTGGTCTGGACCTATTTGCCTACAATGTTGTGAAAGCAGTATTCATGAGAGATCCCTCAAAGTCAAGCCAGTCATTCCCAAATTCAATATTGTGGTAATACCGGAATGTATGTTTGTTGCCACCCATAATGTGCGCATTTGGGTGACTGTTTGAACAGTTTTGGACGCTTTCACAAACCACGTTAAGCTTCGGGCTAGCAAACCGCTGGAGACTCTTCAGTGCTGCTTTCTGCTGTGTATCGAATCATGGGGACAACTTCTACGGCATATTTCTTCTCTTTGTGGTATATTGCCATTTCATACAGTAAGATGTACGGTTAACCCACTGAAGCGAGCTTTCATTGTCCGTTGAGTCAACGGACTGTTGTTACTTCTGTGTCATTAACCATAAGCACCAACTTCAGCCTCGAAGTTGGCCCGTCGAACGCAGAGCATCTGGTAGGCCGTCCTCGTTCGATGACTTTTGCTGGAGCAGCTCGACAATAGCCTCGTATCCTTCCTGGAGGCCCCACCAAAGTGGCGTCCGGCCGTAATTATCCTTTAAATCCACAACAACTTTGCCCGTCTCAAGCAGCAGCTTGACAACACCCACATGTCCCATCTCAGCCGCCCACAAAAGCGGCGTCCGGCCGGAATTATCCTTTAAATCTACAACAACTTTGCCCGTCTCAAGCAGCAGCTTAACGACAGCATCATGCCCGCTCTGGGCGGCTAGCAATAGCGGTGTCTCACCACTCTTATCCGTAGCGTTAATATCGACTGTGCCCGTGTCGAGTAGCAGCTTAACAACAGCCTCATGTCCCATCTCAGCCGCCAACAAAAGCGGCGTCCAGCCGAAATTATCCTTTAAATCTACAACAACTTTGCCCGTCTCAAGCAGCAGCTTAACGACGGCCTCATGCCCGTTCTCGGTGGCTAGCAATAGCGGTGTCCTACCACTCTTACTCCTAGCATTGATATCGACTGTGCCCGTCTCAAGCAGCAGCTTAACGACGGCCTCATGCCCGTGCTCGGCAGCTAGCAATAGCGGTGTCTCACCACTCTTATCCTTAGCGTTAATATCGACTGTGCCCGTGTCGAGTAGCAGCTTGACAACAGCCTCATGTCCCATCTCAGCCGCCCACAAAAGCGAATTATCCTTTAAATCTACAACAACTTTGCCCGTCTCAAGCAGCAGCTTAACGGCAGCCATATGCCCGTTCCGGGCGGCTGGCAATAGCGGTGTCTGACCATTTATATCCTTAGCGTTAATATCGACTTTGTCCGTCTCAAGCAGCAGCTTAACGACGGCCTCATGCCCGCTCTGGGCGGCTCGCAATAGCGGTGTCTGACCATTTATATCCTTAGCGTTAATATCGACTTTGCCCGTCTCAAGCAGCAGCTTAACGACGGCCTCATGCCCGTCCTGGGCGGCTCGCAATAGCGGTGTTTGACCATTTGTGCCCTTTGCGTTAATATCGACTTTGCCCGTCTCAAGTAGCAGCTTAACGACGGCATTATGCCCGCTCTGGGCGGCTAGCAATAGCGGTGTCTCGCCACGCTTATCCTTAGCGTTAATATCGACTGTGCCCATTTTCAGCAGCATCTTGACCACGGCCTCGCGCCCGAACTGGGCAGCACACGACAGCGGCGTACGACCATTGTTGTCCTTGACGTCAATATTGACTTTGTCCGAAACAAGGAGAAAAGATACAAATACTGCGTCATCGGCTTTCTCGGCGAGATATGAGAGAATGCTTCGTTGTTGTGAGAATGTGAAGTCGCGTCTAAAGTCGGACCGCCTGTTTTTATTCCGATAATACTGTTCATAAAAGGCATGAAGCGGGGATGTCGGAGGCTGAATGTCCGTTTGGGCTTGTAAGAACTCACGGACTGCTGCATCACTGTTCGTAGCCAGCGCCGCAAAAATTGGTAGTCCATAGCGCTCACCTTCTACTTTAAAGCAGGACAGCTTGGATGGGTGGCTCCTAATAAGATTTCCCATGTTGTACTCCGCCAATAAATATAACATGCTCGCTTTGAGAGTATGCCGCCGAACGTTGTGTCTTTCCAATAGGTTATCTAAATGGATCCAGTCCACAAGCTGGAATCCCTCGAGAAATGCCGTCTGATCAACTCCGTCTCCTTCCGCTGCGTCGGCATGGTAGAGAATATTTCGTACGGCGTACTCTAAGAATGGAAACGCCTTGTCTGCCAATTGACGGAGTTCTGCCGCTTGCTGAGATGCTGCATTAGGAAGTAAGCTGCCAATGTTGAGATCTGTATAGACATTAATGCTCATGTAGTTTAGACAACACTGCTTTAGTCTCTCGTGGCTTTCTCCATGGAAATTTCTTCCGAGGTTTAGCCAAATTTCCTTTAACCCATTTTCTTTAAGAAGGAAGTCTTTCACAGATTCATGAATAAACTGCACTCTAGGGTTTTTCGACCTGGTAACCTCGGCGAGTCCTTTAGAGGAATCAATAATATACCTCTTTATAATGGATGCTGTAATCCCATCGGGATTCCATTTCGATAGAGCCTTAGGTTCAACGCCAGAGAGAATAGCAAAATATAATTGTTCCGGTCTTAATGGCAGTCTTGCGAAGAGAACCCACTGAATACACAGAAGTAGTTCCCCTCTGTTCTGGTGGTCGCGCGTCAAAATGTCGTGGAACAGTTCGTGTAGACCTCTGGGGATATCTTGAAGTCTTGTTCGAAGCGCATGAACACGGCCACGGTCGTATTCTTTGTTTAGAATCTCCACCACCAGAATAACCCATAAGAAGACCCCAGATGACTTTTGTTGGACATCAACGCGAATCTGCTCGGCGAGCTGACTGCGCCCGATTTTTAATTCGCTATCAATGTAGCAAATTATATCCCTGCTATGTCCCTTATGGCCTTCGAGCACTAGGCTAAGTCCGTTCGCAATTGTAATGTGAGGGTAGTGCCTGCTTGCGAAGCACACTTGGAACCTGAGACCGCCTGACGCGGTTGCTTCGCTTATATGTTCAAAAAATGCCACCATATCCCGGATTTGACGTTCATCGCATTCATCCAAAGCGTCTATAAAGCAGAGCACTGGGGATCTTCCGAGACGCCGTATGGCCTGTTCGAAGAGCTCTTTTAGCGACTCAACGCTCCAGTGGTGGGATTTAGCGCTCCATGTTGCTAATCCGAGAGAGCTGAAGACCTCTTGAAGTACCTGAACCTGCTCGAGAAGCTGCAGTAGTATTGATCGGTACATACCCAGTGTAGATCTCTCCAAGTCCTCTCCTCGCGCGTTAAAAAAGAAGGCGATGATGATCTTATCCTTCAGTACCTTGCGCGCGTTATTCAAAGCGAACTTCATCAAGGTTGACTTCCCGGTGCCCGGATTTCCTTTGATCCATAAGAAACCGGCATGCTCGCTAAGCTTGGTGGGATCTAACCAGTCAAGATAACTAGGATCCTCTAGCAGCCAACTACACGTCTTGGCGTGAGCTTTGCGGATGGTCATATGGCGAGCCTCGATTTGGTCGAATCTCAATGAGTCTAGTAGCTCTTTTTTCTGCTCGTCTGGAAGCAACTGGTTGTCTTCTCCTACCATTTTCTCCTCAGCCTCGACTTCACTGGGAGGCATTCGGCAGAGAAGATCTTTCGCGTATGCAGCGGCCGCCATTGCTGCGTATCCTTGCCACTCCTTGCTCTTGTGAGAATCTGAGTAGTCGCATATCCCGCGGATTACTAGGCAAGCAAAGTGGTTCATTAGCCCTGCGGATTCCATTTCAAAACACAGAACGTCTTTCTCCGCCGCAAGCGCATCTCGAACCAAGGCGTCCTTCATCACTTGGTTTGCCGAGGCAATTAAGCCATAGTGAATTACCGGATTATCCACGCCTTCTGTCCGTTTATCCCGTTTTATCAGTTTTGAAGGGTCATCGCCACAGGCCACGGCACAACTTGTTTCTTTAGGCGGATGGACGACTGTGCTCTTGTATAGCCTGTCACTACCCGAGTTAGGCCGTTTGTACTCTCGTTGCAGCCTGGGATTCTTGTTAAGAATGTTGCTAATCGCTTCTTTAAGGCAGTTTCCATAGCTCTCATACTGCGCCTTTAGCCCGTTTACTACTCTCTGTAGCACCACTGGTGGTTGGTTCAAGGACGCTGTTATGCGGAAGCTGTGATCTTGTATTGTCTTGCCAAAGTCGTACTGCAACACACCACCATGCCCATCTCGAGGAGTGCTAACAACAACGTCGCCGAGGCGGATGTCATGTCTTGGGCTCGGTGCACCACCGCCAATGCCTACCATTAAACAGAATCTCAGTGTGGGAAAGCTACGACACATGTCTCTCGCAACGCATGCTGCAGAAGCCGTGCCGTACTCGCCTAAGATAGCAACGACTACATTGTGTCTCCCAACTCTCCCGAACGTATAGTCGTTGCAATCATGCGTGGCCGAATATCGGGGTCGTTGGTGCAATTCGTCGAGAAACTCTTTAGCAGCAACAAGCTCCTTGGCTATGGCGCAGATCCAGCCTACTGTATAGGCGTCTGGCGGTAAGCGCTTCAGGGCTGTCCGCACCGTTAATATCTGAGCTTCATCAAGATCTATCTTCCTTCTCTTCTCTGAGCCCGGTATAGCTTCTTGGTCAATCTCGGGTCCAAGGTCCCTCTTCTGCATTGGCCAAGATCTTTGTTGATAATACGAAAAGGTTTAAAGCAGCGCGGCTATCAGGACTCGAGAGTTTGCTATGGTCGGGTAAGCGAGTTGTGACCGAGAGCCGGGATTTGATTTTAACTGACGCAGGAGGATTCGTAGCACGAAGAGTTTGACAAGTTGAGAAAGAATGGAAGAAGCAGACTCATTGGCTAGGGATGTGTTGGACGCCTTTTTGTCTGGCAAGGTGGTCAGGCACCCACGCAGCTCAGCCGCTCACCAACAGGGAACATTGAATATTTCTGCTTCTGCTTCTGCTTCAGCACCCAGAACAGAGTGAGGCATCCGTCCAAATTCCCTTCAAGAGTGGGCAAAAGGAGACTATTCCGTGCTGCGTTTGATGGAATCTCTTGCCATCCTCTCAGCAACCCTAACCCTAACCCTAAACCTCTGGGGGCAGATACATGGCGGAGGAGCAGCCAATGCGTCAGGGTTTGGTGATTCGCGGCAGCTTGGAATAGGATTCCCAAGGCGAGGAGGCTGATTGTAAGTGGTGATGGCATTTTCGAGAGTCAATGAGGAATTGTAGAATAAGTGATGTGGAGTGAGCTATTTGGAAGACTTGTCTGTAATACTCATGCTGATAAGGAAGAATTCGGAATGAAGGAATAGGATGAAGTCGATTCTTATACCCATTTTATCTGAGGTATAGCAAGTCGTTCGTTCAACACCCTCGGAAGGCGGATCTGCGCGCGACGTCTTCATTTGCCGAGTACAGACGCTGCATATTTCGTCTACACGGAGCAGTCCGCGATATGTTATGGAACCACGTCTTAGCCAAGCTGAAATTTAATGTGATGTGACTGTCACCTCTTACTGTAGCATAAGATATCATATACCGGGACTGAAAGATCTGCAACTGGATGGCTGCCGAGAGATGAGTGAAAAATGAATGCTTACCGCATTCACAGAATTATGATTTCATGATTCAATCCTCTTCGCTTTCTGATCAACGATGGTGTGACATCAGTATGGACTATTTGATCACGAAGCGCTCGTGGCCCAGTCTATATTGCAGCTATGCACAGTTAAGGGCGGCGCTTTTGGTCAAATACCTTGCTTGTTAGTAGCGCCTCGGAGACATTTCGTGGTAGGTTCAATGCATTCTTGAGTTCAAAGAAAATAGACCAGAATGTCATGTTACCTGTTCGGGAACAGTATCACATACAGCCATAGTTGTTGACAAGTGGAATCTAAGTATAATTCATTGCTATCTAACCACAGTATGCTATAAGCCTATCGATGCTTGATCAACCCGCGATATACTTTACATTCTAGACCTATGCAACATGACTCCAAACAGAAGAACCATTCCCTATGCATCCCTTCACACTATTCAGTGTACTGCGCTCACCATCTCGCATCATGAAGCCGCATTCTACGCAGCTACCTTACGAGGAGGCGGTGGCGGCGCACGATCAGGCGCATACTCCCGAGAACCACCAGTCATCATATCCCTCGGATTACTGTAGTACTGAGGATAGCCCTGCGTCGGCTGGTGATAACCCTGTCCGGGTTGGTGGCCAAACGTCCCGCTGACATTCTGATGTGATTCCTGGGGAGCAGATGCCCGCGGCCGCACATCAGTGTTTATACTTGGCCTCGCACGCTCCTCTTGAACTGCACGACGGGATTCCTGCGACTGCCGCTGCTGATGTTGATGAGACACGCGTCGAGAAACCTGCCTCCTTATCTGCTCGTCGTCATCGGACCCGACGTCCTCTGTGTCCTCGTCGTATGATCTCAAGTCACTCCTCATAGCTAAACCAGCACACATGCTTCTAGCCTCCTCAATATCCTTCTTTTGAGCCTTGAGCTTGATTCTGCGCTCCCGCGTCTCCTTATTCTCAGCAGCAATGCTCTCAATCGTTGAGTCGGGCATGCGCAGAATCTCAATGGGGTTGAAGAGACGCAGCATGCCGAGGAGTAAATGCCTCTCTACGACTTGCGTAATCACATTTCGTGTGAAGATCCTTGCCGTCAGATCATAGTAGATGAGCATCTTCTCGAGCACCTCCTCTGCTTCGGTGTATGTGCCCCCATTTTCAGTAGCTTCCGCACGCCACCTTCGTAGTCGGTCTTCATACTCGGGATCATAGGGCTGTACTTCGAGCTCCATGTCGTCGGTAAGTCGGTTGAGTTCCTTCTCCGCTTCCTCCATGAGATGCGTCATCTTGACTTCTAAGAAGTGGTAACGGAGGGGATCGCGCATGCGGACCGGCCACACGTGGTCAATGACCTCTGCGAGAAACTCGTTGCAAATGACACCAAGGTTGTCTTTGTACTCTTGTGCCAAGACCGGCCACTTTCGAGAGTAATCCTGGAAGAGAATGTACGGTGCTCGTGGGTTAGAGTCGAGCGGGAGTTCGTTTCCGCGAATCTGCCGCAGCAGTGGTTCAACCTCCATTTGAGCAAAGTCCTTCTTGGAAATACCACCACCTGTAGCAGAGGCAGGCTGGCCCTGTCCGTTAACAGATGCAGCAGTACCGGCAGCAGTGTCCGCAAAGTTAAGATGTCTGCCCTGTTGGCGAAACAGTCGTGAGAAACGCTCACTCTCCTCACGGGCACGAGCGCGAAGTTTGTGTGCCGGTGTACCCTTGGGGTGAGACTGGCGGGCGAAGAACTTCTCGCCAAAGGGATTCTTGTAGTTGCCGTTGACGGCTGGTGTGACGAGGTTGTTGGAAGCGGTGAAGAGCTCGCCCATTTCGAAACGCATCTCCTCAATGGTGTCCTTGGCGTTGCCCATGGCCTTGAGCTCAGTGTCGCATCGCTCGAGGGCATCTTGGATCTGTTTTCGGAGAGATTTGACGTGCTTTCCGATGTGTCTCTGCAGTTGGGTGCTCAATTTCTGTCGTAGAGCGGCGACTCCCCACATCTGAGGAGGCAATGCAGACCAGCGGCCTCTGGTGAAGAACTCTGCTTCTCTGCGAGCACGATCCTCGGGACTGAACCACTGCTCTCCGGGGCCGGGGTTGAGAAGGACATACCACCCGAGTTTGAAGTGGTTCTCACGATCCTTATTCATGACAAGTTCGATGAATTTATCTTCGAGGCCGATTCGCTCCGTCATGTCAGGCTTGGTTAGTACACCGATGGTTCGCGAGCCTTTGGGATCGAATTGCCTCGCTTTCTTGAGAATGGGTGCCTGGACATAGTCGTTGTTGCCGCCGATGACGGCGAGAATAATAGTGCGGGAACTCTTCATGTATCGATCGGAGAGAGCCTCGATGGTCTGGATATCCGCATCGGACTGGTCCCTGTTGGCGACTCGCACAAGACCAGGCAAGTCGACAAGAGTCAACAGCGGCATTTCAGGACCGCTCTTCTCAACAACAAGGATATCTCGAGCAGCGAAGCGACCGGGAATTTCTTTCGGTGCAATCAGAGCAGTAGCTTCCCTCATCATCGTCTCAAAGGGCGTATCACCACTGACACGACCTCCAAATTGTGAGAGCGCAGTTTGCTCATTGATCGGACGGCTCTTGTCAGGAATGATGGTGACCCTGAGAGTTGTCTCCTTGGCGCGACGAAGCCGAATTTCGGTAGCAAATCGTGTACAAGCACCTGCGTCTCTAGGGAATGGAGTACCGGAAATGGCTTCCAAGACGGAACTCTTTCCCGCTGACTGGTCGCCTACGACGACAATCTGCGGCAGTTTGACATTGTCGAGCTGTGCATACTGCAGCTTGTCGATGAAGTCGAGCAGGCCTCGCTGTTCGTTTGCCAGGCCCTGCGTATCCAGGGACGACTCAATAGACGGAGCCATCTCTAGCCGGTGAGAGTTTGTGATGTTGACGTTATTGTTGGTGTAAGTGGAGGATGAGGATTGTGACAGCCGGGATGAAGAACCTGGCTTGTCTACATATAAAGAGCCCATTCTTCGGGTTGGACAAACGTAGGCAGCCCTGTGCTGCAGGGTACAAAGGGTACAAAGGGGATGGGATAAATAATCATTCATGCCTCAGTGATTCACATGTCGTCAGCCTTAATATATACACATGACGCGAGGGCCCCTCATGGCTTCACTTTTTATTTGGTTGCCTCGCTGGTGTTACGTGGCGGCCGCGACAACAAGTCAAAGTGGCTGTACCATAATTGCCACCCGTGTGAAACAGCGTCTTTAGGGTTCCATTTTCCCGTCATTTGGCTTGTGAAATTCAGGGCAGTTTGGGCAGTATGCAAGCCAGCTAGCTTTGCCACTCGTCATGCGTCTTGTCCCGGCAGTGTGATTGAGAAAATTGTTGAGAGTCTTGATTTGAGTTGAGAGGAATTGCCCGATCCAGAAGGCGAGGCGGCCGCCAGCCGGAGATGATGTCCGATGTGGCGCAGCTTGTGGCGGTGCAAGAAGCATCCAATCAGCGTGCAGTACGAATTGGACGTTCAATGCTTGTTTTGCTGAGCATTCAAAATGACGATGTATAGCTAATGAACATCAGTGGCGGGAGCCCGTTCAGATGTTGGGCCATGTTCAATTATATGTTCTTGCGAACCTTGTTGAAGCGGGTTCACTCCCTCCTGTGTCGCAGAATACCGCAAACACTCGCCCGTTCATGATTAGTTCTCGTTACACCAGCTACCCTACATGAAGTGTCATTTCTGAACAGGAACAATAGTCTCCGACCGAATTCTACACCCGATTTGTTTCCGGGTGTCTGTTCATATTTGTAGAAATAGATACCGTACACTCGAGTCTAGATTACCATGGCATGCACAATTACTCTCACAATTACCCGTCGCGTAGAGCTCCTGGTGGTTGATTGTTGATCACGTAAGCAACCTCCGAGATAGGAGATAGGTAGCCATCGAAACAAATCCACTCTCAGTTCACAATCACGAAGAGTAAAGATACAAAGACAAGTGAACTCACCCAAAATGGTGCATACCAGTCGGCAAATAGGTCAATTAACTAGACGGTGAGTTGTTAATTTACCACTTATGCCCTCCCATCTTACTGACTCACAAACAGGCTCACCCGCCAAGTTGCCAAATCTCACTCTTTACCAACAAGACTCATCTCATCATGCGCTGAAGCTACAGCCCCAGCACCGCCAACAGCCACCAATACAAGCCAGAGCTACAAGATTGTCGAAAGAGTTCATAACTTCCAAGAAAGACTGAAATCCAGACCCGACTTTGACCACTCCAACCAGCCCATCCCGGTAACCAAATCACCCAATCCATCATGGCAATTTGGCGACGGAGCCCCAAGCAGCAACAATGCACAATCGCACAGAGAAATCGATCCCTACGCAGCTGACAGGGCCATGGTGGATAATTACCGCCTGTTGATATCGGGCATTGCCCCTCGACCCATTGGTTTCCTGAGCACTGTGTCTGGAGATGGCAAGACCAAGAACCTGTCACCCTTCAGTTACTTCCAAGTCATTGATCACGATCCGCCCATGTTTGTAGTGGGCTTTTCATCGCGCCCGGAGCGCGTAAAGGATACGTATCGCAACTTGAAGGAAACGGGGGAATGCGTCATCAACACCGTCTCCGAAAGCATGATTGAAGCGGTGAATGCGTCGTCGATAGATGCCCCGTACGGTGTGTCCGAATGGGATATCACAGGTCTAACTGAGGCACCTACCTCAACTGTGAAGGCGTCTCGTGTTCAAGAGTCCGTTTTGTCAATTGAAGGGAAGGTCGTGGATGTCAAGGAGTTTGCGGACCATGCGACACCCGGGATGAGCATTGCCTCGCTGGTGCTGATCAAGGCAACTAGGTTCTGGGTACAGGACGACGCGGTGAATGAGCAGGGGAGTCATATCCTTTTGGATAAGCTACGGCCGATTGCGCAGCTGGGTGGAATGTCCTACGGGCGAATTGGCTCAACGTTTGAGTTGCCCAGGCCGCGATGGGATGAGCAGCCTGAGAGTGAACGATTGCGGGTGTTGGGTGGGAATACGGAAAAGAAGACTTCGTAGAACACTGAACTTTCTTTGATGATATGGTGTTTTAGCCTATGGACTGGGTGCTCGTACGATACACACTTACCGATAGAACCGCAGATCTTGGTGATTACAACCTGCATTCTCTGATTAATGGGATTCTTTGGAGTGTATTCGGACACAGTCACTAAAATTATGTAGCGCATAGCTGATAGATTATAGCGTAAAGTCAAAGGTGTATACTCATTGATAACTAATTGACCTGTGAAGAGAACCTACTTGGCAAGCTGTAGCTAATAGACCATGGACTTGACCCAATTAGCCAAGTTTGCACCGTGCAGTCTCGCGGGGGTTGCGCGTTGTGCTATGCTAACTACCTAGAATGTTGCTTGGTCTTGATACAAGCAGGGCTGGGAATCTTTGCAACACCAACCACGAAGCTAAACACAGAATCCAATGCAGAAGGATCTACGGCTGTCTTAACTAAAACGCGAGAATAATCTGGTCGACGATATCATGAACTGCAGTCCCAGGCAGGATCTTTTGTCCACCCAAGCAAAACCCAGCTCCACTGGCGAATTCGACATCCGCATCGTGGGGATGGCTGTTGCAGTGTCTGCAATGTTTGCATGTCGACCGTCCGTGCCTGCAAGTTGTAGTATGCTTGCAAGTTCTCGGGAGTTCATTGAAGATCCCTTTCCACTCTGTGGTCACGCTGTAGTCACCATCTCCATCGGGCATGGGCATACCATCAGGAAACATAATGGTGCCACGCTTTGCATGGAGTTCGTACTCGGTCCATCCTGTCTGCTCTGTATCATCCTCAGTCTGAAGCTTGAGGCCAAATTTGCGCTGCAGTCCTCGCTCAGAAATGAGACCGCAGAACTCAGCGAGGAACGCCTGAAAGCCACTCATGTCAGGTACGTCGTAGTTGCCGTATTCGTATGCCTGGAGGGAGCTGTTTTCATCGACGAAGAAATGGATACCTCGAAGTTGATTGCTATCTGAAGGGACAATTGGCTTCATGATCTGAACGATTCCGTGTCCTTGGACTGGAACTCGGTTAAAAACCATCACTTCGCCTGCATAGGTGTCAAAATGCTTGTGGATCAAGCGGACACTGACACCTTTGGGCACTTTGTGCTTGTTCAGCAACTCGCGGAGGTCTTGGAGATCTTGGATGTGATCATTTGGTGCCTCAGCAACTTGACTGATTAAAGGCAAGGTGTTGTATGTGCTGGACGGCACGAAGGTATCAATAAGTGAGCCCATTGTATTAGAAAGAGTGGGTGTTGAACAACGACGCTGGTGTTTCAAAGTTGGTGAATTAAGAGAGCCAAATGCTTTTGGGATAGTTATGAGATGAATTTTGCTCTCGCACAAGAGAAGGGCAGCTCTGTCCCATTTATTCACAAGATTTGTGGTTGTCGCCTTGTTTATGTGGTCTGTCGGTCGCTTCTTTCCGACCTGATGTCTTTTTCCAGTTTCCTTGTCGGCCGTTTCCTGTAGGCCAGTTTCTTTTGACCAGTGTGTCTATTGGCTGGTATATGTTGGTTTTGTTTCATTTTCCAATTTGCCCGCGACATATTCCTGTTAGTCTGTCTGCACTGTTGGGTTGGCCTGTTGGCTGGTTCTCTTGATCCTATGGTGTTAGAGCAATGACATATTCATGTTAACACAGGGCGTCAAAACTACTCAGAAGAACCATAATAACTAGGCAGCAAGTAGTCACAATGAGTTGAGCTTGTTACAGATTGCCGGTGCTAATGCAGCAGGATATGTTAGGCCCTCGGAATGCGACCTGAGAAAGCCCACGCCGGGCCGCTTTTCATGGCCTCTGAGGGGCTTAGATCTCCCTTCGCCTCGAATACAACCTGTTCAACGGTGAATTCAGACATTATCCATGAGGCATTTTTCAACTCAGCTATCCATCAAACTGCTGAATGCTACTTGTTGGGCGAACACTTGAAATGTCACAAGGGTTAGGGTCAGAATCAGCCCCACAAAAGATGTTCATAATGTCTCGTCTTTCTCCCACCAGTTCTCCATCCATCTCAGGCTGACCTTCTGCATCTCTCAACTCCATAACACAGATCGACCTTGTTGACTCCAACAGCAACTCATTGTAATTGATCAGTTTTAAAACCTTTTTATCCCGCAGTCGTCTTCTCGCTGCAGCGTCTCTTCTGTCGGCCATGAAGAATGACACAGACCATGACTTTGCCCCAGCTTCGTCGGCCTCCACGACTGACGACCAAGATATCCATGACAACATTAACGGTCGCATGCATGGACCTATGAGCGGCTTCATAAAGAAACACTTCAACAATTTTCAGTACGTGCGTCATGATGGCGAATTGAAACTCCAGGCAGCCGGAAGACAGAGCTGCATATGCGCCATCCCATCAAATGCCCCATCTCCTGACGATTTCCTGCAATGGTTCCAGAATTATCTATCGCAGGAGAGTGATGGCGCTCGAGGCGAGTGGCACATATCCAGAGACAGTATAGCTTTTGAGCACGAAAGGACTGGCAATGGTACACGCCTCCTCCTAAACAAGGCACCGTCACCGGCAAACAACGCGGAGATAAGATGGGATCAAGTTCAGATCATCGGCCAATTTTATCACCAAAGCGGTTTTTCTTACCGGGATGGACTACTAAGTCTCTGTCGGTCTGCACACGAAGTCTTTGCCAGCCAGCCTACACGACTCTTCTTACACGGCTTCTATATACGTGGCTCTTTTGTCGAATTCTGGGTCTTTGATCGGTCCGGCTTATATTGTAGCGATGTATTCGATATCCAGACTGACTTTATCCAATTCCTCTCTATCATTCTTAGTTACCAGCGGATGACAGACCAGGATCTTGGAGAACTCGACACCATTAAGACGGACGAAGGTGGCAGCTACATGATGTTTGATGGTGCGGAGACAATACCCTCTTTTGGAAAGCACTATCTCGAAAGAAAGCCAGTTGCGTCTCGTGAAGGAATTGTTGGCTCTGGAACGACTTGCTATCGAATACGAATGCCGCGGTCGAGTCAGTGGAGCGCCATCTTGAAGTTCAAATGGCGGTGGGCAAGGGAGCGCCCAGAGGACGAGCTTTTACGGTTGGCTCACGAGAAAGGCGTCTGGGGCGCCCTCTCGCTTGACTATTTTGAAGAAGTGGAAAGCACGGCGAATCTGCGCCAAGGTATTCGTTGGGGAACACAGAGAAGATTTTCCACTCTGCCGTCTTCTAAAGGACCCGGACTTACGCTCGAGCAACGACAAGAAGCTACTAGTACTAAGAGAGGATTTGCTGACTATACAGAGGAAACAAACAATTACTTTCAAAATCGTATCCTCACCTGTATCGTTACTTCTCCCGTTGGCCGACCCCTTCACACTTTCTGTTCTCTACAAGAGCTGCTTCAGGTTTTTCGGGATGCTATTAAGTGTCACAAATCACTGTATTTTGACGCCGCGATCTTGCATCAAGATGTATCGGCAGGAAATATAATAATTCTGGATGGAGAAAACGAAGAAAGTCCCAGGGGCATCTTGATAGACCTTGATTCCGCGGTGCAGCTTCCTGTAGATTCAGATATAGAGCCCGATATTACTGGCACCAGGCCGTTTATGGCCATTGGTGTTCTAAAAGAGGAACGGCACACTTTTCGACACGACCTAGAGTCATTTCTGTACGTTCTCCTCTGGATACTGATATCGAACCGCTCAGATAGTCCCCCAGAGGGAAGCAAGCTCCAGCAATGGAGCAAGGGAGATTGGGACGAGCTAGCTGCACGCAAGTGTCTTGACATGGGGCAAGATACCTTTCAGGATATCTTGAATGAGTTCCCCCGCGAATTTCACTCAGCGAAGCCACTCGCCGAAAGTCTTCGGCGAATATTATTTCCTTTACAAACTGGTGTGGATGGGCTAGAGATTGGAGAGACTCCAGAGGATGTAAACAAATTTTATGATGGAATAATAGACGCTTTCGAGGGGGCTATTGCATCCTACGATAGATAGTTGTTAGATGTAATAAAGAGGCTATTAATTTCGTACCACCACGAGTACCGCTGCAAGAGCAGGGCGTTGATGCCATATGGCCTACAGCTCAGCAAATATATCATGCTGGCAATTTCCATCATCGGTTGTTTCAGAATGCCGACATGCCAAGTCAGGTGTTTATTGAGTCATAATTTCGGCACAGTCCCATTTCGGCCATATCGTTTTAAGCGTAACTCTCCCAACAACTAGCAAACGACATGTGAGTGGCAATGCTGGCAATCGCCTAGGGAACCAACAGATTGTTATTTTGCAGGCAGGTAATTTCAACATCGTCGCCACCCTTCATTCTTGGGTTTCATGGTTGGGTGTAAAGTCTGGGAGTTGACGCCATGGAACCCCGCGAGATATGCCAATCTCTTTCAGACCTTCCTCCTGAGCACTCGGGTACACAGCTAGCAAACGTCTCGGAAACTGAGATTCGAGTATGCCTGGACGACGGAACTCTGTCTAGCGAGTTAGTCCAGTCTGTATTTCACCAGGACATCGCAACCGTCACTCGTATACTGGACGAACAACCCGAACTTGTCAACAGCAGCGTGGCTAACTATGCGGAAACGTACCGCAGCTGGAAACTCGGCGACATCAAGATCGATGGGTCTTCCACATGGCCATCCTCACCACACGATGTAAAACTGCAGCAGGAAACAGAACCGCTCCTTTCGCTTGCTGTTAACGCGTACAGTTGCAAGATAGGCAAACGCTATGTTTCTAGCGTATCCGATCAAGCCGTCAAGGTTGTTGAGCTCCTTGTTCAAATGGGCGCAACCGTTCACGAGGAGCAAAGAGAGACAATTATTGGCGATATGTGCTATCGCCAAGACAGTGCCGCTATCATACAACTTCTTGCCCGTGCT
Source organism: Pochonia chlamydosporia 170 (assembly GCF_001653235.2). NCBI lineage: Eukaryota > Fungi > Ascomycota > Sordariomycetes > Hypocreales > Clavicipitaceae > Pochonia > Pochonia chlamydosporia. Next base: position 5,904,544 of record NC_035791.1, on the reverse strand, counting down.
GGAGCCAAGCCGCTTGGCCAATGCATGACGATTTATGATACTTTTCTCACGGCTGTTGAGATTGCTGCAAGGACTGGTTGCGACCAGTCACTTGCATGGCTTTTGGATTTTGCTCTCTCCGAGGGCAGGGTTATTGCGGATTACCTTCCAGCATTGCACATGACAGCATACGACGCCCATGAGAACTGTCTTTCAGAGTTTCTAAAGAGAGGGGCAGAAAAATTGATCAACCGCCGAGTTCAGCCCAGCTTCTGGTGTTGGACTGCCGCCAGCACCGTCCCGTGGGATGCAGCACGCGGCCACACTCCTCTCACAAACGTGGTTTTCGCAAACACTCTGCGTGATAAAGTTCTGAATGTCGAGAGGTACCAGCGGGCATGGTTAATGGACTCCAGCACCGCGAAAAGGGAACGTTATGCCTGGAAGCTGCTTGAGAAAGGAGCAGAGACCGATATCAGGCATGCTAACTCGAATAAGACCCTAATATATGGAGCTTGTAAATGGGCAAGCCCAGAACTAGTTTCTCATATTATCGATCACTCCGGTCACGATCTAGACGAGAGCTTTCACTACCGATCGGAAAATTCGCGATCTGGGCCACTCGCATTAGGAGGGGACAGTGTTGGATATCTTCATGTCGCAGCAATGTACTTCAATGCCGAAGTTGTAAACATACTAATTTCCAAGGGGATAAAGCGACAAACTGACCAGTACAAACGAACGCCGCTACACTGGCTGGCATTGTCGTGGGAAGAGTTCTATTACACGCGGAACAAGCAGTTTTGCAGGGACGGAGACGACCAGGAGAGATCTCTTGCCGCAGCCTTTGCTATCAAGACAGCAACTTACCTTATTGATATCGGAATGGTGGACATCAATGCTCAGGATTCTTTTGGCCGAACGCCACTGCACTATGCCTGCTACAATTTAATGTCTGAGCTCATCACCTTTCTCGTATCCCGTCACGCAGACATCAATCTGAAAGACTCTGAAGACTGCACACCGCTTCACCTATTAGCTTACGAAACGGATCAGTGTCGTCCAAAAGACGACGACTTTCCAGTGGACAGCGCAGCTGCATGTTTCAAGACATACAACCGAAACATTGATGTTGACGCAAAAGATGCACTCGGAAATACACCACTGCTTAAAGCGTGCAAAAAACATGCCGTGAACATTGCCAAGCTGCTACTCGCATTAGGGGCAAATCCGAACATCAGGGGTAGCGACTCCTGCGCTCCGCTCCATTACGCAGTCTCGTTCCCGGCATGGACTCAAGACTTTCATTTCCTACAACGTCCTGAGGTGAAGGTAGAGGCTGAAGAGTTGAAATGGGCTCTCCTTGCGGCGGGGGCGGATGAAACGGCGCGAAATGCTCGTGGACAAACGGTGGCTGAAGTTGAGCTGGTGGAAAGACTAAGTTATCAGCAGAAAGTGATTGAGGTGAAAAGGATTATGGAACGGCCTGTGCAGCCGTATATGGGCCGAGGTCAAAGCCTTCGAATTCCACGGGATCCAGTCACTTGAACTGGTTGGTGGACAAGAAATGGTTTTGTCTATGTGAGCAGTCGAGCTTAGCTTTAGCACACGATGACTCCCAGCATTCTGAGGCCACACTCGTTTCGATTTATCCAAGTATAAATTTGTTGACAAATTGCTCCCTACTCGTAGTTCTAAAAAACATTTAACTCTAAAAGAAGAATACACCAAACTCAAGCATATCAACGCCACGCTATGCAGCAATTTCATCCTTCCTCACCCTCCACCCCTCAGCCAACTCAGTCTCAGAGCCAGAATCACTCAGCAACTCCTTGCCCTTACGCCTTGCACACGAATTCCTCAAAACAGTAAAAACACCAGGCATTTCCAGTGCCCGGTTTGTCATAACCCTCCCCGGATGCACAACCACAAACGAAAACACCGCCAAAACCATCGGCCCAGCCTCCAAAATGTAAAAATACGCCTCTTTCGTAACCAACGCGCTGTTTTTCCGAATACCGCTCGAAAACTCAGCCAGTCTATAAACAATCCGAACAGTAATCATGGCAAGTGAAAAATACAACGCACAAAGAAGTGGTCCCCAGTGCGCTTTGAAGAGAGAGCAACTTCGCCCGCCGTCAAGCCTAGATAGTTGGACCTGAAACATGGCGCACAAAACGACAAACAACACAATGATGAGTTCTTGGAACCCTATTCCAAGCATGTATATATGCAATGCCTTTTGCTGGACGTCCGGCGCGGAACCGGGGCTGGCCATACTCCCACCGGCAAGCTGGACTGCGAAGGAGGCAATATCGAGGAAGACGAAGACGATGGCGATGATGGACGCCGGCATGCGGAGGATGGATCGACGAGGGTGGAAGTAGTGAACCATTCTTGCAAAGGTCATGTATGCGAATGCGTTGACCCCTGGATACGTTAGCGGCCATGTTTTTATCAGATAAAATTACCACTAGGTAATTTGGTTTGGAAAGGGAATGCTCCAGTGATGCGGAGAGACACTCTAAGTTATAATAGCTGACGGTTTTGCTTGGGGTTACTTACAAAGAGGTGCGAGGAGGATGAATATTTGAAACACGAGAAGCAGTCCTTTACTCTGCTGGTTCTTGGAGCTTAATGTACGGAATATCATGGCTGTCATCTCCCAGATAGTCGCCATGATAATGACCCAGCACCACGTCTGTAGAGTTAGTTGTGTCGTTGATCAGTGGTAATTGCTGCGTGGCCCTCGCGAAAGAATGACTTACAAACCTTTTTAAACATGGCAGCCTGCCAAATATGCACAACGACCAAGAATCCAAACAGGCAGGCCACGGCGAGAGCTGCCCCGAAACTAGGATAATAATTCCACAGGGCATCGCATTCACCAGGCGGAATGTATCCGTTGTTATCGGGGACCGCAGTTTGAATGCATGTCGGTACGGTGGCGATTGCGATGGTTTTGCCGGGAATAGTGAGGACAGAGTTTGTGACGCCTTCGATGGTGATGTATTCCGTTTTGGAGAATGTGCTGGGTGTTGGTGGAGTTGTTGAAGTTTCTCGGGGGAGAATGTTGAGTGTTGTAGTTGGTTCTGAGATGGGAGTTGAGGGAATGGCTACAGCTGCAGCAGCTGTTACAAACAAGAGTATTGAGAAGAGCATGTTGACAAATGAAATAGAGAAAAATGCTAGTAATAGTGAGAGTTGTCCTTGTTTAACTTTAAACAACTTGCCGTTCTTATATCCTGAAGGCATTCCAATTTTGGCAACTCATTTACCTAGCCTCGGACTCATCCCACTTCGCTTTCTTTCCGCACTGCCCCCACAGAAACAAGCTTACGCTTCGTTGCGAGGGTTGATTCAGAGTCCGAGCCGACCAACCAGGTTTCGGGGTTGCCGCGAAAGGGGAGATTTGTTGTAAGCGATTGAGTTACGCTGCCCATAAGGCGTAAGGCAGAATGAGCAAGTCTTGGTTGCCAATACCTCGCTACCACTCGGTTCGAGGCCATGAACCATCAATCAGATCATGTGTTGAATTGTCAGGGGAATGGGAGTTATAGCAAGTCTCACAATATCGTCTGTACATGAACACACAACTATAGTTTATTGCGAATCACAAAACCGTACATCATGCTCAATGCCAACAAATAGTCTATACACGGATATCAAACTCCTCACAGAATATCATACATCACATCAAATCCACATACACCCTCTCAATCCCATCTCCCCCCAACACCAACAAACAAAGTCTCCTGCCATCATCCCCAGCCTCAACCGCCGAATCCCTAACCCTCACCTCATCCGGCACACTCTCCGCCGCCTCACCCTCCCCCATCCCATGCTCAAGCTCGACGATCCTCCTCCCCACAGCATACAGCGTCGACGCATCCCACAGCGTCTCCCGTATATACGACAAGGCCTTGAGCAACGATAGCGCCCCGAGCCGTAGCCTCAAAACCCGACACTTAATCACCACAAAGTACAGCAGGGGACAAAAGCCCATGACAAACATAAACTTGTGGTGGATGGAGTCGCCCACACTCTCCATCAGTGTCTGTGCCTGCGTGGCCATTTCCACTATCCGCGTAAACTTGTCGAGGTGTTCGTCGTAGATGGTTTCGTGGGAGGCGAGACACGTATTCGCCCAGATTTTGCAGACGAGCCATCGCATTTCTAGGATTAGTAGTGTCATCGCCTGTTCAGAGTTGTTGCCGCTTCGTATGCTGCTGAAGGTAGTCCACCAGGCGTCTAGGTCGATTTCAAGAGTCAATTGTTCATGAAGTACTGCCTCTAATGGTTGTGATTCTTCCCCTATTCCCAGGCGATGAAAGTCACTCGCCCGGACTAGTCGAACCGCCCTTGCGAGCAGCCAGTCCAGCGATTCTAGTGCTTCATCGAGCGTATCAAACGTGTCTGCTACAGTCTGTGCATCATTCAACACCGGAAACGTAGAGATTTCGCCGCCGAAAAAGTACGGAAATATACTGAGGTGCCTAAACACGCGAACCAACTCGGGCTTAACGTCGGTCCCTGAATTGAGAAGCGAAATGCCATGCTGGGAATGACTTATTGCGCTTTCGGTGTCGCCACGCAAAAACTCTATGCACGTGAATAATATGCAGACTAATAAAACGGTGTTTATGTCTGCCGGACACGAAGTCTGCGGGCTGATGAGGTGTGATATCGCCGCATTGTAATGCTGAATAGCAAAGTCGTCAACTGTATCCGTCCCGGCTTGTCTATTACTCCTGTGTAATTGTAAAGCCGTGTCGTCAAAGTTTTCGTAGAGAGAGCTTATCGCCAAGACAGCATGTCTTGTCGCCGGCTCCGAATGCACCATCTGCGCAACAAGTTTCGTCCAGAACGAACTATCCAGTGGTCCACAGAGCGTAGGCGCCACAATTTGTCGGTAGAATGCTAGACTTCGCAATTCAAGACTATCCGCGTCTGGTAAGGGATCCGGTGATGATGGCACGGATGGGGATAGGAGGCGGTCCCAGGACATCCAGCCTGGTGGAGGGGGCATGTAGCCATCGCAGGTTCGGCCAGTGGACGTGCATCTGTTGCAGGATGGACGTGTCTCGTCGCATTTTACCTTGCGTTTTCTGTGTGTGTTAGTGTTGGCTATGAGTACATGGGATGGAATTGTTGTGATGACCAACTTGCATGTTAGACAGCCAGTGCGCACTTTGGGAACTCCCTTTCGCGGCATGATGTGAGCAACTAAGATGAAGAAAAAAAATACACTAAATGAATTGAACAATGATGCTAGAATATTCCAATTCAACCAAAAAATGCTACTCAGTACAAAGAAGATGTCGTGGGTATACTTGGCCATTCAAGTTTAACCATCTAGACTCTGAACTGGAAACCATCGTGTCTTATTCCTCAACACCAAACACACATCTCAATCAAACCAAAGATGATATTCCCAAACTCTGATCCGCAGCAAAAAATACCAAAATAGCGACGTGCTGACGACGACGTCACTGCCGACCCAAGGATGCAAACCGCAAAGGGGGGACGAGTACGTGTACAAAAGGTCAAGGGCGTGGGAATTCGATGGTCTCAAATACGTCAAGTGGGGCTGAGTCAATCCAAATTCACCGTCATCCAGCATCACCATCACCACGACCATCACCATCACAACGGTCAATCCATCCATCGAAAGCGATCATTCGACCAATCCTCGGCTCAGCACCAATCCATCTCGAATCTCAGTAGAACCGCCGACGAACCACCCGTCTCACCCCAGTCACGCATCGCGATACAAAACGAGCCACGACAAAACGAGGATTCACCATCCAAGCTTCCAACCAATCCATCCACCAAACCGTCCATCTAACAACTCTTCATCTCACTACCAACTTGCCTGCCAGCATCCTACGAAATAACAACCACATCCATCATGTGGCTCAGTCCACCCATCCATCCATCTCCACCTCATCATTCCCCATTCAGCCAGCTTGCGTACACATCGTCGTCGGCAGCATCCGCAATCCATCGAGGCGAAGCTCAGCCCTGAAACTCCCATGCGTCCACGTTCCTGGCTAGTCCTACTCTGTGCCTCACACAAGCTCGTTTTCCCTTTACGCCCTCTCTTTATTGCATCATGCCACTATACTCCCCACCAGGCGCCGCATAGGGCTGCTCTTGGCACGGAGGTTTTACTGCGCTTTTCCATCGTTGCCCGACGCTGACATGATGGGCTCCGCTAAATATCCGTCTCAGTTTAATTTCCACGGCGGCTTCAGGCTGGATTCATCTGCGGAGGCCCTTCCGCGACGTCAAGTTCCGTTAGACATTTAGCCGCGGTGGTAAGGCTATTCCCGCGCCCCGTGGGTGGGAATACAAGCTCATTCATCTATACGCGTATTCCTGTACCATAACAAACTGGTTCCCAACTTCATCGTCACTTGTCCTTGTCTTGGTGCAGTTCTCCGCGATACCCCCGTGTCATCCCCACATGTTCCGCCCTCTCAACTCTCAATACAGAAACCGGCCTGAAGCGGCTTCACCAAGATGCCACTTTCTTGATCTTCTCCGAAATGTTATTTCCCAGTCGAACAACACGTGGCTGTGATGCAGATCGATTCGGCGTGACGACGCCATCAGCCCATGGGCAACACTAACTGTATTATTAACCCATTTCTGGTTCCACTACGAACAAAAACACAGAGTACAGAACCAACATCACACCCCTTTCACACTAGACAGTCAAAATCACATTGATGCAAAGTAGTTACAAAATAGAATTCGCCGGGTCGCTAATGTATGGTAGCTGGTAATGTACAAAGGTAAATGTTCCGTGGTAACAGTATTCCCTTTTGGGATATCTCGACAGCGGGCATGTTACAAACTCGTTAGTTTGAACTCCCCTTTTCAACAACTTCTCTCAACACTCGTAACTTTTCTTCCGTCACACGAATGGCTTCTTGAATCTCTCGTTCCTCCATTCGCTCATCTCTCAGCTTATCCTCCACTGTCCGGTGCTCAATCGCTCGTTTTCGTGCGCCGCTCGGCTGATCTGAGCTAAGCCGGTCCATACCGACGCGCTCCTCCAACCACTCCCACAGCTCGGAATCCTGCCGCCGCCACATCTCCTCGTAGGCAGCTTGTCGGTTATGGCTGTAAAATCCAACTTCCGGTCCGAATGACGCGTTGTTCTTCGGCGGAGACCCGAACCCGAACCACATGGCAACGAGCAGACCCACGAGCAAACCATACATGACATTGCCTGTAAGTATCGGCTGAAGCACATCCACACACGGCTCGAGAAGACTTCGCACGGGTTCCAGTGGTCCCCAATTTTGCTTCTTGCCATCCGACTTGCCTCCCTTGCCAGCTTCTGCATCCGCCACGGCCTGGAGAGCCTTGCTTCTCTTGAGCTTCTTCTTGCCCTTTGTGACGCCGTTGGTGACTGTCCCAGCTCGAACTCTGGATGAAACTGCATTTTTGAGCGATACGAACAACTCCTTGCAGTACTGTCCTTGTCCATCATTGACGTTCTTCTCGATGGTGCCTATTCTCTCATTAGTACGTGCCAATAACATATTGTTGCCAGCGTATCAAAATGACCAACCTTTCAGCCAACACTTGCCAGACCACTCAACTGTGCAGTTGATTTGAACTCGTGTGGCATTATTCTCAGCCCATGACAAGCAGTATTTAGTCTTGACAGTAAACAGGTTACCGTAGGGTACATCCGGGTTCTGGGTGGATACGCTGAGATTGACGGCCTTTGCTAAGTCGATCTGATCAATGGTTTCCGTCACAACACATTTCGTCTGCTTCGGACCAATAGACCCATTAAGCGGCTTGATATACGTAAACGTTCGGCTCTTATTGTCAGCAGTCAATCCCGTCTTATCCTCCATCTGGATGTCGGTGCATTTTTGATCCGTTGACAGCCATTTGCCCATCCAAGCAACAGACCCAGGACCAAACACGAGATTGTACACCTTTCCAAGAGGTGCTGGGATGATTTCGTCCCCGAGAACTTTATCGTAGTGAGTTGCCGAGTCACCACAATCCGTGGCGGCATGTGCAGTCGGGCCAGGAAAGTCGATAACACCCCCAGACGTCGGAGATGGATCCTTGGGAGGTTCAGTTGTCGTGCCATTTACAACTGCCATTCCAGATACCTTGCGTGTGGCTGGCTTCTCCGGCTCTGGTTCTACAGCCGTCATATCTGTTGATTGAGTTTCGAGCAGCTCATCGTGTTCGCCTTCGTCGTAGAACTCTTCATCATCGTCATCGTCCTCATCCTCATCCGTTTCCACATCTGATCCGGATGCTTCTTGTGGTTCTTCCTCGTCAGCGGCGTCCTGTTGAGCTTCCACCTTTTCTGTTTTGTCGCCACCAGTACCTTCCAACTGCACACCATTCAGCGTGCTCCGCAGGGTCGGGTGGCCTAGCTTCCAAATGTTTACAATAAGGTCATATGTGGCATCTCTGCTTGTAAAGCTGGCGAAAATATGTTTGGCGTGAAGGGTCGAAATCATTAGGCCGTTTTTGAACACCAGAGCAGTGCTTCGCTTCTCCACAGATACTATTTCGTCAAAACTCATCACTAGCGTTGTTGTCCAGCCCAGAATATTGCTGCTGAAGCAAAGATGACCCTCGGAAACGTATAATCGACCATGCGCTAGGATTTCACGTTGGAGGGCGCAACTATAATCTTCTATTAGGTAGTCGTCATCAGGCACACTCTTGAAAAGGGTATGGAAATCACGATTCCGCTTCTTGCTAGCAATCGCAAACCCAGTCAACTTCGGTGCCCCTAGAGTGCCGCCCGTGGGAAGCGCGGCATTATTGGCGGATGATATCGCGGCCGCTATAGTACCCCCCGTCGTCACGGAGCTTCCCCTCTTTCTGTGAGGCTTCATAGCACTTCTCAAACTCGATGACCTCTGAACTGGCCCCTTGATGTCCGCAAACTCCATCTGCGGCGGAGTCTGCTCCCCGCTGGCCGGTTCGACCAAGGACCGCGGCCGGCTCGACGATTCCCCAGGGAATGTATCCATAGCCGATGGTTGAGGTTCGGCCGGGGCAGACTCTGACCTCGTCCTTGTGTCTGCAACATCGGGGAATCTGGCGCTCGCCGGGGTTGCAGCTGCTGGTTCAGGCAGGCCAAGTTGGCTCAGGCTCAGGTCTCCCGAACCCAGGGTTCGAACAGCAGACTCCTTCCGGTCCATCGTATCTTCGATTCGCGGCTCCGGCTCGGGTGCAGGTTGCGAGTCTAGCGTTGTTTGGCTAGCAGCGGGAGAGCTCAGAGACTTCGGGATGCTCGTTCTGCTCTTGTTCCCTCCAATGCCAAGTCCCGCGTTCGGAATTGTGTTGCTGATCGACGTGGCAGCGTTTTGAGCCGCAGATATCATAGACGAGAAGAAGCTAGTCGCGCTCGGAGTGGTCTCTCCGCCCGTCTCGTCGGTCGGGGTCAATGGGGCCACGGTACTATGAGAGAGCTTGCTCGGACCAATTGCTGCAGAACCGGATTTGCTTCTCCTATGGATGTTCATGTTCAACGCAATGGGACTTCCATCAGTTCTCGTTCTAGAACCTGCCCCATTCGTCGGCGACTTGCCACCCCCAGGTCCCTCGAACGGGGGATAGTCGCTTCGGTCTGTTGGGGTCGGGGGAGTGTTCACAATGACAGGAGCCGGGATATCGTCTTTAGGGGGTGTGCGGGGAGGGTTTGTCTCAATTTTGGGCGTCACCACCCTGCTTTTGCGGTCGGGGGAAGCAATTTTGGCTGGCGCAGGCGGCTCAGGGAACGAATTCTTGAAGCTGGGAATGCCCTTTTGTTTTGACGGCTTTTTGGGCGACGGAGACTTGTCGCTGCTGCCGCTGGAATAGCCACGGGTCGGAGGGGAGGGTTGAAAGTGAGATTGCGAGTCAAGGTGTTGAGCTTGGACAACAGGAGATGACGTTGTCAAATAACCGATCAGGGACGGATGGGCGGATATTGTAGCGGGTCGAGCTGGAGCAGAGGTCGAGGCGGGTCTTCCACTGTGAAGCTCGTGTTAGGCAACAGTTTCATCAAGTCGCGCAAGTTTGTTTTACATGGCGAGAGGTCGTTGGAGAAGATGAGGGGAGCCAAATGGATTTGGAATGGATAGAAGACAGCAACAGAATCTCTCAAGGGAAATGAATATGAGGCTTTAGATGGGTCCCAGAAGGCGGCCGCTGGCGAGAAGAGCTGAGGTCGCAAAGATGTCTCCTTGCGTCGTTGCACCAGAACGTGCGGCGGGGCCATCAACTGGTTTGGTGCTGAAAGTGGAGGAGGCTGACACCAAGACCATTCCAAGCTCGTGCCTCGAAGCTAAAAAGCGACAGATGGAAGGCTGTCGTATGCAGTGAAACAGTACAGGGGAAGACCGATGAAACATGACAAAGAGAGCCACCTGGATGAAAGGAGGATGAAAAGGAAATACTGCTACTTACCGTTCTGCAGTGTCCGGATCTGCGCCCGACTCGAAAGACCCAAAGCTCCGGTCGTCAATGTCGTCGTCGTCGGCCATGTTGATGGAGTTGGTGTCATCGCTCCCTTGTGTTACTTCACGCTTGAGACGCCTCTGACTGCTGTTTGCACTTGTGCTGCGTGTGTCGTCGTCTTGTCCCGATGCCTCCGAACCTCCTCCATTCTTTTCCTTTCTGCGACGCCTCTTTGCTGATAATCCTTTGGGTAGCAGTTTGCCAACTCGCAAGCCACTGCTACTGCTGCTCCCGGCGCCATCCATGGCTGGGGATATGGCCCCGTTGCCAGGTTGGTGCTTTGGTGTTTGGGCGTATGGTGGTAGGATGCTGTGATTCAAGCTATGGGTAGAAGAATGCGATGGCCACAAAGCGCCTTAATTGATATCGAAACAAACAATGAAGTTGGTTGTTCTTTTCGTCGGTGCTGATGACCCCAGCCGTGTGTGCCAACTCGTGCGCAGGACTGCTCCCGTAGTATGCCAGACCGAACTTGTCCAGGGCCAGAAACCGAGTGGTTGAACGTCGTCAAGTAGATTTGGGTGGGATGAAGTTGAAATAAGATGAGCAAAAAAAAAGGTGATTTCACCAGGTAATGATCCGGATTCAACAATGTAAAACAACAACGTTGCCCCCTTGTCTGCTCAAGTGGCTTTCCAAAGATGCTGGCCAGCAACGGGGCGGGTCATGAACCGATTTCCTCGTGTGAGTGGTTGCTCCTTCTTCTTGGTGAATCGGTTCTTGCCTCTCTCGTAATAGCCCGCCTGAGTTTGGCTTGTTCCTTCCTTCTGTTGTGCTTCAATTGCCAACGGCAGTGAGCATTCGGCCAATCAGATCCTGGCGCCACGTTTCTGCACCCCACAGAGTGTTGCAGTTGCTGGTCCTTGGCTCTTCGTTGTTGCACAAATGACGTTGACGATTCACAATGCGACGTCCAAGCTGAATGGTTTGCTTCATGTGAAATGATGACGGATGATAGTTCTGCTGGCATTGGGGTTTCCTACCAAGGCGGTATGTCAGAGCATTCATCATACCTGTGTAGGCTTGGCACATTGCTGTTGCTTCTTCTCGAGCTCCTGTGGATTGGTTGCATAGTTCCTCCTGATTGGGCAATGATGCTCAATTTGCATATCCAACATTGTGCAAAGTATGGATTCGAGTTTATTTTGCCCCCAAGTTATCGTCCCAGGAGATCGTCAAAGGTAATACTCAAGCTAACAGGGGCCGGGCTTTTTCTCATTTATTCCTTTCTTCTTTGGACCGCCCCTCAATCCGAACTTGGTTTTGCTAGTGGCTTACACTCATTGGTACAAAGCCAAGACTTCAGATGGTAACACAGCCATCAAACAACCGAACTGCGGGCACCATATATCTTTACGGCTAGTTACGTCCTTTCTTAGTTTACACGGCCCATTTCATACTTTAATCAGTCTTGAACCATCGCTTCAAGAACTTGTCATCTTTATCCGGCTTGTGGAGCATGTTCTTTACCAAACAAGCTTGACTTAGGGTAGGTACACCAAGCATCTTACAAACTCATTCTCCATTCTCCGAGCGTCTCTCTTTGCAGGTGCGTTTACCTTTGTCGGACCTCTGTTTTCTTTTATCTTGTTTTTTGTCGGTTTATAGATGGACAGTGATACATTCTTCCTTCTTTCTGCATAGTCGTAGAGTAGCGCTGAACTTTAGACACGGCCTAGATGGCAAGCATATCCCTGGTATGATCCCACATCCTACGGATTACGCCGCCAAATTAATTCTCCGGTCCAATTTCTGAGCCGTCGACCCTTTACCGCAATTCAATTTCAACAAAATGGTTCAAAATCTAACCTTAAGCAATTCACGCTGGCTAAAACAAACTTCCTCCGACAAGTCCCCCCAAAACGCTACACAATCTCCATCTCCTCAGCCAACCTCCCATTCCATCCCTCTCCATACATAATACCATGCACATAACCCGGCCCAATAACCATCCTCTGTCCCTCAGCACCAACACATCTCGTAACAAACGGCATATTCCCACCCTGACAGAGAGTAATCTCATCCCCAAGAACACTCCTACTCGGCACTACAGCAAGATAGCCCTTTTCAGTCCTCGCCAATCTTCTGTAAAGAGTCTTCTCCGTCGCAGTCGCGTAAACTCTGTCATGCAACTCTCCCCAGCCGGTCATCATCCCCGTAGCCCCTATAAGAGAGTTATACACCCCTCCTTTCATGCCTAGCTTCTTAAAAAATGTCAACCTTTTGGGGCCATTATAGCGCGTTCGCCATCGCTGAAACCGTGATAGAGCGGTAGTCGGATCAATGTTACCGCAGCACAGTGTGATGGCGAAGACGGTCTCAGGGTCCTCGCCTGTGGGGTAAGTTTGAGAGTTTCTTTTTGGCAAGGCGAGCTTTTCCCACTGGATCAGCGTGTCGAAATAAGAACCTAGGCCCGTGAGAATGGCCTTCCATACACTAGTGAACGCGCCAGTTGACGTTTTCATGTCATTGATGGCAATGTGGTTCAGGTCCGGGACTGTAAGTATGTCCGCTAGCTCGGTTATCCGATCAAACACGTAGCCTGAAAGTAGGAGAATATTCGAGTTCCCTGGCTTTGTGACAGGTTCCCATTCAACTGCTGCAGAGCAAGCACGGAATGGCTTGGAATCCGGTTCGCCAGCCTCATCAATGTTTGCATCTGGAAGCAACTGCACTGGAGCCGGTTGATCTTCCAAAGTCCAGTCTGGAACCCAAGACGGCGAGTCCAATGTACCTCGGAGGGGGCGCTCAGTACACAGGATATCCAGGTTCTTTGTGCGAGACATGATAACGAGCGCAGCACGCTTGTAGCATTCTTCAGTGGAAATGGTGTAATCGGGTGTCAAACCGGGCAATATGGCATCGTCCTTGCTGATCAGTCCCAGCAGCGAGTACACCTTGTCCCTGGGATCGGTGACATGCATGGGATACACTTTCCAGAGCAACCAAAGAAGATTGATCGGCTCCGTGGCCTCATCGGCGTGATGAATGTTGCCTCGCATCAACATCATCAGAATTAGTCCCCCTCTGTGGATCTGCTCTGGCCGACCTCCCAGCGCACCCTCTCCAAGGATGATGGCCAAGGCAAAACCAACGTAGAAGACGTCCCAGTCAATCGCCTTTGTGCCGCAGAATACCATTGCAGACTTGGCGAGAGCAACTTCTTGGAGAACCCAGCAGCGACTGAACCAAGGACGGCTGAGGAGACGCAAGAATGCCGCACTCTCGTCACTTGTGGCCTCAATGTCTTTGGCTTCGTCGTTCACATCATCGGCCGGATCAGTACCTTGGTTGTCTGTGTTATCGCCTTGGGCTTCAGCTGCACGTTTTCTCGCAAGCGCAAGCTTCTCTTGCAAAATCTTCTTCCTGTTTGCGCCCCATAATACTTCAGAAGAGTTGACGTCGATACCGCCGTCGCGGAGCAGGTCAATCCTATGCTCAACCATTCGCTCGCACAGAGGGAAAACTAAGTCGCTATCGGGGGTTCCGTCTCCCAGCCAAACAAGTACTCTGCTGGCCCTCCGATACACCTCCCGCATGAGATTCACCTGGTGCGCTCGCTCGGAGACATCGTTTTGGTTGATGCAGATGGCATCGATCCAAAGAACTCGGTCCTCGTCAGGCAGGCGGATGTGACGTAGCGCAGACTCCAAGTTCTCAGTCACTGGAAAAGGTTTGCCGTCGCAGAAAATGAGAAGCTTGTTGGAGGCATCTCCCCAGCAGTATGAGAGCGCTTCGTAGGCTGGCTCGTCTGCCAGGTTCACAGTAGCGAGCCTGACATGTATCGGTTCTGAGGAATCAGGACTGGCAGCTAATGTTAGTATCCTGATGTGATCGCCGTCTGGCAGATGCTCAATTCGGTCATATTCAACGTTGAACATTGCTGGATGAATCAGTCGCCAGTGGGGTTATGTCAACGTTGAAATCTGCGGCTTTTGAGGTCTCGTCCGTCGACCCCGGTCATGAGATGCTGACGATGTCAGCCTTCCACGTGCGCCAGCCCCAACTTGGCTTCAGCTGCTCCTACAAAGTGGGAAATGGAAAAATGCTTCAGAAACCATGCGCTCGATGTTATTGTGCTCCGGATTTGTGAAAGTAAAAGTTGGTGTTGTGTGCGTCGCATATTAGAGACGACCCAATTTGTGAATGGATACCGCGAGCAACCAAATGACCGATATGACCCAACACAGCAGATTTATGGCATCTTAATATTTCTTATCGAAATAAACGCTCAAAGCACACCCATTATTCTACAGGAACTGCTTTTAAAAGCCAAGATACTTTATAATCTTCTCAACTGCCTGGTTATCGCCCTCCACAGTGTCGGCCAGTTCCTCGTCCACCCACCCGTAAGACCATCCACCCGCAAAGTCAATCAGCCAGGCGTCGTCATTCGTGTCAATAATCACATCAGACGGCTTCCCATCTCCCCATACTACGCCAATGGTGTGCAACTGGCCCACGGTCTTGCGTATCTGGGTGGCCCAGTGGCACCGCAATTCTACTGATACCGCAGACTCATCGACATCTCGAAGGTCTGTCTAAGCGGGCTTGGTTGAATCCGTTCGCGAAGCAAACCGATGATGGCCCCCGACTCAGCATGCTTGACATATGCCAGGAGACTAGGCACTCGAATAAACATGTCTGTTCTCAGGCTGCTTTTCGGATCATCTGAAGCCTTTTGAGCTCTTGTTCAAGCCCAATATCCCCAAGGCCAACTCTCCGAGCTTTACAGAGCATATCCATGCTGCCAACTTGCACTTTACTGACGGTCCCATTCCCACTGCCAAACGATTCAAGAATGTATATTTCGTCGGATGAGAAGAACGGGAGGTGGTCGTCCGGTTCAAAATCGGTATGAAAATGGGGATCAGGAGCAGTATCGGGCACGCAAAGCATCTCGTCAGGACTAATTTGCGAAATTGATACCTTTCTATCTATTGTCTGCAGGCGAAAGTCAAACGTATCTGGATATAGATGTGCATGTAGGACTGTGCTTGCTTGTTGGGAAGCACATATGCGGGGCGCTACATCAGAGAACGTAGCTCCCGCCAGATCAAGGACCCTATCCAACGCATTATTCATCAAGTCTTCATAATCCTCATCTGCAGCATCGACCGCTTGGTTTAAAAGCCGGATGAGCTCATCTTCCACCGAAGTTCCAGTATGTGCATTGTCTTGTGTTGAACTTGCGAAGATTGAGACAGTTATTCGCTTGGTGTTATACTCGATAGTTATGTCGGCGCCTTCGTCCGTTCCGGCATCAATACTGACCACACGAATGTCATCGAACTGTTCCTCATGGTCCATTATGAAACATTGAAGATTGTTGTGCTGGTTGGTGTTGGATTGAAGTTTGATGTGACTTGGCTTGGTTGGCAGGTCTAAATTCGCTCCCACGTGATGATTCCATGACAAACTCAGACATCAACCATTTCTAAACTTGGCAAAAAAGACGAGCATTCGCATTGTGGTTCATGTTCCAAACGTATGTTTTGAGAAAATTAGAACATTTAAAGAATATAACGATGACTTTTAGCATTTGCTAGAGCTGGGAAAACCGAGCCCATCGCCAGAGACATACCGGCTTCCGACACACCAAGCATACCAATTGACACAACCCTGTCAGCCAAATCATCAAAACTAATTAGAAAAAGCACAGTCCAGAAACGGCACTCGCCAAGTCGGATCGCCGGCAGCATGTGGACCACAAACGGGATGGCGGTGTCATCTGCAGCTCATCCTTGGCACTTCCAACATCTTACGTCACATCGCCAGGAACAGAAACCAGGCACGCATGACAGCACGACTAGTCTACAAACAAGAAATAAAATAGATGTAATACCCAGTTTGGTCTATCCAAAATCATGTACTCAACACTCATGATTAACACACAATGGTAGGCAAACGCAGTCTCGGCGAGCCGCCACAACACCATGACTTAAATCGTCCAAACCTCCGCCAGCGACACACCCACGACATCGAATCGAATAATCCATCTACACCCACCCAAAGTCTATACACCAGAAAGCCACATCTCCTTAAATTCCGCGACGCAGCCCGCACCGCCCTAGAAGACGCCCGCCGCGAAGAACTGAAGAACTCACTCCTCCAAAACCTCAACACAACAACTCTCGAGCGATTTCGCACGTCAGACATCGATCTCCAGCGCATCAAGAATAAACAGCTTAGAACATACTACGAGAGTCAAAACCAGCGTCTGAATGACTACCTCGAAGTCGATGCCGTTATAGAAGCCATAGCAGATGACGTCCTCGAGTCGATGAATCCCGATCCAGACCACGACGGGGACCAGGAGCGTGGCGGAGGACTCCAGCAAGTTGCAGGTCACATAGGCGAATTGCTCCCCGATGAAGAGAAGACTCGTCGGAGACGGGCTGCGAAACAAGCTTCACTAGCAATAAACATCAACGTCCTTGCAAATATCTTATTGCTGGCGGGGAAGGCCTTTGCCGTGTTCACGACAGGCTCGCTGTCTCTTCGTGCCAGCTTGGTAGACTCGGCGCTTGACTTGCTTTGCACGCTCATCATATGGTCGACCAACAAGATTGTTCTCTGGCGCTTGAATGCATTGCGGAAACGATTTCCCGTTGGTAAGCGCCGCTTGGAACCGCTCGGCATATTAATGTTCTCCATCATAATGGTCATTTCATTCCTGCAGATCCTCCAAGAGTCTGTACAGAAACTGATGCATGGTGATCACGGGGTCGAGAGACTCAGCACAGAGGCGATCGCCGCTCTCGTCACAACCATTGTCATCAAGGGTGGCATAGGCGTGGGATGTATCCCCATCAAGACAACTCAAGTTCAAGCCCTTGTGCAAGACTGCAAGACGGACGTGATATTCAATACCCTGTCGTTGTTATTCCCGCTTATAGGTGATAGCATTAAGGCGTGGTGGCTTGATCCAGTCGGCGCTGCTTTGTTGTCCCTCTTCATCATCTATGACTGGGGCCATACCTGTTTCGACAATGTGGTCCGGCTGTCTGGTGAAGCGGCGGATGATAGAACATACAGGAAATTGACCTACTTGGCCTATCGATTCGCTCCGTTGGTGGAGGGTATCAAGAATATCACGGCGTATCACGCCGGGGATGGAGTGTGGGCAGAGTTTGACATACTTCTCGATGAGCAGACGAGACTAAATAGGTCTCATGATGTTTCTGAGACGCTGCAGTATTGTGCTGAAGGGTTGGCTGAGGTGGATAGGGCGTTTGTCACGACAGATTATGCTACCATCGGACCAACAGGTCATGCTGAGGACTCGGAATGGAACCATTAGGGGAGCTATAGAGTAGCATCCAACTTTGCGTATATTTGGCATTATCACATTATGTTTGTATACATCATCATTCCACCATGGTTTGGAGCCTGCGCCGCAGCTCCTCCGGATTAGACCTCCCATACTGGTCTGGGTAATTCTCGAATATGGCCTTCCTCATCGTTCTTCTTGGCGCTCGTCTCCCCGTGAATAGCTCAAATTGCGCAAAGCCTTGGTCTGGAAGCAGATCTAAGCCGTCCATGGCGATCCACCCCTGCTCTGCGTGCTCCATAGCTTGTTGCAACAGTGGTGTGTTTAGGGTCTTGTATCCAAGCTCGACAATCACGCCTCCCGTCTGGTTGCCCAGCCATGGCTCCGGCAATTTGAACTCGGGAGAGGGAGCATCGCCTATTGGGTGAGTAGGGATGCATGAAATGATGATGGAGGGCAAACGGAACTCTGACTGCCAAGTGTCGTGAAGCTGAGTAAACACTTCGAATTTTGTGTTCGTTCCCGCACCTAGCCCTGCAAACTCCTTCTTCTGCAATAGCTGTGTGAAGTGGGCTGCCAACCTCTTCCCGTTTTCTACCGTTCGATTATAGATGGCAATGTTTCTGACGCCAACCTGCAGCAAGGCGTAAACAGCCGCTCTGGCCATGCCTCCAGCGCCAATAACTAGACCGCACGAGGCTGGTCGAACAGCATTCGCAGGCGATAGTCCTCGGCGAATGCATGCCCGAATACCTATCCAATCCGTATTCTCACCGTAAATCGCCCGCACGGGGCCAGCCCGGTTGACTCCCCGGAAGAAGGCGGAACCCGTCGGGATTGTGCCATCGTCGTTTAGTTGGCGGATAGGGACCATGGTGTTGATTGCTCCAATAGCTTGAGCATGAGGGCTTAAGGCGTCTGCCAATGTGATGCATTCAACTTTGAAGGGCAACCCTATCGATGCGCCGGCAAAATTGGCATCATGTATCAGATGCGTTACCTGGCTCAGCGAATTCGTCGAGTACGGCTCATATCGATGTGGAACGCCACATGCTTCCAACGCAGAATTGTGCATTGCCGGCGACATGCTGTAGCTTACGTTGACGCCGAATACATAGAGTTTCATAGAGTCAAACAAGAAGCTTGAATACAGCGCATTTGTCGCAGTCTGTGCTGTCAAGATTGACGCATCCCGTTTCGGATCATATGGGGAGTGTGGCTTTGCTGAAACCAAGGTCAAGACGGGATTTAGGCAGGCTGAGTGTCTACCCAATAATCCCGAGTTGTATGCTATGATGGGTACGTGGGTATCTGGAAGTGATGCAACAGCTGACCGAAATTGGGAAACCTCGAAGTTGTCGCTCATGGTTGTAGCTGGGCGAATGAAACGGACGAGATCACAGTCCAGCTGGACTGCTCGCTGGTATAGCGACATCCACTTTGGTGATGTCCAAGAATTGAAGTTTTCGACTGGAGAGTAATTGCCAATCAACTTGGAGCTTCTCTTTAGAGTTGACAACTTTGAGATGGCGACATCATCTAGTCGCAAGTCCACCGTCATCATTTCAGGGGCCAAAGACAACACGTGTGAAAGGAGGTCAAGATAGAAACAAGTCGTTGTGGTGGACGCCGATTGGGGATGGTCAATATGGACAATAATGGGCAAGACGCTGCTCCTTCGTACCAAGCCAACAGCTTCAGTAATGTCATTGGCCATTTTGGTGTATTCCTCGCGGTATGTACTGTTTGTCCATTCGTTTTGGATGTTCCCAACGGTTATTTGCACTGCATCGGCGCCCGCTGAACAGCCTTCGATATCCACACCATCTTGGTTAATATCTTCAACAGATAGCTCCACGGCATATGTAAATTGACGCTCGTCTGTAGCAACGCTGGCCAATGGATATGCTGATTCAAAGAAAGGGATGGTACCAGCCGGGTATATTTGTGAGAGGAATTTGAGCAGGTGCCTTTCGGCCTGTTTCAATGCTAGATATGGAGGTAGGTCCGCCATATTCGACTTGCGGATGGATGGCTGGATTTGCTCGGTAGCCGCTGACTCAGAGACATTGAAAAATTCCAGATTCGAGCATGTGCGAAAGAAGGCATTGCTTGTGCTCCAGAACGTCGCCCACTTGATCCCAGATTCTACCTTTAAATGCTCTTGCACGGCTGCCTTGCTCCTCATGATATGTACGACAGGGTTAGTTGTCGCAAATTGTCGTAAAAGACCCTGAACACGTCGCTCCATCCATGAGCACACAATGATGCAACCGCTGTCATTGCTTTGAAGCACGTCTTGTAGCACTTCTCCTTGCTTCCTTTGACACTGAGTAGGGCCATGCACCTTGCTATACGAGGCACTTGAGAAGCTAGTCGCGCGCTGGAAAGCGGTTTCCACATCAATGATTCTCTTTTTCAAAGCGGATGCTGCCATGATGGCAAGTGTCGTCTTGCCAGCGCCACGAACGCCGATAAAAACGATTGAGGCATCCGGAGTAAACTTGGGCATGTTGCCATCAAACGATGGTAAAGCAGGCGACGGCGCTCTGGTAGCGTATTCGCTGCTAGCAGCAGAAGTTCTGGCGGATTGAGAGCGAGCGGTAGAGTCTGATGGATCTATGGATGGTGAGAGCAATCTTTCGTCGGCCATCATTGCGGCCAACGATCTCTTTACGCCAGCCATTTTTTGGTTGCGTTTCGTTCCTCGACAGAGTCTTGTGCAAACAGCAGACGTGCCGGCGCAGCGCGGTCACTGCATTTTCACTTGCAACTAAGTCACGATGCGGCCGACGAGGACGTTGTCCGGCACGAAATGCTGAGAAGCGTAACTGTATCGTTGTCATTACCAGGTTCGCTTCTGGTCTGGACGGCTTCACCAGCCAGCCAGCTCTTGGCCGAAGGCGGTTCTCTGACGGTGGATAAGCGTTTATCCGGACTGCCGGTTTGCTTCCCGTTCCCCAGATCTTTGACGCTGGGCCAATGACAACCAGTCGAATTGCACTTCTCGAAAACTGCTAAACATCGAAAAACGTTGGCGAATGTCCTATTCCATCAGTATTTGTGAATTATCCATCAGAGATTGCTTCTATTCGACTATAACCATCCCGACTACTATGTTTTTAACGTTGACTGGCCTCGCAGGTGTATTGTTGACTGCATGATTGGCAGCACGGCATGGCCCCGAAAAGACCAGCTCGGGGAGTAGCAGCAGCAACGTCTAGTGAGCAAGGAGAGAGCAGCAAGCCAAAGAAGCGACGTGTTTCCCTCGCTTGCGATGCCTGTCGTGCTGCGAGGGAGAAGTGCGATGGAGGTCAGCCTGAGTGTGGAACTTGCGTTGCACAGCAGCGGACGTGTTCATACACTCCTGCAACCAAAAAAAGAGGAGTACAAACGGGATATCTGCGCACCATAGAGCTCTCGTTAGCTTGGCTGTTTGATCAAATACCCGAGTGCGAGGAGTCTCTTCACCATTTGCTGAACCATGGACAGGGAGAGAGCAACAAGGAATCTCGGGCAATTTTAGGCAAAGGGAGTGCTGGCCACCGCCTGCAACGACTGTGGAATCAAAATCGAGTGCGGAAGGCCATTGATGGGCTTTTATCCGATCCTCACATTGGGAACTCCGAAAATTCTGACAACGAATCGGACACGGATGTTGAACGCCTAGCCAGTTTCCGAGATGCCCCTTCAGTCAGATCGGCTAGACCGACAGTGCCAAGTGTATTACAAGACAAAACTGGAGTCCCTGATCGCATTCTCAAGTTACCTGCGAATTGGAAGCGCCTCCTTGAAGTCTATGTCTCATACACACATTGCTGGCTGCCGATAGTGAACCCTGAGAGTCTCCAAGCTCTCGCGGCTTCATACCCTGTTCAAGGCGTCTCATGGCCCAGCCATTCAAACGACAGTATCTATTTGAGACATTCAGAGCTTTGGGCTGCTATGGCAATTGCTTCATATCAAGATGAAAACTTGGTTACTGGATCTGATGGAGCATCTCCGAGTGCTTCCCAAATTTTGCAAGTCTCTCGTGCCTTGCTGCCAGCAGATGATGAAGCATTCAATATACACAGTATCAACGCAACGGTGATTCAAGCCGTTATCCTGATAGGCAGAGGTAAAGCTGTTGCAGCTTCCTTGCTCCTCAGCAAATGTGTTCGTCTCTTACGACAGCTCCGGCTGACCCAGGTCACACAGCCAGAGAATGAAAGTGGCTTTTCTTCATTCCAGATGGACGTGGTTTCGGTTGCTTGCGACGTCTTGGACGTATTGACATCAGTATATCTGAATCAGCATCCAATGAAACGATTTGGCGGCATGGAAGGTACATATCCAACGCCAATGCTCGATTTTACCGCATTCGACCAAACATGGCGTCATGTACCAGAGAAATCTTCAACTTCCGCTCCGTCTACGAAGGCACCCCAAATGGTCCAGCCAATACGAACTCTAGTTCAATTACATGCGCTTACTTCGGTTCTAAGTGACTCTCATGTTTCCAAAATAAACGAGAAGGCTTCATCAGAAACTCTCGGCCCAGAAGACCTCGTCAAAAATCTTGATTCTCGGTTCGGCTTCTGCAACTCTTTGGTATCAAGCGGCTCAACTCCAACAATACCGTCGGCTTACTTGGTCAAGCTTCTATTTTTAACAGCTACCATTGAACTAGCGTCCGATATAAGACCGTCTCTCCTCTCTGGATTCCTGGAAACTGTCGACTCTTGCCAGAGCATATTTGAGGCGAATCACACCCCTCCAGTCGTTGTACTGTTGCTTCAACTTGTGCAAAGACGTGCGAGGGTTGCAGAAATGGACGAACAAGACCGCAACAAATGGACTTCCGTCACGGACATGCTGCAAAATATATGGCATGAGGATAAACCATTTCCATGTACTGGGTACCCAGCAACGTTAGCGTCAGACAACTTTACCCAGGGCCATGAGCAACTGCAACCAACATTTACCCCGATGTCTACAGAATCAGGTCCCCACATGGACAACCAGATCCAAACAAGACCCCGTGCGGGAGCTTTTGGGTCGAACATGTTGTCCAGAAGTAAACCCGCTGAACAATTTCCCTTCGGGTATCAGGATGCAATTCCGAATCCCCATTTTGCGATTGACACACCTCTGACAACCCATCCGAACGATGGCAGAGTAAATACCCACGCCTTATTCCCCGGAAACCATCGGATGAGCCAGAATTTTGACTACGATGCTCTCTTTGAGGACCTTGGATCTATTGGATATACTGATAATTTGGAGATGGACAGCCGTTTTATGACCAACCTAGGGTTTGCACCCGGTTGTGATCTCGCAGAGATCTTCCAAGGTGACTTTGGAGTTTGATAGCATTTTACACCAGCGTTCCAATTTAGCAATATGGGGAAATAGTATACCCATTATTAGCCCGCGGTCCGAAGCCAGGCTCAGTCGAACTCAATGTCTTTTATCCGGCGACACCTACGTGCTTGGGGATATTCCTTTATCCAAGACCCACACCAACGAAAAGCCATTACACATGGGCTTCTGCGGTTTCGCCAGCAATTGTTCTAGTCTATCCACAGAATCCCCGCACCCCAGATTCGTGGCGTTCTGGGATGTGGGCGAGCTGGGGCGGGTTCACTGCCGACACCAATTTTTCTCATCCAAGGGGTGGCAACAGGGATTTTGCACCGAAAAACAAAAGATGATGAGCATCCGATGATGGCGCTGTTCCATCCCCAGCTGCAGCATCATATAAGTTGATCCCCGGACGCTCCAGGGCAAATCACCCTGACCCAGCGTCATCGACAGATCTTCTGTTGCACGATTTCCAGTCAGTTCTGCAACAATGACATTGCTAGCGCTCAAAGAAGATCGGCCAACACCTTCGGCCGTGTACAACTGGCGTGTTTACGCATGTGCCGCTATAGCATCGTTTGCATCATGCATGATTGGCTACGACTCGGCCTTTATTGGCACAACGTTGGCTCTTCCGTCCTTTGTTGATGAGTTCAACTTTGCCAGTTATTCGCCGTCGTCACTGGCGTTACTGAAGCAAAATATCGTTTCAGTTTACCAAGCTGGCGCCTTTTTTGGTAGTTTGGGTGCCTATGTATCCAGCTATTTCATGGGACGCCGCAAGTCGCTGGCCTTGTTTACTCTCATCTTCATTGTTGGTGCAGGCATGATGCTGGGAGCAAATGGGGATCGCGGTACTGGGCTCATCATTGGGGGCCGAGTTCTCGCCGGTGTTGGAGTTGGCGGCTGCTCCAACATGACGCCAATTTACATCTCAGAGCTATCCCCGCCAGCAGTTCGAGGCCGACTGGTCGGTATTTACGAGCTTGGTTGGCAAATAGGCGGTCTCGTCGGCTTCTGGATTAACTACGGAGTCAACACCACGATGGCGCCGAGCCACTCGCAATGGTTGATCCCATTTGCAGTGCAACTTATCCCGGCAGGTCTGCTCTTGATTGGCTGCTGTTTTATCCCCGAGTCGCCCAGATGGTTATTCTCCAAAGGGAAGCGGGAGCAAGCCATGAAGGTGCTGTGCTGGATGCGACAACTACAGCCAAGTGATATCTATATAATCGAGGAAGTCAGCTACATTGATGAAGAGACGGAGCGATTCCGTCGTGAAGTTGGTGCTGGGTTCTGGAAACCGTTCCTGGCTCTGAAGGAGAGACGAATCCAGTGGAGATTTCTTCTTGGTGCTTTGCTCTTCGTGTTCCAAAATGGTAAGTTTTGTGTCTATTTGCAAATATGTGGTCGGTTTTAACTGTTTTCTCAGGCTCTGGTATCAACGCCATCAACTACTACAGTCCAACAGTGTTCCGTAGCATTGGTGTCACGGGAACAAATACAAGCTTTCTCACTACTGGTATCTTTGGCGTGGTCAAGACAGCGCTGACAATCGTATGGATTCTGGTGCTCATTGACCACATGGGACGACGCAATTTGCTTATGATTGGCGCATTGGGCGGATCGCTTTGCATGTGGTTCATCGGCGGATACATCAAGATTGCGGGAACCAGCTCCAAGAGTTCCAATGGAAATTTGAGCTCTGGTGGCATCGCAGCAATTTTCTTCTTCTACCTCTGGACAGCGTTTTACACGCCTTCATGGAACGGGACGCCGTGGGTCATCAACTCGGAAATGTTTGACCAAAACACACGATCTCTTGGACAGGCTAACGCAGCAGCCAACAATTGGTTCTGGAACTTTATCATTGCCAGGTTCACGGAACAAATGTTCAATGCATGGGGCTACGGCGTGTACTTTTTCTTCGCATCGCTTATGCTCATCTCGGTTGTGTTTGTCTTCTTCTGCGTACCAGAGACTAAGTCACTTCCGCTGGAAGCAATGGACCGACTTTTCCGAATCAAGCCTACTTGGCGCGCAAATGCAATTTTGATGGAGGAGCTGCGGTCAGAGGAGGAGAACTTTCGTCAGAATGCGGATGGCGTAGGCTTGGAGGTGGAGAAAGTTGAGACGGAACAAATTGAATCGAACAGCAGTTCTGTTCAGAAAGTGTGATGTGTTGCACGATGTATTTGACTAGACTGCTGTGGTTTGGATTACAGAATCTTTAGCATCCCATATTTATTGAGCGATTACACTTCCGAAATGAACATTCCTTGCCCGTTAATAGTCACTTGGGCGACAACCATCAAGTTAACTACTCCTGAAACCTCATGGCGACCTCTTCAGGTCCGTCGTATCCTTCTTCAACCCATTCTCCAACACCAACACCTTCTCATCACCATCCCCTTTCAACCGCAGCATGAGCTTCAACCCATCCAGCACAAAACAACAAACACCCCCCTCATTCACTGAATCCGGCACCGCACCAGGAAGTAACTTCACAGGCCCAAACCCATTCCACCACAAAACCGGCCGCCCATCCTCCTCACCCACCCGGTACTCACCCTTCCCATCCGTCCAAGTCCCCAAGTAGTCCCTCCAACCGTTCCCAACAACAGCATTCATATCCCACAGCGGCGTCACCATCTTCAACGAAGGAATACTAGCCACCAGAGGCCACTTCTTCAAATACGCCGCCGCAAGACAAACTCTCCAAAGCACATCCGTCCCCTCAGATGAGTTTGTCATGACAGCTATACCTGACTTCTTGGGCCCGGGCTCAGCGAACCCGACAACCATGCATCTAAATCCGGGGACGTTTGCGCCCCCATGCGCAAAGTTTGTGTCGTTTTCACCGGCAATGAACCACGATAGAGCAATGCCTGAATCTTTATCAAGTTTAGTGAGCATTGTTTCCGCAGTTTCTTTCTTGAGAAAGTCGTCCTTTTCTAGGGACCGTTGAACCGCTGCCACTGCTTTTAGAAGATCCGTGGGTGTTGTCCAGAGTCCAGCGGCCGCGTACTCAGGCTGGAAATGATGCGTCGTCCAAGAGGGTGTATATCCCGTCTCATGAGACTCAGCTGCATTCGCTTCCCTGGGAGGCAATTCCCCAAAGAAAGAGCGCGTCATGCCCAACGGCTTGAGCACCTTGTCCTGCATAAGAGTAGGAAAATCCGTCTTCGTCACCGTTTCAAGAATAATTTGGAGAACGGTGATTCCTCCGCCTGAATAGCTGAATCCACTCCCGGGGAGGGCATCCAGCCTTACGCGCAGATTATTCGCGGGATAAGCACCCCGTAGTATGTCCTGGACCGTGGGATACGGACCGTTGGCGTATCCTACGAACCCGGAGACCGATAAGCCCGCAGTATGGCTCATGAGCTGCCTGACTGTAATTGAGGCAATGATTTTCTTCTGCGCGGACGGTGAATCCTCAGTTAGGATGTCGAGGATCTCCGATGGGAGAAGCTCTGCGATGGTGCTGTCGAGAGTGAAGTAGCCTTCGTCGATGAGGCGCATGATGGCTAGTGCGGTGACGGGCTTGGAAATACTACATGCTTGGAAGATGGTTTCTGTGTCATCGCCTACGGTTGAGTAGCAGCGCGATGAGAGGGTGGCGTCGTCGAGGATGGCGATGGAAGTGCTTGGTGATCCGGCTTTGGCGAGGCATTCTGCGGGTGTGGAGAGGGTTGGGTTATTGGCGAGGGTGAGTTGTTCGATGGTATCGAAGAGAGTCATTTTGAAGAATGTTTGATTGAGTGTTATATTTGATGGGGAACGTCGAATTTTATTTATGTTCAGTCTTCGAGATGATGGTACGCATCAACGGAGTGAGGAAGTTAGCCAAAATAGGAAGCTGAATCTGACTGCAGCGGGAGAAGCACCCGTCACTCCTCCGTGACGCACAACATGACGCAACACATACTAATCGGGCGAGTTCATCATGTTGATTTTATTTTCATTTATAACCGCTACAAAGTTGTGTACGCCATATCGTCAAAGTCGCGACTGGGAACGCTGAGCCACCTTCTCCTCAATCGCTTTCTGAACCTTTACCACCGGCAAGTCACCAACTCCCAAACCCGTCCAATATTTATCCTGCTCAAGGCCCTGCCATATCAATGCCTCAGTACCTAACACCACCTGCCAGCCCTTTTGTTCCGCCAAAGCGCCAAGTCTCGTAAACGGCGTAGGGTTATAGCACATTTCCAACATTGCACCCTTGTGCGCCTTATCCAGCAAAATCTCCGTGACTTGTCTGGCCACGATTTCCTCACTTGTATGCGGTTCAAAGTCAGGTACACAGGCTACTATCGCGCCTGGGCCCTCAACAGCATGGGCTTCTTCGACGGTAGCTACATGGCGTAGGCCGGTGCCGTATCCACGTGAAGAGCAGTCCTTGATCATGGCATCTACCTCAGTCTTGTCCCGGTTGACGAGGTAAATGTCCGTGACTTTCATCCATTTTCGGAGTGCGTAAATGGCACTGCGGGCAGCGCCTCCTCCGCCAATGACTAGAGCTGGGCGGTTGTGAAATGTGCTTGATGGATTGGAGATGTTATATTGGAAGGAGTCTCTGATGCCAATGACGTCTGTGTTTGTGCCGCAGAGGATACGACGACCGTTTCGTTCCCTGAGGAAGAGCGTGTTGCAGGCTCCTACGTCTCTGCATTCGTCCGTCATTTCATCTAGATGTGAGAGAATGGCCACTTTGTTGGGCATGGTGACAGAGGCGCCTATTTCTCATTAGTCATGACTCGATCAGGTAGTAGAAGCACTATCACGTACCGTAAAATGAGGGATGTTGTACTAGTTGTAAAAACTGGGACATATCTGCTGAGTCGAGCCGTATTTGACTCCATTTCAACCCCAGATGGTCGTATATTATTTGGTGCAAGTACGGTGAAAGTGAGTGTGTGATTTTCTGGCCAAAAAGGTAGCCATGCCGGTCTAGCCTGCTTTTCTGGACTTCAACATTGCCATCGATAGGCTGTTCATGCTGATGCTGGTGAGTCTCCATTTCCATTTCCTTTACCACGCCGTATGAGAAGGCTCGACCTTGGCCAGCCGCTGTTTTGAACGATATGTGTCCCTGATGTAGTCGTGAACAAGCCTCTACCGTGTGATCCAATATCCATGCACAGCCACCAACAAATGCAAATATCCCTTTCGGCGTAATTCTAGGCCCAGGATAAGCGGCAAGTTGTCCGAAATATCGGAAACGATGAAAGTCGTGCGGCCCCACATCGGCTCCTCCGCTGTTGAAGAGTCCGGGTAAAGACTTATCCAACATTCATGGTGTACACATACGTAATATTGGTCTCGGTATCGACTCGCGGCTTTGGGAGGGGAAGAAACCTGAACAGTTGGTTTTGCCTATTTGGGCCAGCGTCATCGATGGCGCAGTTGGTGGAGGGAACATACACACCTTGTCCGGAAGTTCCAACCACTTACACATGAGGCTCGTTACGTTTATCCAAGAGTGGATGGAAGGGATTTCGATGGGAGGGATATTACACGTATAATGAAATGCTGCATCTAATGAATCTTCTTGATCTTGTTCTCCAAGCATCATACCTGGGCAAAATAACCAAGTAGTATATCCCAAGTCTACTAGTCTTTGTTCAACTTTCCACATCATCACATAGTCCATCAAACACATCATATACGACATAAAACCACCAAAATGGTGCACCTACCCAGCATATGCACCATCTCCCTCGGCCGCTGCGCCGCAGGCCACACACTAGACCACAAACTCGACATGGCAGCCAAACACGGCTTCCGCGGCATCGAGCTCTTCTACGAAGACCTAGTCGAGCTCACAAAGTCCATGAACGGCGGCAAAACCCCTGAAAACCAACTATCCGCCGCAACAACCATCCGGCAAATGTGCCAGAAGCGAGGCCTCTCCATCATCTGCCTTCAGCCATTCATGCACTACGAGGGCCTCGTCGACCGAGCTTTGCACCAGCAGCGAATTCAGGAGATGCATCTATGGGTGAAGCTGGCCCGCAATCTGGGCACCGACCTGATTCTTCTGCCTAGTAGTAATTTGGATCCAGAGCATATTACAGAGGACATGGATGTGATTGTTGCGGATATGAGGGAGGTAGCTGATATTGGAGCACAAGTACAACCGCCTATTCGGTATGCGTTTGAGGCCTTATGCTGGGGGACTAGAGTTGATACCTGGGAAGCTAGTTGGGATGTTGTCCGGAGAGTTGACAGATCCAATTTTGGAATTTGTCTCGACTCGTTCAATATTGCTGGGAGGATATACGCGGATCCAACTTCCCCTTCTAGATGCACCCCAGACTGTGATGAGGCGGTCGTTCGATCAATGGCCAGATTGGTCCTCGACGTGGATGTCACCAAGTTATTTCTGCTGCAGGTCGCAGATGCGGAAAAGTTGTCTGAACCACTTACGCCGACGCACGAGTTTTATAATCCAGAGCAACCTGCGCGGATGAGCTGGTCCCGTAACGCGAGGTTATTCTATGGAGAGTCAGAATACGGTGCATATCTACCGGCCCGAGCAATTCTAAGCACAATTGTGAGAGATTTAAAGTACGAAGGATGGCTGAGCTTTGAAGTCTTCAACAGGGAATTCTTCAATCCCGACGCCAGAGTACCATTGAAAATGGCAAACAGGGCATCCCGCTCATGGAATAAAATGGTTACAGAATTGGGATTAAACACGGAACAAACTAGCGAACGAATGCAGCCCATGTTATAACTAGTCTAAATTCTAATTCTAATCAAAGTAATTACAACCTTGACGATTTCTTAAGATGCCGAGTCACAAACTCCAACGCTGCCTCATACCCATATACACCTAGTCCGCAAACCACCCCCACAGCCTTATCACTCAAGTAGCTATGCTTTCTAAACGCTTCTCTAGCATGAACATTAGAAATATGCACCTCCACAAACGGGATATCTACCCCGGACAATGCATCCCGTATAGCAACGCTGGTATGCGTAAAGGCGCCAGGGTTGATGATGATGGCGTCAATCTTGCGCGAGCGATCGTGGATGCGGTCGACTATTGCGCCCTCATGGTTGGATTGGAATGATTCAATGGTGGCGGGGAAAGAGGCCGCTTTTGTTTGGAGGTTGGTGATGATGTCGGAGAGGGTGGTAGAGCCGTAGATTTGGGGCTCGCGCGTGCCCAGGAGATTTAGGTTGGGGCCGTTGAGGACAAGAACGCGAGTCATTTTGGATATGATTCTGGTTGTTTCGCTAATTACATCATTAGAACGAGTTGGACAATGGTGTTATTTGAACCCGTGCTGGTTGTGTGAGATCCATGTGTGAAAGTGTGTGGATAAGACTTCATCCGGGGCTCGTCAGCGTTATGCCCACACAAGGGCCGTCGTTATCCGCCAATTCTGTATCGGCAGTGATCCGAAATCGCAGGCCACTCAATTCTGAAGCTGTCAAAAGCATAATTGTCCAACTGCGTAGCCAACAGGAGCCATGGATGATACTCAACTCACAGAAATATACGACTTCGCCAAACAGCTCGGCAAAGATGCTGGCCAATTGCTGCTTGACGCTGCTTGGAGTAGGGTCGACAGTCCATCCACAAACGGCGACATTGCAGAGAAAGAAAGTTCAGTGGACATAGTCACAAAGACGGACCACGGTAAACATCAAACATTGCTACTTTTGGGCTGGGTTTAACATTCGTAGCGGTCGAAGAATTCATCCGTCAATCCATCGCCGCCAAATACCCTAACCACAGGTGCGACACCGCCGCTTGCCCAGCCCTCACTTGATATTAACTCGAACAGTTTCCTTGGTGAGGAATCATACTCAGCCGGTTCCTCAAAACAATACCTCGTCACATCCTCACCAACATGGATCGTTGATCCGCTCGACGGCACCGTCAATTTCACGCACCTGTTCCCCATGTTCTGTGTGTCCATCGCTTTCTGCATCGACGGCCACCCTGTCATTGGAGTTATACATGCTCCATTTTTGAACCAATTTTTCTCATCTTGTCGCGGCCAGGGAGCCTGGCTCAATGAACAGCGGCGTTTACCATTGGTGAGAAACCCGATTCCACCGTTACCCAAGAACGCACCAAGCGGTTGTACCTTTGCGTGTGAATGGGGCAAGGACAGAAGGGAAGGGCCAGAGGGAAATTTGGGTAGAAAGGTCAACTCGTTTGCTACAATGGCAATGGAAAGAACAGCAAGGGGCGGTAATGGTGGCATGGTGCATGGTGTGAGGAGCTTGGGAAGGTAAGTCATTGATCGGCCATGTATGAAGCGAAGATATGCTAATGATTGGCAGCGCGACGATGGATCTGGCATACACGGCAATGGGATCATTCGACATTTGGTGGGAAGGCGGCTGTTGGGAGTGGTACGTATATGAGTTGAGGTACAAACCGCCACAAATACTGACGATTGCAGGGACGTTGCCGCTGGCATTGCCATCTTGGAGGAAGCGGGTGGCCTTGTTACGACTGCAAATCCTCCAGAAGATCCCGCAAACTTTGTTGTGCCGAAAGTGAGGCTGGGTGGTAGATTATACCTTGCCATTCGGTGAGTCTTGCCACATAAAACCTGTTGAAACCCCCCTAACAACCATCAGCCCTGCTGGAGATTCAGACACCGAAACGGCACAAGAGTCGCAACATCGTGTGGTACGCCAAGTTTGGCAAAGGGTACAGGCGCTCGACTATGAACGACCGGAATAGAACATCAACGCACAATATTAGTCCTCCGTAGATAGAAGGCCACTCCATAGATACTTACCAAGATGGCAAGGATGCAAGTAAAAACCAGGAAATACAGTCATCCCCCCCTGGAACCGCCGTCGAAGCAAAGCAAGCATCATCAGT
Source organism: Pochonia chlamydosporia 170 (assembly GCF_001653235.2). Classification (NCBI taxonomy): domain Eukaryota; kingdom Fungi; phylum Ascomycota; class Sordariomycetes; order Hypocreales; family Clavicipitaceae; genus Pochonia; species Pochonia chlamydosporia. The sequence continues at coordinate 5,872,583 of NC_035791.1, read as the reverse complement.
ATCTCATGAAATCTCCAAAGCATCCATTTGCGTAATAAATTCCTCTTGCAATCGTCTCAGGTACCCTGGCAGGGCTTCATCACTCCCGTGTTCGTTGGCTTGCTGCAAAGCCTCGTATAAATTGAGAACAAGCTTGCGACGGGCCATGAGCCGCCGAGACTCGGAATCTTGCCAATTGGCCTCTCTTTGCCGTCTTAGCTCGATGGCAACCTCCTCAGCTCGTTTAGTAAAGTTTTCAGGAAACCCCATTGATCGAGCTAGATCGATTCCATAATGTTGGCTTGGGTCAACTGCGCCAGCCTTGGCTTTGTAAAGCATCGCCAGTCGTGGCTCGCCATCTTCCGAAGTTGAGCGCTCAGACGCTAAATGTAAACTTAACACTCCCGGGCGGTCGTTCAAAACATCAATAAGATCAGTAAAATGAGTCGCAAACCATACGAGACATTTTGACTGTATGAGGGCTTCCGACATTGCAATTGCGAGAGATAATCCGTCCCTGGGGCTCGTCCCTCGGCCCAGCTCATCGATGATTACCAGACTTTTATCATCCGCATTTCGTAGTATGAAAGCCATCTCACGCATCTCGAGGGAGAAGGTTGAAAGGTTAGCTTGGAGGTTGTCGGCCAGCGATACCCGTGCAAATAAACTGTGTACCACTGGGAAAGACGCATACTCGGCAGGGACGAAGCATCCAATTTGAGCCATTATCTGCAATAGGGCGACTGCTCTTATGTATGTACTTTTCCCCGCCATATTACAGCCTGTCACAATGTGGAAAGTATGCTGCGGTGTTGCATAATAGTCGTTTGGAACAAAGTCCTCGAACATTATCTGAATCCTGTAAGCCACTATTTCCTCCCATGGTGGACGGCAGACTTACATTGTCAAGGATTGGGTGTCGCCCTGCCTTTAACGCTAGTGTACCCAGAAACTCTGGCCTCACGTAGTCTCTTATTGTGGCAAGGTGTGCAAAGGACGTCATCATGTCGACAAGAGCAACTGATTCGCACACTCTAAACAGCTGAGGCGCCGATCTCCTTACTTCCACGAGTAGCTCTTGAATTATTTTGTCACTTCGCATGACAACTTCATTCGAAGTTTCCGACAGCCTAAAATTTAGCTTGACAAGTGGCAGGGTCTGGCACTGAATGTGATCCTTCTTCTGTACGACATTGATGAAGGCTCGCGGCAAGGTAGTAGCTGGGAGATCACCCAGCTTGATGTGAAACCAATATTTGCGCCCATTTTCATACTTGAGTGTCGGTCGGATCTTGTATTGGGCTGATACATGGTGTCATTGATCCCAGCTTCTTTTAGCACACAAGATAGTGAACCTACCTTCAACATCACTGACGTGGAGATGCACCTCTTCAGTAAGCTCTTTATAAGTTTGTCGAGAAACATCCAACATGTCATTGATCCCTGCTCTGACAGCGTAGGTCCTCTGATTGCGCATATCCAGCGGTGACTTCATGAAAGTAACATCATCCTCTATGACCTTGCAAATGTCTGTTAGGATGGGATCCGTCATGTCTGGATCACAAATGTCCCGAATCTTGAGCAACAACGCGCTTTTGCACCCTATTAATGCCTGATACAGCTCTTTGATTGATTCGAGGAACGTTTTGATCAAGATGACGTGATTAATCTGCTCTTCGACGTGGATGATGGTGCACTTGTTGGAAATCGTGATCATCTACCGTCTGTTAGTTTGTAAGTTTATGTCAAGTGCTCAAGTGACTAGTGTTTCCCTTTGTGAGAACTCTCTCAATGTCTTTGAAGTTTTCCAATGCTGTTTTTCGTTAACAAACCTGTCTGATGTGCAAGACGATAGCAGCTACCCTTTCGCGTTGCATGGAACATTTCCTCGGCCCCAGTGAGCTCCTCCAGAGCCTCGAGCCGTGGCCCAATAAACGTATCATACTTCGTGGGAGGTTGAATAATATTATTTCGTAGCATGCGGGAACCCATTGGCGTCTTGGTTTGGTTCAATAATCCGAAAAGACTGGCCTTGGATTTACGCTTCTCAAGGTTCTGAACAATTTCCAAAGATTGCAGTGTGGAAATGTCAATCATCATTGTGTCTTCAGATGGTCGATACTTGATGCGCAGCGAATGGGGAGCAAAGTTGATGGTAAAAGTATGCTCAATGTATTTCATGGCATGGACCCAAGTTAGCACAGGAGGTTTGCACACTGAGAGTTGGGCAAACGTACCGCCGCAAGTGAACTAATGCAATAGTATTTTCCCTGGATTGCCACTTTTATCGGATCAATGTCGCTCTCAAATGCTAGGTTCTGTATGTATTCGAGACCATCTGACTCTGACCATGCGGCTCTGTCTAATAGCTCGATGTCTGCCTCTGGTATCAGCTCATCAACCAAGCTGAACAGGACACTGTCTTTATTCGGTGGGCAAGACGAAGACATGAAGATAATTCTGGATGGGTGTGCCATTTGAATCTTATGAACTGTTTTGACGTATGACTGGTTGTCACAAATCTGACTCAAAACAGCTTCGCCGAGAGAAATGTTCACAAGAGCAAGGCCAACAGACGGACAAACGCCACGGGCCTCGCCAACGGCGCAGATCACAGTTTGCTGGTCATCTGTACCAAGTGCTGAGGATCGATTGCTCGCTCTGGATTTGCGACCAGAGATTGTTATCGACGGTCGTGAAACCTGAATGCTACCAGACGTAGCTGTGCTTGCTCTGGTGATTGGGACGGCGGGAGTTGATTGTCGAGAGGCACCATCGTTGGAGCTTGCAGGGGCAAAGCGGCGAGCCCTAGAAAGCGAAGATTGGCCAGGCTCATAAGGAGGAGCTTGAAAATGCGACGATAATGCGCTTGACGACCTCGGGTTTCGGGGCATTGTTTGAAGCTCAATGGACGATGGCCGTCCTGACGGGTTCACACAGGGTGTCGTCCAGGGCCTGTTACAGAGATTGTGTATGGTACAATAGGGGCAAATGGCACTGGTTGAAGGAGAAACGGGGTCAACATTGAAAGTATCAGAATCAGAATTCATTCAAGCGCTTCACGAAGTTTTCATTGACTATAACTGACGTGCTGCGCAGCAATTGACTTATTTCCGGCAACTACATGGTTGTTCTTTCCGTTGTTGATGATCAAGTGTAGGAGGAGGCACCTGTCCAATTGACCTGCGCAGTGTTGGGGAGGAGACCACCTGCCCAAAGAGTGGACCCGATACCCCAAGCAGCTGCCGGACAGCCAACAGCCCTGCACCAACCAGACGTCTGGTGAACCAGCCCAGTCCAGACATTTCAATGTTAGGTGTCACATTCCGCACCACCTGAAATCGAAATTCACACACCCCTCTTACACCATTCACTACCACAGTCGTCCGTCATGTTCGGAATCTTGGAGGCAGCTGCGGTTCCCCACGGGGGAATCTTCGATACCTATGACGACCTCATCCTCGATCTCAACAGGCGCATGGAAAGGCAGGGATACAAGATTGTCAAGGCGAGATCCCACCGTAACAAAATTGGCGGTGGCGATGTGGCAGAAAACGAGATTGTTCGTTGTGACCTCGTGTGCGATCGCGGGGGCCGACCGTACAAATCGACAGCAACCAAGCATAAAACTCACACAAAGAAGACTGGATGTCCATGGAAGGCAAAGGCCGTGAATCGTAAGTCGGCCGGGGGTTGGATACTAACCATCTTTTGCAACGAACATAATCACGAGGCCGGCACGCCAGAGCCTCCCAGCCTGCCTGGCCTTCCCCAGCAGGATGGGAACGACATGGGCAACGAAGACGGTGCGCGTTGAAGTCTCTCCTACCCAACGTGTAGGAAAACATCAGCTCTAACAATAGGACTAGAACATCAAATTGGGCCAAGGCCAGATCCCGAGACGTCGGCAGCTCTTCAGATCGCTGGCGTGTCCAACACCGCTCTTCGTCTGACTGGAGACACTTTCCATCAGTTCAAGACGGAGTATCGCAAGATGACGCAAGGAGACCGGCTAAGTCTCCTAGCACAATTTCAATTGAGGATAGCAGCCATCTACGCTGTCCAGAATGAAGAAATGCAGCGGCAAAAACGGCAAGAAACCCAGGACCAGAGACATCAAGCTGTAGTTGCGAGCAGGAAGACTCTGTCTGCCCAACGACATCGCGCACGAAAACACCAAAGAGACCAAGATGAGCATCCACAACAACCAGCAGCTCTTCCAACAGAGCCTGACCTCTCCTTACCCCAAGACCTCGTTCACATAGGTCCGAATCAGGCACCAGACGCGGTGATGCAAGAGTCACAATTCCAAATGCCAGGAACCAGAACCACTATGCCTACCGTTGAATTGCCGCAGTTCAAGCAATATCACGGGCCCTCCAAGAAAACGAAGTCTTATCAACCGCAAGCCACGTGAGCAAAATGCCTTTGTTCCAGATGTCCATCTTCATGACCAGTTACACTGGCACTGAGGACATCACAGTCTCATATCAACTACCTCTCGTCATTGCCATTGGGAATTGCGGGTGGGGCCAGTGGGATCCATCGCGTTATGCTTGTTTCGGTGGCAGGAGCTCTCACCGCCTAAATTTTCTCAGAATTTTGCCGCCCCGCCAAAGCATCCTCCATGTGTGCGAACCAAAAATAATTGGAGAGCGTCGCAACAAAATTAATTACAGCATCAAGGACTTACAAAATGGCGACCATCGTCCCCCCGCCGTCGAAACGGCAACGACGAGAGGACCTTGAAAAGTCAAGAGTCCAGCAAGATGTTAACGCAGCAATGGCGGGGCCGGAAGGCTCATTCAAGGCCAGATTCCTTGACGGTGACGGGAATCAAGTCTGTGATGTGATTGAAGTGCCTCTTGCAGACGCTTCGGAAAAGAACCTCTCGCTTCTTTTGAACACTTTACTATCAAGGGTATGAGCTGGTACTCGCTACTGCGTGCCTTCAATACGGCTTTCTGACTTTGGCCTAACACAGGAACGAGAAGAATATTTGCCGTACCGATTTCGAATCCATATTCCAGACTCAGACATTATTGTCGACCAATATCCGACAGACCTACTCCAGCTCTTAAGGAGCCATGGCATCGAGAATCCCTTCGAAACGACCGTTACGCTTACTGCTGAACCTCAATCAGTCTTCAAGGTTCATGCCGTGACGCGAATGTCACATAGAATTCCCGGCCACGGAGAAGCGATTTTGGCAGCCCAATTCAGTCCCGCAACCAATACTCGTCTTGCTACCGGCTCTGGCGACAAGACTGCTAGGATATGGGATACGGAGACCGGAACACCAAAGTATACCTTGTCTGGTCATACGCATTGGGTTCTTTGCGTTGCCTGGTCCCCTGACGGTAAGCGATTAGCGACCGGAAGTATGGACAAGTCCGTGAGACTTTGGGATCCGGCCACAGGAAAGGCAGTGGGTAGCCCTCTTACTGGGCACGCCAAGTGGATCACGAATATTGCTTGGGAGCCTTATCATCTGTGGAAAGAAGGCACACCAAGGTTAGCCAGTGCAAGCAAAGACGGAACTGTGAGAGTTTGGGTTGTGAATACGGGAAGGACAGAACATGTTCTCTCAGGACACAAAAGCTCGGTCAGCTGCGTGCGCTGGGGTGGAACCGGACTTATTTACACGGGGAGTCATGACAAGATGGTCCGAGTTTGGGACGCTGCAAAGGGTACATTAGTACACACGTTATCCTCACACGCCCACTGGATTAATCATTTGGCACTCTCAACCGATTTTGCTTTAAGGACGGCCTACTTCGACCACACGCCTATACCAGGTACTGACGAGGAGAAGCGCGCAAAGGCTAAAGAGCGATTTGAGAAGGCAGCAAGAATTCAAGGCCGGATATCAGAACGCCTAGTATCCGCCAGCGACGACTTTACGATGTATTTGTGGGAACCTTCACAGGGAACAAAGCCCGTGGCCCGAATGGTTGGCCACCAGAAGCAGATTAACCACGTCACCTTCTCTCCAGACAACACCCTGATAGCTAGCGCAGGGTGGGACAACCATACAAAGATTTGGAGCGCAAGGTATGTGGCGTTTGACAGATTGATAAGGCAGGGACAAAAGCTAATGCGAGTTGACAGAGATGGCAAGTTCATCAACACACTCCGAGGGCACGTCGCCACGGTCTACCAATGTTCATTTTCGGCCGATTCTCGACTACTGGTTACGGCGTCCAAGGATACGACTCTCAAGGTTTGGTCAATGGCCTCGTTCAAACTAGCAGTCGACCTCCCCGGTCACAATGATGAAGTGTACGCTGTAGATTGGGCACCAGATGGCAAGCGTGTTGCCAGCGGAGGCAAGGACAAGGCGGTACGATTATGGGCTAACTAGATGTGTTTTGCGACAAGGAATTACACTCCGGCATCAATAGACGGATGCCATCATGCAACCATAGCGATACCTCATTTATAAAGAACAGAGCTCCGGACACACTTGCCCACTGTTCCATTCCAGTTGAGTAATCTATGCTGCGTCCCAAGAATTCGGTTCTGGAAACCGCAATTCGTCGGGCAAATTTACTCTCCAGCAAGCCTTGGCTGAAAGTCAAGATAACGCGCCGAACCATCCGCAACTAGCGCAACTTTGTCAATCTCGGCGGCACTCAAGTTGTAACAATGCGTTATGCATCTTAGCAAACCCAGATCAATGGGTCTCGCCGAGATCTTGTCCACGAAACCGGGATTTTGTGGGTCAGGAGCTAAACAAACAACATCTCGTTAGCGTCTTTCGTATAACCTATACCAAAGACAGCTTCAAAAATAATCCGCTGTTTTCGCGAGTCATAGTGCCAAATATCCCTGCAAAGTATTTAAAAGGAAAAATGAATTAAAGCTTAATTGAGATGACTTAAGAATTGGCATGGACGGGCTGCCTGCATGTTTCTCCAGACGAGTTCGTGTTTGGCGCATGATATGAAGCTGAGTTGCAAAGAAGATGTGATATTGGCGTTAGTTGGTCTTTAAGTCGGTCAAATGTATCGGACAATTTGTCTCACCTGGCTGGCCATTGGTGTTTCTGCCACCGAATGGCCAGATGTTGTTACTGTTACGGCTACTCAGACGCAGTATGCTCCATGGGGAGGAGTTCTCTACCAAGACGGCGATATTTGTTACTGCCCTGCAGATCTTCAACCTCGTAAGAAACAACTCTAAACTTAACAACTTGACATTGCTAATGTTTGCAGCCACCGAAACGAAAGTCATTGAAACTCCGGGCGGTTCTACGAATGGTACTGGCAACGACCAGGGCAACGGCAGCGGAGGTGGTGATAACCAGAATGGAAATGGCTCGGGCGGATATCCACAATCCAATGTTCATGGAGGAAGCAATGGCGGTGATTTTGGAATAACGACATGGTTGCCTACACAGGCGCCGGGGAAGTCAACTCTTGTTACCTCGAAGATTCAGTCTGGAGGGTATAATTCCATGCCACCTCAGTCTGAGAGTCAAGGCGGGATATATCCACCACCACCTCCTCCAGAGTCAATGAGCTCGCCTTACGGACGTTCTAGTTGGATCAACACCGAAACCACACCTATGAGCATGGGAGAAACTACTCACACAGGGATGAAATCCAAGACCTGGGAATCGAAAGCCGCGTCTAGCCAGGGGATGGTCTCTAGCCAAGGAGGTGCTGGTGGTTCATCAACGCCAGCGAGCTTCGGACCGCCAAGTTCATCTAAACCTGGAAGCTCCCAGCCAGTATCAAGTCCCGGATCGTCTAAACCTGCCAGCTCTGCTGCCCCGGCATCTTCGAGTCCGAACTCCTCCAAACCGGGAAGTTCTTCGGGTGCACCAAGCTCAAGCGCGGCCATACCAAGCTCTAAACCCGGTTCATCCAAACAGGCGAGCTCCAGTCCACCTGTGTCAAGCGGCCAACCATCTCAGCCTGCAAGTTCCAACAAGGCTTCAAGCGTAATCTCGTCTATGGCTCAAAGCTCATCACAGCCGGCAAGCTCTGGAAAACCCTCTAGCTCGGTTCCAAATTCTTCAAAGGCGGCAAGCTCCAGCCCAATTGCACCTAGTTCCGCGTCCTCGCAACCGGCGAGCTCTAGTAAACAGTCAAGCCTAAGCTCCTCCAAAGCTGAAAGTTCATCGCAACCTGCGAGTTCTTCGAATCCACCGAGCTCAAGTCAACCTGCATCCAGTTCAAAAGCGAGTTCGTCAAAGCCGGCGAGTTCCAGTGCCCCAATGTCAAGTGCTGGCTCCTCCAATGCAGAAAGCTCATCAAAGCCAGCCAGCTCGTCCCAGCCTCAGAGTTCGAGCCAGCAAGCATCGAGCTCAAGTTCTATGGTAAAGAGCTCTAGCGCACCAGGTTCATCTTCAGCGCCTAGCTCAAGCAAGCCAGGGAGCTCATCTAAAGTCGAGAGCTCATCACAGCCAGCAAGCTCATCAAAAGCCCAAAGCTCTTCAGTCCCGGCGAGCTCTTCCAATGCTCAGAGTTCAAGCAAGCCTTCTAGTGCTAGCTCGTCACAGGCACAGAGCAGCTCGTCAAAGCCAATGAGCTCCAGCCCGGCATCGTCAAGCCCTGCGTCTTCGAAGCCTGCAAGCTCTAGCAAGGCATCGAGCTCTGGACCCAAATCGTCTAATCCAGCGATTATTAGCCCACCAGTGCCCAGTGTCAAACCCCCGGAATCTGAAAGCTCTAGTGTTGCTTCTTCGTCCAAAGCCCAGAGCTCTAGCCTGCCTGCCTCTTCTAGCCTGAGCTCATCCAAGGCAGCAAGCTCCAGCAAGCCTGCATCCAGTGCTAGTCCAAGTTCATCCAAGCCAGCGAGTTCAAGCGCACCTTCATCAAGTACTACGGGCAATGGCATCAACGGCATCAGCGACTCATCCTCAGCGACCAAGAGTTCCTCATCCAGCAAGGCAACTTCATCCTCGAGCGCACATTCTTCCACCCGCTCGTCCTCAAGTGCAAAGTCATCAAGCAAGATTTCGCATTCAGTAGACCCCACAACAGTCACCTCGCCGAGTATTGGCCCCAGCCAGTCATCCTTACTTTCCAAGTCTACCAAGTATACTACATGTGTGCCTACTAGGGCGTTTGCTCTTCAAGCCTCTGGTGGCCTGAAGCCTACTTCGGTGCCGGCAGATCTGGCCGGACGCGCGCCGGTTGAACACTTTCAGCGAGCTGAGTGCACGCCAGCCACTTACAGATGCACTACTGAGCCGTCGGGGTGGCAAGTATGCGATACCTCGGGAAATTGGGTGGTGAGTATCTACTTGTTTATGCTTTATTTTCCGAGCTGACCATTGCCTCATCATAGTTTGCTGGCTTGTGTCCTCCGGCGACGTATTGCGTGTACTATCCAGAGGATTTGGGACTTCTCTGTTTACCCGCCTGCAAGGACTGAAGCTGTGATTGATAGCGGCTAGGCGCGAAAAGTGACAGTCTAGACAGCGGGATTTGTTTAGTTGTACGCAGGGTCTTCTTGTCATATAGATGAAAAGTTGTTGAATTTACAATTTGATGTGTAGTGGATCAGTGGTAGACTGTTGAAACACGCAGACTGATACTGCCGCACAAAATACTAGTCAGACGGAAGTGCGCCAGAGAAGAATGAAAGTACACAATTTACTATTAAGCCTAACGCATAGTCACATAGCTGCCGTATAATCCCGTACTAGAGAGATTATAAACAGAGCGAAGAAGGAGGCATCCCTGCCATTTCTATGCGTAATATTACTCAATCCATGAACCAGGGCATCGTGATCAACTAGCCCAAGCTAATTCCGATCACCGCCGGGATGTTTCGCATTTTTTACCCAGAACGCTCAAGGACTCTTGGCGATGCACAACATGCAAATAGTAGCGGAAGCGGGAAGGGCTATAACTTGTTTGTTGATATTAATAACACGGTCGTGATGTAACGGTAATAGGCAGTCGTGGGTTGTGGTTGTGCAGCAGGTCGTGTACCTATGCGGGATGCTCGGAATAAGATTGCATGTGTAATTGGTGCCACAGGTGGAAATAAACTGTTGTACATAATGGTTGAATCAACTCGTGATTCTGAGATTCTTACCACTGCCTCCGAAGTCATACAACACCACGTTACAATAAGGTGAGCGAATAGCGTCATTGACCGCACAAGCAATTCACATGAAGAACTTGGACCTGATCACAAACTCGGCTCACCTTGACCGTACACCAACAGGCTAATTAAGAGCATAGCACCATCCCAATCCAACAAGCTGCATCCTCGTAGCGGATGAATACGCCTAGAAGTCAGCAGCAAGCTAACTAGCCCATCTCGCGTAACAACAGACTTGCATGCGGAGAAATTTACCCCAACCATGGGCTCCTGTTCCCAGAGTCTTCGACCAGAAGCAAAAGCATGGCAAGAGTCAGCAACCCCACATCCACATGAAAGAAAAGCAGAGCAAAATGCCCTTCCAGTCCTCGGCTTCATGGGCCTGGCATTCTTACCCCGGATTTCTAGTTCCTTTTTTGCCTCCTTGCCCCCACTACAACCCATGATCGTGTTGGTTCCTTGGCAAACCCCGGCTCTGGAGGACGAATAAAGTGCCGTTTTGTCAAGGGCGTCTGTCCACGTTCGGGGTAAGATCTGCGATTGGTCTTGACTCTTTTGTGCCTGGGCGTTTTGGTGGGTAATCTGCTCGCTTGGGCACCTGTTTCTGATGAGTCGTGCTCAGTACTTTGGGATTGGTGTTGAGGAACATGTCAGTGACGGGTCTCAGATGAATGAGGATGGTGTTCATCGATTGTCCTGAAAACTCATCGCAAACCCGATCCCATGTGATCGGATCTACCAACAGATAAAGACCCATCAAACGGATGATCTGAGGGGATAAAAGTCCTGCAATTCCCATCATCAGAAGCTTTTCCGCCCTTGATCATGCGGGGACGGGCCCTTTCCCATTTCAGATCAAGGTCCGGGGGTGCAACGACCAGGGGTTCAGCGTGGAGGGCTGACAATTACGGAGCAGTTGTTCGATGGGTGGTGTTTTGTTCTCCGGGAGGCTTGCAATGTGGAAATGGGCTTGACAGGGTCGTATTGGCGAGTGGTCGATGGCGAGATGAGCCAGGGTTGAAAGGCGAAGGAATCGGCCGTGTTGATGGTGTTGTGCATGGATGTGGTAAGATGACGATGAGCAAGAAGACCAGCGTAGCAGTCGGAAAGAAAGTTATAAAAAGAGTATGCTGATCCCTCTTTGCACTCTTCTCTGTCTATTTATCCCGATCCTCGACAATTATTAAAAAAGGACGCAACTCGTCCTTCAACACCAGAACAAAAACATCTACAAATCTCCGTCTCCACTTCCCACTTCCCTCCTTTCACCATGCGTCTCACCCCCCTCGTCAGCATCATGGCCCTCGCGGCCACCGCCATCGCCGACGGCAAAGCCATCACCGATGCCATGGCCAAGATCAACACCCAGACCGCTGACCTAGGCACCACCGTCAAGAACTGGAAGGGCGACCTGCTCGGCGCGCTCCCCATCACCGTCAAGTCCACCCAGCTCCTCAAGCAGATCAAGTCGGCCGCCAAGGTCGCCGACAAGTCTGCCCCCCTATCCTTCGACGAGGCCCTCGCCGTCGCAGGCGCAACCGGCGACCTCAGCAAGACGGTCCAGGCGACCCTGCAGACCATCGTCGACACGAAGCCCAAGTTTGACAAGCTCATCATCCTGAGCCCCGTTGTGCTTCTGAACCTGGAGCTGGAGCAGGATGCTACGGACGACTTTAGCGGCAAGGTTGTCAGCAAGGTTCCTGAGGCGTTGCAGGCGATTGCGCAGGGGTTGATTAAGCCTATTGATGATGCGTTTGCTGCGGCCATTGACAAGTATCGCATTTTTTAAGTGAAGGGGATCTGCTTGGATGAGGGGTGAAGTAAATGGGGATGATGGAGGAAAAAGCGCCATTTTCTTGTATATACTTGACCATACTCTAAGATGTTGATACTGGCCAATCTGATGCCTCAACTGATGTGCCCTGATTTGTGACTCTCGACGCCAAACATTGACGCACGAGTATAGCATATCGTGCATATGACACAACAAGTGTCACTCGCTTAGTCTTACATTATCTGCAGTTGAATTACACGCAGAATCGCATCAAGATCACATTCTGTACAAATCATGGCACCATCAGGTCAAAGCGTAATCACTTATACCATTATCTGCATAATATCCGCAGCCCCAAACAGTCATTGAAACAGGCTCACATATTTTATTTTCTTCACATCCCTAATCCATCTGGTCAACCGTCTGCGGAGTCGCCGTACCATTCTTCTCCCTCACCGCACCCTGCACATCCAAATCCTTCTCACCCACAACACATCTCCATCCAAACTCGTCCTTCGCCTTACCCAGCTGAATCGCCTTGAGATGCGTCAACAATTTCAGGCAAATAGGACCAGCTTCATCCTGCTCATCAGAAATATACGTCACCACGTCCGCATCAGCCGTCGACGTGACTCGGCCACCAGCAGGCAGAGAACCACTAACAGGGCTCTTGCGGCGGGTGATGCTTCGGATGGGCACCAAGGCCGCGGCAGTTCCCGCAGCGAAAACCTCGCTAAACTTGGGAATTTCGGAGTATTTAATAGATCGCTTTTCAACCTTCCAGCCCCAGCTCTTGGCAATTTCCTGCACACTATCGCTTGTGACACTGTCTATGACGCAGGATGAGTCAGGGACCACAAGTGTCACGTCGGTTTCAGAATTGGCAATGACACCGATGAAGCCAGAGGTGCTGAATTCATCAATCTCCTCATGCTTGGCACTGTCGAGATGTAGTGTGATTCCGTAGCCTTCCCGTTTCGCCTTGCCGCTCCATTTCAGAACAGGCGCATAGTTACCACCGACTTTGGCGTGGCCGGTACCATTGGGCGCGGTGCGATCGAACTCGTCCAAGATGAGGGCTTTAACGGGATGCGTACCGTGGTACACACCTGTAGGAATAACAAACACACAAAAGGTATATTCCTCGGGAGGATCAAGGCCCAGCTGGGCACTTGAACCGTACAGCTGGGGACGGACATAGAGCGCGGCGCCAGTCTCGTGAGGAGGCACGAAGCCAGCATTGAGGGCAACCGCAGATCGGCATGCCTGGAGGAAGGTCTCGACGGGGACTTCGGGCATGGAAGCTACTTCGGCAGAGTGCTGGAGGCGCACGGCGTTTCGGTCTGGGCGGAAGATGGTGATGCCCTGATCGCCGGGAGTGCGGAACGCCTTGAGACCTTCGTAGGCTTGTTGGCCGTAGTTGAGGGCTGGTGCCATGCCGTGGATGCGCATGAATGGGTCGGCGACAAAGCGGAGGGGAGTCCATTTGCCAGTTGTCTTGGAGTATGTCGATTCAATGTGGCCGTTGACTGAGGTGAGGTTAGTATCTTGACAAGCACTGGTAGACACGCGGCAGCTCTTAAGCAAGGTGCCAGTTCAGCATCTCAGCCATTTTGCAACACTCACCCTCGCGGACCTTGAAGCCTACATTGCTCCAGTCAATGGTGTTCACCGGCGGAGGAGGAAAAGCAACCATCGTGACGAATTGATCGATTGGGTCTGGTAGTACGGGAAAGGTGTGATACCAAGGGATATGCAGGGTCTAATGTCGACGTGGTAGCACCGCAAGCAACTGCAGAAGCTATATGGACGTCAGAAAGGTGCCAAGACAAAGGGTCAAGCTGACGACGATGCGGCAGAAGTGTAGGAAAAGAGCTTCAGCTAGCTAGCCGTTGAAGATGGGGACTGGGCAAAGTTAACTCTGGGCACCATTTCCTAAACATCAAATGGTTCAGGTCAGTCTTGGCCCCGATGTCGGGCTGCGGGGTCCCAATTGGCCCTTTGTTGCGTGGCGACAATTCATTGCCCCGCCATTTTTGTTGCTGACACGACCAGAAACTGCCACTTCATCGATTGATGGAATATTTTGCCGAGATACGAACTGGGGCGCTACGGCGAGGAACAGCCTCAGAATTCTGCTTACTCAACTGATGCCAGGCATTTACCCTGTCAGATTGACAGTCGCCGGCTTCATCGGTGCTCCAATTGCCTCTCACACCAGCGAGGCTCATCCCGGCTGTCCCGACGATGTCGGAGACTACAAATCACGATCTTCACATCCTCATCGCTTATTCCCGTATACGGAGAGAACTCTACAAATACAACATGCGCATCATTGGCGGCACTTTGTGTGTATAGTCGTCTCTACTCTAAGGTATTACGCACCACGTGCTTTGCTATGCTTCCCATAAACAGAAACTGCCTTGAGCCATGTATATCCAAGAGAAATTAACAGACTCGCTTTTCTCCTCCTCCCTCCTATCCATTCTCGGAAGTTCAACCTTAGGCCCAAGCTACATCGCCGAAGCCTTCGTCCGTTTACGTTGTAAGAGAGCCGCTACATCCTTGTGCTTGCCATATGCTTGCCATATGCTTGCCATATGCTTCCATCGCCTTGCCGTGAGGCTGGCTCTGCAGCTTCTTTCTCGTCGTCGCCGTGGGTTGTCTTGCAGGTTTGCCCAACTCATATTTTTGCCACATACATCTGTCCATCCTCCTCGTTGTTCGGATCAGTAAAATTTCCATGTGCGCCATGCCTCTTGTCAAAATAACAAAACAAAAACTTCAAAATCCATCACACCCAAAACGCCTTGCGTTGCTTGATAATATGATTCGCATAGAGTTGCGTGTGCTGTTATAATTAGAGAGATCCGAGTCTCTGAAGGCAGCTTAGTACTCCTGGTTAAACAAATTTCCAGTCAGCGCTCTGTTAAATATCGCAAGGAGTCCCGTATAAACTCACCGCTGACACCCTGCGTCAGTGTGGCCGCCGCTTCAGTGCTTCTGTTGCCCAGACTGACAGTGAATACACTTTCAACAGTCTGTCGCTTTTCGAGCTTGTTCGCCCACTTAAACACCTTCTCATCCTCTCTGCCATCGCCAACAACCATGAGAAAGTCGACGGCTTTCTTGTTCTCGCCTTTCGAACAAGCCTCGCTGTTGAGATTTTCGAATACCTTGTGCGCTGCGGTACTCTTGGTCCAGTCCATTGGCTCTACCGCAATTGTTCCATCCAGCACAATGGCATGGACCCGTTGTGACTCGCAGGCATCGTTTACATGACTAGCACAGTCAGCCGCAAGTCGAGCGGCAGCCTCCTGGTCTTCTGCACCGTCGTAGTGAAACAGCAAGCTGCAGTGGCGCTCCTCAACCTCCGCACCAGGGGTGCGTTCAAGATAATATCGCAAAATTTCCTTGACCGAAGACTTCCAGTTGTCGATTTGTGCGCTGTCGGACATCTCAACCCACTTCTCAGAGCCACAATCCTTAATGAAGCAACCATTCTCGGCAATGAGACCCAGACCAGGTACACGCCGGAAGACTCGATCAACTTCTTCCGGTTGACGACCAGACATGACGTACACAATGTTGCGATCGTCCAGGAGTAAATCGTTTAGAACGTCAAGAGTCCTTTGCGGGCTTACCGGGATGATCTGGTTGACCGGCCCCCAACTGACCAGAGTTCCTTCATAGTCAAGCATGAAGAGACGGCGGCCAGATGCCTCATACTTACTGCAGACGTCCGGGATGGAAAGTCGGGGCACCGATGTCTGCGCACGCTTGTGCTGCTCTTCGTAAGCACGGTCGAGGTGGGAAAGTAGCTCCCCAAACCAGTGAGAGCCAGTGTGTCGAGCAACCGACTCGTGGAGCTTTTCCCACCGGCGCGTTTTCTCATCGTCACCCATCTCAAGCGCCTGCTTGATCGCGTCCGCACACTGGCGGTAGTCCCATGGATTGACTGAAAGCTCGCTTTTACCAAACAGCGAAGATGTGCCAGTGAATTCCGAAAGGATAAGTGAGCCATGCTTGCGATTGGGGTAGATTTTGCCGTCCTGGCAGAAGATGTACTCGTGTGACGTCAGGTTCATGCCCTCGCGTTGGCTTGTGATCATGAGCGCGTCAGCGATGGTGAGAAGAGCAAGATACTGCGCATAGTCTATATCCTGTTTGAGATAGACCACGGGCTGATAGGCCAGGTTAGCCCAAGAGGAGTTGACTCTGGTAACGATATCCGAGACTGTAGCATCCAGGTCGCTATTTTGGCTTGAGGACAAGGCCACTTGAATTAAAACAGTGTGCTCGCGCCACTGCGGGTTCTTGTTCAAGAACAATTCATAAGCCAAGAGTTTCTGGCGCACGCCACGGACGTGATCCAGCTTGTCGCGAGCGACGATGAGTTTCTTGCCCTTGTATCTCTCCTGAAGAATATTGAGCCATCGCAAGACGTCTTGTTCGCCACGGTTCTTTTCCAAGCTTATGGGGTCAATTCCAATAGCTGTGTTGATGACATCAACGAACCGATCCTCCATTTCGATGCCCTCGGGAGTGGCCTCCACGCTGAGGATTCTGCTGCAAGTCTGCAGGAAGTGGCGGGTGTATTCCTGGATCTGGAAGCCGACAAGGTTGGCTCCGAGCATGCCCTCCAAAAGCTCTTTGCGAACAGCGAGGCAGCGAAAGACCTCGGACGATGGGAAGGCAACGTGGAGAAAGAACCCTATCTTGGCATCGGGAAGTTTCTTTCGTACCATTCCGGGTACCAGTAGTAAGTGGTAATCGTGTACCCAGATGACATCTCCACGCTTCCAGTTCTGGACAATCTTGTCGGCAAAGGCCTGATTCACATTGACGTAATATTTCCAAGAATGGTCTTCGTAAGCCTTGCTCTTGGGGTTGTCTGGGATCTGGTAATGGAAGACGGGCCATAGGATCTGCTTGCAAAAGTGGCTATAGTGGCCATCAAAGTCCTTGTCAGAGCAGAACACTGTCATCATATCGTAGTCGTTTGCCATTGTATCTTCGATGTCGATCTTTTGCTGGGTTCCCTCAAGGGCGTCGGTAGGCATCCCCAATGTTCCCACCCAAGTATAATGCCCAAGCTTTCCATCTCGTGCTGCAGCTTCCGCGGCATTGCGCAGTCCGCCATTGCCTTGGTCGGCATCCACCACTCTCCATGGGGCAGAAGAAAAGACTCGGTCGTGGCTGTCGCTTCGCATGTGTGGCTTAGGCTGGACAAGACCTCGCCGGCCAAGTTCACGAGCTTTTTCTAACGTCCTATCTCTTTCGAAAATTGCGGCCGGGGGAGGCGAGTTGGCTCGCGACAAGGGCTGATTAGCACGAGCTCCCCAACTTGAGGCAACCTCATCGGTGGGCGAGCCGAGCTCGTGTGGAAACTGTATGCGTAGACCATCTTCGTTCGCAAATGGGTCTGGCGATTCGGTCTCTTCTGTCGGAGTATGGGGCGGGGTGATCACAGGACGCGGGCTGAAGAGACTGGGTTGAGTCTCAGTGACGGGCGCAGCAGGTGGTTGAGATGGTGGAATTGTTGTCTTGGGTCGGCTGCGTATCGTATTACGTCGAGGAGGAGTGCCAGGCAGGTTGAATTGGATGGTCTTTGGGAGAAACAGCGAGCAGACGAAGACCGTCATTGTTGAATCCAACTGAGTCGCCAAATGGCGACGTTTGTTCCTTTAGGTGCAATTCGTGTAGGCACAATTGGTAATTGCCACGAGACAATTGCTGAATCGGAGCTGTCGGAGAAGATGGCGTGTGGCCGGTTTCTTGGTACCAGCTGGCTGGCGGGTATTTATTGCCAGCGCATATGGAAAAAAAGTTGCCAACGGCGTCAAACGGACAGAGGTTGTGTATGGTGAGAGTTGGAAGATGAAGAAGAAAATAAACAAAATTCCAACAAGAATCAGTTTGCACCAAGGCGGATGATGAAGGTCAAAAGCTTGATTGTGGTCAAGACAAAAAAGCAAAGCTTGAGCTTCTTTGAGGCCTTAAAATTTGTCGGGGTGGCCGTGAGATATGTTTCACAGCGTGAGATGCATGAGCCTTGAAACCTGGCAGGGTTGGATGTTTTTTTTTTCTGTCCCTTGCTCAAGACATGGAGCAAAGACCGTCTCGGATTGGAGGCAGTGAAGGAGTCTGGTGGTTGGTGCCTCTCCGAATGCGCGCACTCAAGATCTTGCTCAAAGAGCTATGTGGCCGAGCACCAGACAGCAGAGCAAAGCAAAGCACGCAACGTCAACGACGACCATGTACAGGCCAAGGTTGAGGCATGCGGGGTTGCAGATTGGTGGCAGAACAGTGGGTACGGTCGCTGTAAGTGGACCAAGTCGTCGCCTGACAGGCTTTGACCAGGCTTTGACCAGGCTTGGGCTAAGCTCAGGCGCTGCAGGAGAGGCAAGAGCCGCTGCCGAAAAGGAAGGAACAAGGTGGGGTGGGCCGATTATCCAGTGGTGGCAAGGCAGGAGCAGTCACCACAAAAGGAGCAGCCAAGGAGCAACCAAGAAGGAATCAAGGATCAATCGAGGAGCTGCGACGGGAGTATCGTCTGGTCAGAGTTGGCTCTTGCCCAAAAGTGTGCTCAGAGTGGGTGGCTGAGAAAGCTTCTGGGAGAATGGAGTCTGAGTCCGAGTCTGGTCAACAGACTCCGTCCTTTTGTCACCTTGGTCCACTTTCCCATGCAAAGTAAAAAGTGTCTATCAGCAAAGCACGAGCACAACAAAGGTGCGCAGCAAGAAAGCCTGATGTTGTTTGAGATTTTTCAACCGGTGACGCAACAAGCTTGTTCCCACTCGGCTGTTTGAACGTTACGACTGTGGGTGCTGTCAGCCAGAAAGCCATCCACTCTTTGGTTCAACATGGCACATACCGGAATGTATGCCCCGTCCAATGTTGGATATCGATACAATCGAGGGTTGAGTCTGACGTAAACGACAAGTCGGGGGTTGAGGAGCTGGAGGTTTTAGTCCGTTGGGGAGCTGGACCCAGGACCAAGATATAATTCATGGCTTCCAAGGCTGATGCCCCAGATGCCCCCAACGCCATGCCGACGGAGAGCGAAGTGGTGGTCGATATGCCACAACAACCAAACGACCGACCAACAGGCAGGATGCCAGGAAGCTCCCAAGTGTTGAGCATCGAGGCCTCGTGCCACCGTGAGAATGCCACCTGAGGCCCTCTTGAGCTTGATTCCCGGTCCCAACCTACCAACCAGCTGAGACCTACCACAAAGCCATCATAATCTGGACAATCACACCGAACCCAGGTGGTCCACTATATTTACTGTCCTGCTTGACTCTTTCAATCCAGCAATCGGTGAGGGGCTCCTCCGTCTTCTTCGATCGAGACTGGACAAGCCAAACATAGCTGGGCTTTTCGTTGGATGGTGCCTGACAAGGGCCTAGATGCTTCTGATGAGACCTACAAAATGGCTGTCCTTCAACCGTGACATCTTTGTTGGATTCCGTCGGGTGCAGCTTGCTCCCTCTCGGCTCTCGTGCCTGGCTCTTCGAAATCTTCCTCGCTAAAAACACAAGATACTTTAAGCCCTCAATTTCGGGCTAAATACTCGCAATTGACCGGTGCAACGACAGCCCTCGGGTACATATGTTCGAAGCGTTCAGCAGACCAAATGTTACATTCAGCACAGGCCCACGTCAGTCCTTGTTTTACGACATCTCCGGCGCAACACGATGGACTCCTCGAGCCCTGTAGATAGACAGTCAACACAACAAAACTTCTCAGAAGTTCTGTATCGCATCAAATCCCGGACAGGGACAAAGTATGACCAGCAAACACGGCTATATTGTTCGTGTAACATCCCGAGCTGGAGCGGGAGAACGCGTGCTGGTGCACAATGACTTGCAGGCCTGTCATCAGATCAACCGTGATACCCAACATCCGAGCCTGTTAGTGCACGCCACGCATGCTGGATCCCGTCAGCTTGGTTCAGTGCCAAGCCTCACAAGGATGGACAACATCTCTTATTCCAAGCACACCACAGTACAGCACGTTCTAGGATGCGGCGGGGGAACCAAAAGCTGGAGCTAAAGTGTCAGGAGAGCAAACTCGCTTCCCTGTCGAAATATTGATGATGATTAATGACGAGCCAATTAACAGCGCAAGTCTTGCGCCACCATTGCTCTCTTTGTCACGACTACAACGTGGCCAGCTTGACAGGCTTATTTATTCAGAATCCCTCGGTGCTCAATGGCTCTCAACTCTGATTCCCAAAGCTTCGCACATGTGGGCAACCAAATGGCTCTCGTTTGACTTCCGAGCTCCACACCTCGAGCCATGCGACGTTCCTGCAACACCAGCAAATTTGCTCACCTAGACACTCGCAAGCCGCATCAAACCCATTCACCTTTAGGCACCATAATTTTTCATGGACCCTCCTGCTCTTTTTTACCCTTGGGTACTCCACGCCTTTCGCTGCTGCCCGACTTGCTTATTACATTGGTTCTCATCAGTCAGGCTGCAGTGATGTGTCCAGATTCCGGACCGCGTTAGCCCCAGATACTACCGCCAATGGAGCTGTCCAGATGGTCACGGTCCGTTTTGTAACTGGTGATGATGCAAACTGTATCACCACATCATCAATGCAGGTCTTGCTGTTCACGGGAACCAGTGCAAGTAAATATGCCGCAACTCCGAACAAAGGAGACCCCGCAAATTTGTGAAATATAGGCCATCCTTACAAACATGGATCAATGAACCACGGAGGGAGCATCCCGCGTTGTTACAAACAGGTGAGGACGAGACACAGCAAAATGCCTTGTGTCTGTTGGTGGCTCATCATTGACTTTCGTGGCGTGGCGTGAGGCGCCGAATAACAAGGACGCACGAAGAGATAAACTCAAGCTGTGATCCAACAGTTCAGTCAAGGCAAGGCTCCTAAGTGCTATTTCTGGCTAGTTGTCGTCAAGGCTCAGCTAAGGCCTGTTACAACGGTTGGATGGCTTTGGCATGCAGAGTTCAGTGTCGAGGAGATTGCAGAACTTTCCGCGGCATCCGACCCGATCCTTTTCACAGACCACAACGATGGATGCAAATGGTATGTGGCTTTCGGTTGCAATAGGAACTACCTGCGTAGGTGAGATATTTTATTCAAACACAATCAGGCAGACATCCCTGAAACCATTTACGGAGTGCATACGATTGGACTCTAACCCGTGTTCCCAAGCGAACTACGTCATCTTTTATTTTATTTTTTCGGTCGTTTCATTGACCCGTTGTGGCCAATATTAGAAGTGAGGTTCAAGCTGGCATGCAGTACTACCCTAAACTTTTGAAGCGTTACCCGCGCGTGTCAAAAACACCCCAACGCAGTCCGTGGAGACTTCCTTCATGGAACGAATCAGTCATATTGTCACCTCATGCCTTTGGCCGAATGGAGGTTCAGTGCTTGTCATCCTGTACAACATCGCTAGTGACATGGCGGTTCAAGCGTGTCAAGCCAGAACCCTGATATCTCCCACTCCTATCTGCCACGCCGTCAGGTTGTTAAGTGTCACGACAAGCTAGCGAAGCTGAAGCAAATTGCAAAGGTGTTGTCAGTAGTTGATGATATCACTTCACGGGAGTACTTTGTCAACTCACGCAAACTGCTTTCTGGTTCCATTCGCCAGAAATACCACTGCGAGGCGCAAAGCAAGGCTGTCAAGTTCTTGCAAGAAACATAGCCTCACTCTTAATTTCAGAAGCGTGCAAGTCTGTATTTGTACACTGATTACTTTTTATTTTGCTTTTGCTTTGGGCTCTCCCTGTTCCCAGCTGAGGTTGGCTGACAGTATGCTGCGCTGGGATATGGAGCAGGGTTGAACGACCCCATGCCGCAAAATACATGTATTTCTCAAATTATGGCTTGAAACCGTAGTTGCTTCATTTTCACAAGAAACTCTCATATGGTAAGTTTGATATCGTTATGGCGATGGATGATTTCGACGCCATTTGTGACGGTCTATAAAAGGAGAGACTCATAAAAGTCGAGCGTAAAGAGGACGAGAGTCAAAGATTCGTTCCAAAGGCGCCACTAAACAAATTCTTCTGGCGAGCAATAATAGAAACCTTAACGACTTCTTTAGAAGCTTAGAAGTCTTCGGTAAACCAAGCAACAAATTATTTCGGCTTTTGAAGAACTCTTCGCCGAGCGGGTGAAAGAAAGGGGGCTCTACAACTTTCTCGGTACGACTGTGTTTGCGTCTCGCAGTATTTCTGCGGCTAGAACATTTGTGAAAGAATTAGTTGTAGTTAACGACTCATAGTCGCCAATATGCAATAAAGGAGGTAACGAACCAAGTTCTTTACCTGCGTATTGCACATGCTTTCAAAAATTATGTCCGAATCCTGTGGACGCCAAGAAGTTTATAACGATACAGGGCTGGTTCTATGCGGCCATTTTACAGAAGAAGCTGGAAGTAAAGCTTCAAGATGTTGACTGACAGCGTGTCCCTTACTTGGAGGAGATTTCGGTAGGAGAAGGTGCGTTTGACAACGTCTACCCTCTCGTAGTCGCGAAAGTCCATATCCGTGACGATACCGATCTCGCGTTTAGCCACAATGTCAAGCCCAGGGCTGTGGCTCGAAAGATTACCGAAAGCAAAGGAAGAATACGAAGTAATCCGTCAGAATCTCAGTTCCAGCTCTCCGAATTACAAACACACCGTGGAAAGCCTAAGCTGTCTCCAGATCAGGGACAATTACAGCTTGTTCATGCCACTGCGATTTGTTATCTCCGTGCGTGTGTGATGGTAGAGCATCCCAACGGCCCTCGAACGATAAAACCAAGGCCAGAACTGATACTTTCATCCGCTGGTCTGGCAAAAAGCCTGCATTTTCTGCTCAGCGGAATTCGGACACCCGAGTTAGACGATTTGGTGTGTGTTACCACATGGACCTAAACCCAAGTAATGTACTCATTTTCGCGGAGCGGATCGAGGACTCAGATGCCATTCGCCAGGTCTGGAAGCTGAGCAACTTGGGCATGTCTCGTGTACAAGTTCGTCGACATGGCCGCGGAACCGTAAAGGAAAATGAATTCGCCAGTCTCTTTGTCAGACGGAAGAAGGTTGAGGACACTCCTCCTTTTGGGGCGGTTAATCGCCGAGGAGAGAATACATACTTGCCTCCAGAGTCTCGATGTTGAACAAGTGGCATATAGAGCAGGAGCTCAGTACGTTGGACTGACCGGAAACTACCATCAGACATCAAGGCTCAACCGGAAATCTCAGCCGGGCGGCGACAGAAGGAGATGCACCAAGTTGGGATAATTTGCAACAAACCATCAGCAACGCTGCTGCAAACACAACATCCATTTTCAATACCATTCAATACAACAGTGAGAACCAAGATACTTCTACGTTGAACGTCAACCATGGAATTCGAAGAGACATAGCCGCCAATAAACGTCGGATCTGTATAATGGAGAAAACAGTAACTGTTACGCCAAGCGAAGATCGAACCGTCCACCGAGAGCTGCGAGGGATCCATATGTCGGTAGGATAAGAGACTGTATCACCCATTGGCGGCAGGAATTTGGGATCGTGAGAGCTAATGACAGTTGTCGTCCAGATGATTGCTGTTAATGCCACCTTTGGAACGGGTTTATATAGGCGCGGTGGACAAATTCTCGAACTCAGTAACCGACATCAGTTCTCCTTGCATTTCTCGTACAGGGCTAGTGGCCTGGGGAGTCATGCAATGCATTGCTGAGATGCTCTGTATTTGGCCGATTCCAGAAGCGCTTTCACTCTATGTCGGTCAATCCGTAGATGCTGAGCTGGGCATTGCGGTTGTTGTACCATATTGGTTTGTTGGGCTCATTCGCCGCCTAAAGTTACGGAGATGCTGAACGGATCGAGCGCATGTTTACGTACTTTATTCAGTTTTAGGCGTCAGTAGCGACTTCTTTTGCCGAGATTCACTTTTTGGGGAGCGGGAATAAAGCACTCGACGGTGGTGTTATGCACTCTGTCATCCCCATCATCCTTGTTGGACTGAGCTGCTTCAGAATCGACGTATGTACAACTGGCTCAATATTTGATGATAATAATTCTGAGACTGTCAAGATTTACGGATGTTTTGAAATGATAAGCAGCAGCATCAAGATCTTGTTTGTTGAAGTCATTATCTTCACCTTGGTGGGTATTAACACTGGCGGTATGAGGCAACATTAAGTTACGATAGCTGCATACACTAACATAGAAAGTAGCTGGACCTAGGGAAGACGCACCAAGAGGAGCTGAATGTATGAAATCATCGTAGGATACTTGCGGATTTGAGAGATTAGGGGCAACAAATGATTGAATTGAACGATTTCTACTTGACTATGCAAGGGAAGGAACGAAAGGAAGGAAACCATGACTCTGTTTATAGGGCATTTTTGAGGGATATTCAATGACTCAGTGGAATAGAGATATTCAACCCTGTTGAATGACTCGGTTGATGTGGTCCATGATGATCTAGAACCTCCCACATCGACAGAAATCGTTTAATGACTGCTTGTTATTAGGTGAGTGTTGAAGCGTATGCATCAACAAAATTGTGTATTTCAACTAGGTAGTGAAGCTACCGGTAGCAATTGCCAAAGTACAGTATATACTAATCGCCTTAGTCGCTTTCTCCCTCTAGTTGTGAATTTGCCATGGTCGTCGTATAGACGCGCCATTAATATCTAGTAGCCTCTTCGGTGGTGAGGCTCGTGGTGATGTTCAAAAAAAGAGGATACTGGAATAGCACCGCCGTATAGTAGCATAGACTTGGTAACTCGAACAAAAAAATCACTTTTTAGTTACAAAGAGGACCAGACTTTTGGTCCAAAAATGAGAACCCCCTTGTACGCAGCGACTCCGATTGGTTGTATTCCCCTTTTCCTTTTTGGTCCAAAACAGTCAGGCCTAATACTGATCGTCGAGTCATAGGAATATGGCGGCCTGTAGTAGGAATTTACAGGCCAAGTAGCTACAAGTAACCGCAACAAGCCGCACAAAAGTTCCAGATGTCACCACCAGATATTTTTGCAGCCAATTCGGGCTCACCTTCCAAGCCAAGCTGCGGGATCGTACCCACCAATGGAGGGTTTATTTTACAGTTTAAACATTGGGTGCGGATGCTTATGGAGCCACCAAGCTTGGCACCTCAGGAACTTGCGAGTTATGATCTATAGGACCGGACTTTTCCTGACCAGCCTTACAAGAGATCCACACTTGCGATCGGGTAAACTGTGCAGCTGGAACCTTTGCAAGCGAGGAACGGCCTCTGTCTCCCTGTAAGGCTGACTGGGGAAGCCAAGAAAAAAGTTTTGTCCCCATTCCAAGGGTAACTCGGAAGTATCGTTGGCGACGCTGCAAGGTATCTAGAGACTTCAGGTAGCCACAATTTGCATATTGCTCATTGATCTCTAATGAAAAGTTGATATAGCGAGAGTCAATCGCAATTATCGTGTATCTCGGCTGTTACGCACTACAAAAAGTGTCTATTGAGTTAGTTACATGCTATAACTTAAGTATTTGTCTTTATATTTGTCACGTCTGGGTTCCAATTTACTGTAATTAATAGTCTTAATGTCTATTTTCGTCTTGTATCTGTGCTCGTAGTTACCCCGGAGTGAAGAAGCTACCAGCCGAAAGGATAATTCCTTTTGATGGCCGTGATGGATTGTAAGCGCGGGCCAGATTGAGTCAACTAGTGGTTAACGTCTGCATTATTACCCACACCGTGTTTTCGTAATAAAAGGTTTGGTGGCCATGGCCTAAATTTAAGCTTATTTGCATGGTTGGTATACTAACTATTCCTATCAAAACGCTCGGCATAACGCCGACATAACGCAGCAGCCATGTTATCGACGCTGCATGCATTTATCCCAAGCCCACCTCGGAACAACTATCAAGACTATCTCTTGAGAAGATCCATTCTGTATAATAGTAAACGCCAGTCCAGTCAGTAATCAGACAGCGGCCAAGAGCAAATACGAGCAGTCCTGGCTTGGCTTGGGGCGAGCTGAATTAGAGAGGAGGGGCGCATGCTGCCAAGAACAGCCTTACTATCATCGTGCCAAAGGGAAAATAATTAGTGGGCTCAAATGTTGCCTGGCTCTGGAGCAAACGGCATCAATTGAGCCAAAGCCTTGACCTCCGTTCTTTTATGGGAACCTTATTGGGGCAGGTCATCAAGGGGACGGACTTGGCGATGAATTTTTAGTCGTTATCCAGAATCGTCTAATCGAGAATACAAGTAGGAGTATACAGAGTATAAATATGAGACGTTTTCTCTGACCATTATTTCAACATCAGTCACAACCTTCATATTTGAAGAACGATATACAACCGAGAATCTAACCATTCATTCCTACCTACCTACCTTTAAAACTTTTCATCCGAAGCACTTCTCGCAAACATGAAGTTCTCAGTTACCCTCCTGGCCGTCCTCAGCGGGCTCGCAATCGCCAACCCCGTCATGGAAGAAGCGGTTGAGCCACGAGCACTTGATGGCAATTGCGTGAGATGCATTAGAAAAGGATGTGGAGGACCGGCGGTCAAATGTCTTAAAACACGATTTCCAGCACTTATAGCGGGCTGTCTCGCAGCCAAGTGTGCCGATGATTTTGCCCGCTGTTGCCTATAAGATATATCCGATTGTCAGTGGTCTGCTGATTGGTCTATGATTTCGCCTTTCGATTATGACCAACAAGGAATTTGGTTGTTGCAGCAGGCTGGCATGGTGCGAATTCGTGGTAAATCCATGGAAGAGGGTGGACGTCTGGACGTCTCTTGATGCTGCTAGGTGTTGTGTTGGAGATAGCTTTCGGTCGTTGCATGGAGTGGTGGGGGGAATTTAAGCTCGGCCGATCGTGAGCGGGTTTCAGTCTTTTATGGGATTTAAACACTATAGACATTCTTGCCTACTACATTATTCGGACAAATTTGAGCTTGAACAAGTAATTTCTTCTAAAAGTACCATGTGAAGAAGACATCTAGGCCAGTAAGTGTATGGTTCTGCATATGCCCGAAAGACTCCCTAATGCCCAAAGCTATCGGGTGACGGCCCTGTAAGCTAACTAAAATACAGACAAGCAAGGGTCTACAGATTGTTTTTGTTTGTCTATTGTTTGGTGTGTGCCATCCTGTATAGTATGGCGGAGATAGAGATCCAAGCGTGTCTAAGCGATTGAATGCCAGACATGGCATGCAATATATGGGCAGTCGAGATACTCTTATTCAATCAAGTAATTTCAAATACTTCTCATCCACAATTCCGTTGATAACTGTCGTCATATCGGCCATTGCCTGTGGGAGCACGCGTGTTGCTTAGCTCCGAGAGCGACAGCAAAGCTTAAATCCTTAAACTCCGTTAGACGTTTAACAACCGAGCATAATCGCGACCATATAAGAGTTCTTTCCAATTACATCTACTCACTTGTTCTATTGTTTAATGATTGTAAAACACTTAATATGTCAGGAAAAGTTTCGTCAACTTGGCTAATTACTGGCGCCTCATCAGGCATTGGAAAGGCCCTTGCATTGGAGGCTCTGAGTACTGGATGTAAAGTTATCGGAACAACTCGCGACGTTGGCAGAGCCGAGACTTCTTTTCCTGAGTTTTCTGTGAAAGGCGGCATTTGGAAGGAGTTGGATCCTGGCCACAACGACTCGTTCGCACAGTTCTCCAGCTGCTGTCGAGAGTATGGTGTGGATGTGTTGGTAAACAACGCTGCGTACGCCTTTATTGGAGGCGTCGAAGATACAAGGTATGGAATTTCTCAGCCGGCGATATTGCTTTTGCATGAGACTGGACTGTTTTCTGACATTGATATAGCGAGAGCGAGGTACGAGAGCAAATGGAAGTCAATTTCTACGGACCAATCCGTGCTCTCAAGGCATGCCTGCCAACAATGAGAGCCAAGAAATCTGGAAACATCGTTCTCATCAGCAGTGCGGCTGGGTACGCTAGTTCACTTTTTCGCGACATTTCTAGAAACGCATTAATCAGATAGACACTAACTATGCACGATAGGTTCATTTCACGTCCCGCCAGAGGAACGTACTCGGCCAGCAAATTTGCCATTGAAGCCATTCACGAATCTCTCGCCCAAGAAGTCCAGAGCTTTGGCATCAAAGTCCTTATCGTGGAGCCAGGTGCATTTCGCACACCATTCTCGAGCAGAATTATCACGCCTGCCCAGTACGCGTCGAAAGGGGGGTTAAGTGACGTATACAAGGGAACTGTGGTCGACCAAATGCTTTCTGGAACTCGGGATATGATGTCAATCCCCGACTTTGTCAAAGGTGACCCTGATAAAGCAGCCAGTGCAATTGTAAACGCCGTCAGAAACGGACATGAGTATCTGCGCATGCCGCTTGGTCCGGATAGTGTTCGTGCATTAGAATCCAAACTTGGCAGTTTGAAAGAGGATTTAGAGGCTACTAGGTCGATTGCTAACTCGACAGATGTTAACTAAGTCTGGGAAGCTACGGAGCTACGAGATGTGGCGGAATTGTAGCTCGTATAAGAACACAAATAGTAAGCCAAGGCAAAGTAATTCTTAGCAAATATCTTGTTAATATAACAGACCAGTATAAAACCGGAATCACGACGGACCTAGTTTCCTAACTTGAAAGGGTTCCTGAGCTGTGGCTGCTTCAACCTGAGCAGTTCCTGAGCCTCAGGGAGCCCTCCTAAGCAGCCCCTGAGTAAACGTGAGCAAACCTGAGCAACCTCTGGACTTTCACTGAGTTCCTAAGCATAATAGTATTAGTACACGTTTCTAGGAATCGAAAGATTACGTGGACTCTACGCAACCTTTAGCCGATTCAATAAATAGAAAGTGAATGGCACAATGCGTTCAACGGTTAACGCCTCAATGGCAAAGGTGGCGTGCTGATTTAACTTATATGGACCAGACACCACGGTCAGGTCGTACCAGAGGGTGAAGAGCCCGCTGGCTGAGGACCAACATTGAATGGGCACAGGACACCACTAATATGTACCGTCATCACTACGGCAGTTCCCTGTTCCACCAGACAGCCTGGTTGTTTGGCCGACCACCCCTTCACCACAGCACCGTGCAAACTTTGGCTGCGGCAGATGTAACTAAGTACACTAGTAGCCCAATTCTGCGGCTGGCCCGGGCTTGTTGACGCGTACTTGGAGGTACCATGTCATCATCCCAAGCTGCCTTTGTCTGCTATGTGCTTGCATCCTGCCCCCTAGTCTTATTCGACGAGTGACTCCGTCTTCTTCCAAATTAACTAGCTACAAAGCTCGACTCACGATTTAAATGAGCAATATATCAGCCGCTAGCAACAGATCCGGACTTGCACAAATGCCTGATCACTCCCGATATTATGATGACGCAGAGTCTGTGGTTGGTTGCGACAATGAACATGGTCTGCTTGGAGACATTGCGTATGAAGCGAGACCAGGCCGACTCGAGCCACTCGAATACAGCGAGCACCGGCCATCTAGTCGCCACTCCCAACTCATCACACATCCAGTTGCCCTGGTATTACGTCGGTTATCAAATACTCAACGCCTACCCAAGAGGAAGAAGCTCTTCTGCTTCCTGGTCGTGTTCTACTTATCACTTGTGTAAGAACTTTCCTCGGCGGGTAGATTTCTACTTACGAGTGTCTTCTGACTGGTTACATAGCGGATTGATTCACATCCTTGGGAACATCCTGCATACTAATTTTCCGGATGACATGGACAGGATAGTCCATCGATGGATCGCTGCCTCGGCGGCAACAATTGGCACTGGGAATTGGCTTTCCGATGCGACGAAAGACGTCTATCCTGT
The DNA here is from genome assembly GCF_001653235.2 of Pochonia chlamydosporia 170. Classification (NCBI taxonomy): domain Eukaryota; kingdom Fungi; phylum Ascomycota; class Sordariomycetes; order Hypocreales; family Clavicipitaceae; genus Pochonia; species Pochonia chlamydosporia. The sequence continues at coordinate 5,842,962 of NC_035791.1, read as the reverse complement.
GCATTGTCACTCGCATAATGATTACTGGAGAACTGTCCCGCTATTTGATGCCATTGCCGCTGGCTGTCCAAGCGTGGAAGCAGATGTTTGGCATCAATATCAAGACTTATACGTGGGCCATCGTCAATTCCAGCTCCACGCAGACCGCACCCTTCGAAATTTGTATATCAACCCGCTGATTGAGATTCTTGAGAAACGAAATGGGCTCCTTCCGTGTGAATCTCCAGAAGTATGCGGTGCTCGTCCGCCACCTGATCACCCACTCGCTGGAGTCTTCATTTCTGACCCAGACCAGCCCCTGATACTGCTTATTGATTTTAAGACCTCAGCTCAGTCAACATGGCGGGAGCTTCAAACACAATTGATGCCACTTAGAGAGCGCAATTTTATCACGTACTTTAATGGCACGGCCATTGTTCCTGGCCCCGTCATCATTGTAGCATCAGGCAATGCTCCGTTTGCGAACATAACCCTCAACAAGAACTATCGGGACGTTTTCTACGACGCCCCTTTAGAAAGGCTCGCTGATATGTCCACTATATGGCCAAATCCGAATCGAGTTAATCATGAAACTCGCTGGGCAGAGCAGAAGGGCCGGAACCAGGCACCGAGTCGTCATAGTTCCGGGTCGCGACAAGCTTTCAACACTGAAAAGGTAGACAGCTATGGTATTTCCAATAGCTATTACGCGTCTACCAGTTTCACACGCGCAGTGGGCCGTGTATGGGGATCGAGGTTGTCACAAGATCAACTGCAGCTAATTCGGGCTCAGGTTCGCGGTGCCCATCAGTTGGGTTTAAAGGTGAGGTATTGGGGCGTGCCTGCATGGCCGATAGGACTAAGAAATCACATTTGGCATATTCTAATCAGAGAGGGTGTAGACATGCTAAGTGTTGATGACCTGCGGCAGGCAACGACGTGGGACTGGAGAAAGAAAAAGGGGCTTCTATTCTGATTTGTTCGTCATGTCTTCAACTTTCTAGGCCAATAAAAAAGCAGTAAAAGATTAACCCGCCTAAGAGTTAGGTCCCATAGCCAAAGTGTCTCGCCAGTCTGGCCATTCCCTTAACGAGAAGATCGGTAATACTGTACTGTAATGCTTCCTCGTCGAGATAAATGATATCTATCCCTTAGGTCAGGAGAGAAGGGGGAGAGAACAGAGGACAATTCAAAACCGCCAAGCTGTGTATCTTTTGCGGCGAGCAGAAAATCGGCAGCCACGATGAGCCGCCACAAGATAAAGCTGACGAAGAGCTTGCAGCTCGGCCAAATACCGAATGTCTCATTGGTGTAGGGACGGCTTAGCCAAGTTGATCACGCCGGGAAGATGCCACTCTGTCGGACTCCGAGGTACTGGTGACAAAAAGCACCGCGCAGTCAATGTTGTTTGAATTGGTACCAAGCGTGTTATTTAATTTGGCACCGTTTTCAAATGACTAGCCTCGCAAGATCCCCCCAACACAACATTTGATAGTTTAGCCGATCCTTTCACAGATTCTTTTGGAAACTTTCATGGAGAGCTTGGCAATTTGTGGAAGACAGACATTCGCAATTTAACTGATGATCAGGGACAAAGGAGACAGCAGCACATCATAGAAAGCCTAGTCGAGAAACAGACAAAAATATCGTCTTGATACGCAAGTACCTATTAGAAAAGGAATGACAACTTTATTTGTTTGAGCTGTTATAGCGAAATACCGCGCAGATGAGTTGGGCCACACTAAAAGCAAGGGTGTCAAGGTGGCACTGGGGTCATACATATCGCGCGCGATCAACACAGCAGCTCTTTCCAGTGTCTGCTGCCTCTGCCAAGTTCAATCATCCATGTCCATCTGTGTACTGGGAATACAGTAATGGTGTATACCAATAATTAGCGAGGCCCATTCAACACAGCCGAGTCGTAAGATTGGTTCAAGGATGTGCAAGCAAAACGTGGGCTGGCCACTTTGCATCTTGGAAGCTTTGTTTAGTCTGGTGGCTTAGGTTCAACTTTTGGGGGCTAGATTCCATCGCCGACTACGCATTTATCGCCGAGTATGCCACCAAGCATTGATTGATAACTTGTAGGTCACCTCACAGCTGGAACATGCTTTCATTCCCTTCGCTTATCAGATCAACCCGAGAACTTTGAAAGCCAGTACAGAAGCATTTTTACTCAAGTAAATTTTGAAACTACCAACTCCCAACCATTAGTCAATATGGTCGATGTATTTTCGGTTCCCATCTTCCTTGTTGTACTTCGAGAAACCATTGAAGCCGGGATTATTGTTAGTATTCTGCTTGCCTTTTTGAAGCAAATGCGTCAGAATGGAACATTAGATGCTAAATCGTATAAGTCCTTGATCAAACAGGTGAGTATCGCACTTCTCAATAACGAAATAGCTGCCTTTCGTTAAATTAGTGATGCAGGTTTGGGTGGGAGCCCTCGTTGGCTTTCTTCTTTGCTTGGTCGTCGGAGGAGCCATCATTGGTATATTCTATCGCTTCAGTAGGAATCTCTGGAATTCCGCCGAATACATATACCAAGGAGTCTTCTACCTCGTCGCTGCCCTGATTATTACCGTGGTTGGGGTTGCCTTCCTACGAATGGGCAAGATGCAGGAGAAGTGGCGAGGTAAGATAAGCGCCGCATTGGATAAGCACCCGGCAACGAAAAGAGATACTATGGGATCTCTAAAGAGATACTCGAAAGCTTATGCCGTGTTGGTTCTCTCTTTTATTACAGTTGCTCGAGAAGGAATTGAGGGTGTGGTGTTTGTATCCGGTGTGACCTTTTCGACATCAGCCACTTCGGTTCCTCTCCCAGTAGTCATTGGATTGATAACGGGTAGTGTTGTCAGTTGGGTTTTGTACAAGTAAGTTGCCACTTTATTCATAAACCCCGTTATATGTTACAACTGCCTAATCCGATATTTATCAGGGGTGCTTCCTTTGCGAAGATCAGGTATTTCCTCGTAGCGTCGTCCTGCCTCCTATATCTAGTGGCTGCTGGTCTAGTGGCTCGGTCCGTATGGTATTTTGAACAAGGCCATTGGAGTAAGCTTGTTGGTAAAGATGTAGGCGAGGCTGGCGCTGGACCAGGATCATATGACATTGACCGCAGTGTCTGGCATGTCAATGTAAGAACTCTTCATCGTCCAACTCCTTCTTCTCTGACAAAATATTAGTGTTGCAGCCCTGAATGCAACGGTGGATATGGCTGGGGCATCTTTAATGGCATCCTGGGGTGGACCAATTCTGCCACATATAGCACCGTCATCGCCTACAATGTATATTGGATCCTTGTTAGCATGTTCTTCATAGGACTGCGGCACCGCGAGGTTAAAGGAAAATGGCCTCTTATTCCGGGAAAGACTTCAACACAAACCTTAACAGCTCGTCCCCATGACTAAGTCGGTCAACGCCAGGCTTAAATGTCTCCTTTTGTCTCGTTAATTCTTTCTCTTTGTAATAAAATTATTAGGTAGATTGAATAAGTCTTTCTGAACCCTCACAGATGTTTATTTAGCGTGATATTGCCTATTATATAGCCTACAGCGGCAAAAACGATAAGGATAACCTAACTAGCAACATACAATAGAATAAAGAGTATTGAGGACATGGTACATATTACATCCTTACAATGCTAACGGCGTTGCAATTTCCGGCAAAACAATTGGGAATAATAATTAATTAATAGACCAAACCACAAAAGAGCCCGAAGACTGTGTGCGCCATGCCGCCCAATACACTCATGCCTGAAACAGTGCTAATTTGTGACTAAGAACTACGAAATTCGAACGCGCAACAAGCATTGCCATTGACATGCTTGCGCAATCATGACTGAGACTCGCCCACGGACTTGGAAAACTTCATCGTGGAGCCTTGGGCATGTGCCACCTTGTCCATGGGGAGTCTCAAGCCCCTGACAGAAGACTCGGTGAGAAAACCATTTTGCTGATGTGGCTGTCTTATTCATGTTTCTGTTGTGGGGCAAGAAGGTGAGCAAAATAATGTGCACAACCCATCCATGTAACTAGGCAGTGAGTGCTGGTTTTATTTTGGCTACTGGATTTAAATCCGAACGGCGTAAGGATGGGAGCCGAGTCTAATACAGCTATGGCGACAAGTTCACAAACTAACAAGGTTACACCACAGTTTATCATATTTGAAGAACGCGCTAGTGCCATCATTTTGCTGATCCATGTGCCACAAACCCAGACAAGGAGCAGCAAAGAGTGTTATCTGTTCAGTTCGGTTGGATTGTGGATATTTTGCAGATGAGAAGTACTCTATCGTATTTGCTCTTAGACCAAAGGAGACTACTACTGTCTAAGCCGACCCGCCAAAAGGGAAGAAAACCATGCAACCCCTGAAGTTGCGGTTAAATTTTGGACTGTATTTCACTTGCCAAGTTCGAGTTTCGAAGGCTGTGACAGTGAGTTTAGGTGTCCATGTTACGAAAAGCGCGTGCCATCAGACTACACATGAACCTCCTCTAACTTCTACCCCGTATATTGCCCAAAGCATTGTCCCCCGACGGTTCTATCGAAGACGCGCAAAGTATTTGGCAGGTACTAACAAGTACGAGCCATGTCGTCATTCCTACTTATTCTTTCCTATATCAGTGATTGGGTTATCCTTATCATTTTCGCGGCTGTAGGATATGTCATAGGCAACATCACACCAAATAAGCGCCCCTTTAATCTTGACAGTCCAGACATAAACTATCCTTACAGAGGATACGATACAGTGTCGCTTGGTGTGGCTTTTGTCGTCTCGGTCGTTGCACCCGCGGCTCTTATTCTGATCCTCATCCTCATCCTCCTGCTGGTTCCAGCTTTATGCGTCAAAAATACGCGCGCAGCAAAGTATAATGTCTGGAGGCGCATTTTCTGGGAGTGGCATGCCGGTTGGCTTGGCTTGGCTCTTTCCGTGGTGCTAGCTTTCTTCTTCACAAGCGGCATGAAGAATGTCTTTGGCAAGCCACGACCAAACCTTCTCAGCAGATGCCAACCTGATGTTTTAAATGTGGCCAAATACGCTGTTAGTTACTCGACCTCAGCTACCGGCAGACTTGTGTCTGCTGGTATCTGCACCAATCAAGATAACTCCATCGTCGAGGATGGATTTCGCAGCTTTCCATCGGGTCATTCCTCCGCGGCGGCATCAGGACTGGTGTATTTTTCATTGTGGCTTGCTGCAAAGCTACGGGTTGGGGTGCCTTTCCTGCTCGGCGGAACAATAGACGAGAGCGAGAATTCCATAAAGTCTCGCTCACATCACACAAGGGCTACTGCCGATCTCGAGGAAGCCAACACGGAGACACGACACGACGACGAGGCATATCCCACAAGCCATCTTCTGACGCATTCAGCACGAAGGCAAGATGCCGCTGCGCCAATATACTTGCTGGTCATTGCCCTAATCCCCTTTGGAGCTGCGATTTACATTTGTGCTTCTCGCTGGTATGACTTTCAGCATCACGGTTTTGACATTATTTTCGGATTCCTCATGGGCGCCTTCTCATCGGTTCTTGCCTTTAAGTACTACCATCTACCTGTTTCTCGCGGTGCCGGCTTTGCCTGGGCACCCCGGAGCGAGCAAAAGGCATTTTGGTCTGGCATGGGAAACGGGGGCTTCTCGAACCGCCGCAGGTTCTACCGTCTTAATGAGACGAGCGATAGTCCCCTTCACGCGGCGCAGAATCAGCTTGCAGATGACGGGTCCTATCAAATGCACGCGGTTTAAATCATGTTGCCAACTGCTGGCTGACGAAGGATGCTCGCACAACAGTGGTGCATGACTGAAAACCTAGTAATCCCACACTATAAGAGGGTATGCATGTACAACATTGCAAAGAAATAACTGCTTTACTCCTGTGGCAAGATGAATACATATAATAATATTCTCTTTTAGAGCTGGCTTTCTAGTGATATTCTTGCTGACTAGCGCGTGTCTGCCTCTGGCGTAGGGAAGCCTGCTCTGGCTCTTCTAGCTGTAAAAGACGCCAAGTTAGACAAGCAGGCCAAATCCAACCGACGTGGTATTTATTGTGAGGTATGAATAGCCAAGGTAGTTTACTTTGATCTTGGGTGTGGCATTGTTACATTGTTACAGTAGGTAACCTGGCGGGGAGAACAGCGCCTCCCAAATTACAGTAGGAAATGGTATGAGTTGTGCACCCGTTCAAAATGGATTTAATACTTCTCTTGGACCTTTCTGGTGCCTAGACGACATGACCGGTACCTGAGGAAACTCTGTACTCATCAATGACCCGGATATCACGGTCGTCCGCCGAGATCCTGCTACCACTTTGAGCATCGCTAGCCACCACTGCAACACTATGATCGACTCTGGCATTCCACGCAACATTATTATGCCGCCAAGTGCCGCCAATGGTGCGTGGTGCGTATTGGTCAGAGTTGCTAGGATCGCTTCTCCTGCATGACGCCAATTTGTCAAGACAATTCTTATACAGCGGCCGGCAAATGGGAATGCCGATGCAAATCATTGTGACGGCAAGCTCTGCAGCAGACCAGACGACGAGGCCAACGATTGCTTCTAGGATGTAAGACTTGATTAGCGGATGTTACAGTATAGGAGCAAATGCGTAAATATGGCTTACTTAGATACTCCGGGTTTGACAGTTTGGGAAGTTCCAGCGTCCGTTTGATACCACACGCGCCTGCACTATTGGGCAAATGCTTAGCCAGGCTGAAAGGTTTCTACATTAGCGGACCTTTACGTACATGATTCCCAAACTCATACTAACGAGAATGATAATCTTTTCGCGCTTATTCATTGACAGGTTCCATATAAGAAGCCAGGGGAAAATGGCAAAAAAGAAGTCAACAATGACGCAGAGAACTTTGAAAATGTAAGCCCTTGGAATTTTCTGTGGCCTTTAAAGAACCAGACAACATACTGCAGACCAATAGAGAAGTTGGCATGTGATCAATATGGCAGTAACCACCCTTGATTCTATCATCCCAAAGGTAGCCCGGCGGCGTGCAGTGCAGCAGAAAGACGAAACAGTCCGAGATGGAAGTGGCCATTAGAAAACCCATGACAAGCCAGATAAGAGCCTTATGCCACCGCAATTGAACAATGCGGAGGAAAAATAGCCCCAGAGAGCATTTAGCTACTGCCATACCTACAATCGCGAAAATCTGGCCAATAACTCCGAAAAGTTTTGCGTCGACAATGTCCTGAGGGTCTATGATATCTGCCGTCTTTTGGCCGAATCCGTACGCAGCTGATATGGTTGTAAAGACGGTATAACACAGCAGGAAGAGCTTCGGAAATCCAACAATATTAGAATGAAGCGCTACTAGCTCATTTCTAGAGAGGCTTACAAAGGCCAAGCAGTAGACATAATCATCAACTCCAGTTATCTTCAATGTTTGCCGAACGTGGAGACGAAGGATGACGAACACGAGCGTAGCGGCCGTCAACGCCCACATTATAGCGATTGCCCGCCCGGCATCGCCGTTTATCGCCATAGTTCGTCTCTCGACATCGGCGGAGTCGCTACTAGATTTCGGTCATAAGGCAGACCAAGAAGCGCAGGTGGTAGTACCCCTGGTTCGAAGTAAGAGTTGGTTGTCCCGGGGGAAACAATCGACCACAGCGTAAGTTAGGGAAGCAGCTAAGTGTTCGATACTTGTATACAGTTGCGCTGCGAAATATTGCATTAAATTGATGAGGTCTGTTCCCACGGCGAGAGGCCGTGTCCAGCTCGCGGTACGCAATACCCGATCGACAAGCGCAGACGGACCATCGAGGGAGATATACCCTTTCGTAACAGCAGCGTCCGGATCCTGTATGGCTGGCACCAGCCGCCGTAGCAGTAATAACGGTGAGACAGAGGCTTCATTAGCCCCATGTGGCTTGCGAATGCGTGCATTTGGCGACACGGGTGAGAAATGATAACTTTCTTCTAGACTCTCCATTCCGTGCGCCTCTTATGCTAGTGTCTTGTTCAATGGACATGAAAGCTTTGCTCATGAATACTGGCCTCGAAATCCTCGGCATCTGTCTGCCCCTAGTCGGAATGGCATACATTACAACAGAACACTTAGAACCTATTGGCATCAATAAAGAATGTTGCGCTTAATTTCGTGCAATACCATCGCCCACTTCCGTATACTGGCGGTGAGCATCCTACACTAGAGTCATAATTGTCTCTTATTTAGCTGCTGGTCACGGGATGTCGGCAACCTTGGATGCTAGCTAGGTTCTGTGGCGGTTGTTCTTACTAGAGCCCGATACTGTAAGATCATGTGTCGTTTGGCCTCAGTCAAACTTCGGGGTGGACGCCTCCTCATACTCTGCTCCCAACCAAAAGGTGGGAATCTGCTTGGAAAGCCCTTTTGAAATATGCGAACATACAGTTTCGCCACAGGGGCCGTGTCCAAGCAACGCCCTGTTTCATTAGCCTGTCTGTACGGAGTAGTCAGTAAGGTTCTGTGCAGCCACAGCTAGGATTAGCAGATGATTTGAATATTAGTCCCTTGTTGTGAAAATGTCATCTTGTGGCTGCTGCATAGCTTTAGCTGCAGATGTGGCGCTGTCAGGGTAGTAAGTATTCAAATTTGTCCATTGCTTCCCTTGAGCTGCGTCAAATGCTCGCTAAACTATTGCCCGGATCTCGTAAAGCCCAATGCTGCCCGCTTCTGAGTCAACAAGAAACTCATATCACGTCTCCGGGACGGCTCCGCAAGAAAATCGCACAGATTCTCAAGGGACACTACGTCGAGTCGAGGCAGCAGAGCCCCCGTCATCCCATGGACTGGTTGATAAAAGTCAAATTGTATGTGTCGACTTTACGTTGATGATTTCAACGTCTTCAGAACGGTAGAAAGTGGCTGGCCACTCAAGACGAAGCCCTCTGTCTGCCACTGAGAAACATTGGATGCTTGGCCGTTCATCTGGCTGGCGGCATGGGCGAGACAAGCCAATCAACCTTACATGACGGGTTACGCACTCACGCCACCAGAATGTTTGCTTTCCCCTCTAATTACGATAGCAGAGGACAATTGCCGTACTCTACGTAGGCATAAAAACCCGCCCCTGGAGCCCAGAGCCTGTATAACTTCGTCTGTAGGTGTTCTGCCGCATCACACCGTGGAAAGAAATAGTTTGCCGTGGATCATTGCTTCTCTTGCTGGACGAGGGGCTGCGCTGTGCATTTGCATGGGACTCTTAACAGAGACAACCGGCCATGAAGTTAGACTTTGGCAGATGGCTCGTGAGGGTTTGAAGGAACATCCGGCGAGCGAGCCAGACAACACGAAGCACAATGAGCGTTGCGACGGAGATCCCAGCATTTCCTCTGAGTGCCAGCTGATGATGGGTTGGGCGCGGGCATAGGCTGCCATTCTTGGACAGCAATTGGTATCTTTGAGTGGATTGATGTTGATCGATGCTAAGAAAGCAGAGTAGAGGCGGTAGTAAGAACTTTGCTGAGGGATAAGCTGTTCAGGATCAGAATGAAATAGAGCAGCCAATTAAGCAAAAATGTTGTCTATTATGCTCATTGGAGCCCTCATTATGGGCGTCGGCTTCATGTTTGCTAAATGGTGAAAGCCAATACTACAAACACGTAAAGATGGAAACAGCCGTCCAAAGAGACGTGGCGATCCGCTCGCGAGCCAGCGCTATGCTTCTGGTTCTTTGCCCCGAAGATATGTCGCGTGAGCTGTACTCTTGCACGGAGGAATGTGAGTATCGGCTTGATTCGAACCAGCATCCTGGCTGCATGGGCATCAGAGCAGTGTTGCTGCGTTTGAGCATCGTACTCATCGGTAACTGGCTGTGGCCCTCGTATTTGACGACGTCGGCTGCGCAGCAGTATGCAGGGTCTCTACGTGGATGATGGTAAGATTTCCTAGATGATATCCCTAGGACGGGGGCAAGATTGAATGGCAAGGCACGTTCGAAGGGGTCACCCGTAGGATAGAACTTCCAACTTCACTTACAAGTGGCTAAATGGCAGTGGGAGAGCCATGCCGTTACGTTTTTGCAAGCTTGCTCCCACCAGCACAGCACACAATGTCAAACTGAGACCCAAGCGTCTACCATAAGTGCTCAATGTCAGATGCTCCTTTGCACCATGATTGCCCCTCCGCGGTTCCTTGAACCATTGGTATTCGGCGTGGACGTTCTCGTGTCGGAATCTGTAATTCCCTCCTCGTCGAGGAACACCTGGAGTGGAACGGCATCTGTCACACAATACGATTTGTTTGGATAACTGAGCAACGATCGGGCAGAAGATCCCCTGTGAATCGGGCAACGAGAGACTCTTGATTTCCCACGTAAAGGCGTGGAACCATACGAAAACTAATACTTTTGCACCTAGGTTAGTATAACTAAAAGCCGCAGTACAAGGCGTTATAAATTCCGGTGCTATAATATGTGACGATAACGCCTTGCGTCCTCTATACTCATATGTACATGTGAACTTTAACCATCCCTAAAGAAGGTAATGAGAAAAGTCAAAAGCAGCAGAAGCTTGTCCAGCAGCCAGGCCGGCCGCCTTCAAAGCCTCCCAATTCTTCCCGTTAATACCGACTTCGTAGTCCCAATCCTGATGAGGATCCTCATTAGGCAAGATCTGCCAGTACATCCACGGAATTCCGGCGGCGGTAATGCTACCAGCCCAGTTCTTAATGTTGTTGTCACGGGTACCAGTGGCCAAGGGACTTCCTCCATTGCAGTTGTTGTTGGAGGCAGTGGTGTAACACGCACCCCATTCCTGCATGATGAGCTTCTTGCCAGCAGATTGCGCCTTCTGAACGTATGGCTTCAGTGACGAGGTAGAAAAGTCGCCTGTTCCGTATGCATGGATGGCCAAAACATCGAGTGGTGCGCACTTGAAGTATCCGTCGAGAAGAGAGTTGGCGAGCCAGGCACCACCACCGGTAGTAACGAGGATATCTTTGTTACCCTTTAAGTTGTCCTTGATAGCTTGAGCCATTGTGCATTGCCAAGATTGAAGAGCTGACGGGTTCGCCTGGTAAATGGTTAGCAGACTGGGTGATCAGCTGGTCAAGGCTGAGAAGTCGTCTCGTACGAGACTTACCTGATCGTGCATGGCCTCATTCTGTGCCTCAAATGCAAAGATATACTCGGAGCTCTGGCTCCAGGGCTTGCCATTGTGAGGATTCACGTGGGCCAAGACATGTGCAATGCGGTTCTTGAAGTAATTGATCGCATCGCCGTTGGTGTAAAAGTCTCCCGTACCGTACCACTTACCGTAGAAGTCGGCATTGGCAGAAAGAGCATTGTAGCTGTGGATGGAGATGAGAAGCTTGATTCCGTATGTATGCGCGTTGGCCATGAAGTCGTCAAGGCGTTTAAGAACGGTGTCATCCCAGCTTCCCGGGCTACCTCCCTCCAAACCATTGAACGGGTTGATGGGAGTATTCTTGGGTTTTCCAGATTGGCCTGAAGTAAATGTTAGTCAATTAGGGAAATATGAAGAGGTCTATTGCAGTACGCACCGTCGAGCCAAACACGGAGAACTTTGACACCAGCACTCTTCAGACCCGTGAACAGGGTGGTCTGCTGGTCAGGAGTCAATCCAGCAGCATAATAAAGATTGGACCCGGCAAAAGAGTTTGCTGCCATTACGGCAGGTGCCGAAGCGATGGCGCACACGGCCGAAATAAGAATGTTCACAAACTTCATGATAAGATGAGTTGTCGTATCTTGGCTTGGAGTTGCGAGAATGTCGAACAATTTTGATCGTTTCGATGCGGAATGTCAAGATGTTAAATACTTGAACTCGACTGAATAACTCGGTCAATCTTTCGTGATGACTGTCACCAACTTCTGCATATTCGCCGTTCGTGGTTAAGCCATGACGGCATTCCCTTCAGTTTCGGGTGTAGTCTGCCACTGGTAATACAAAACAAGGTGTATTGCGATTGGATTCAGACAATGGTTGGCCGTAATTCCTGGTTGGATCCGGCGATGTGACGCAGTAACACTCATGGGCCACGCTAATTTGACCAGGACTAGCATAGGCGGCGATATAAAGCACCGTCCAAGGTGGTAGGGGACAGTAATCCTGGCTGTCTTCTCCGACAATCTAATAACTCTAGAAGGGCAACGGAAGGGCAACTTGGCTGAAAACCTGGGGCGGAAATATGGACTATTTGATACCCCAGGTCGTATCGTGGTAGCATCTTCTTCCCCAGACGGCATCTATGGCCTGTCCCCCACACTCTGCGGAATGTCTACAGAACTGGTCTATCCAATTGCCGGGTTAGCATAACGAATATGGCATCGAGGCAGGTTTGCAGGTTCATTCACATGAATCCGTGTCACGCCACAGCTGGGGTAGTTGATCACACTCCCACCCAGATGCTCGGCAGGCAGATTTGAGCTCCGGTTGAGCATAAGGTTCATACACATTTCCAATGTAAGGTTACATATCCGAAAAGTATATCCCCAGCTTCTTATGTTTCAAAAGCCGAGAACTCTTCCTCCGACCTTGACACGTGTTTTTGGCCGCAGTGTCGCCGCCGGTTTTATAGACTACCGTTGCAATAGCCGATATGTTCATGGTTCAAGAAAATAGTTGATCGCCAACACAATTTCTGTCTACTTTTAGCAAGGTCCTGGGTAGTATTGTGAGCATGTACAATTGCCCCGGACTTGATATCCTCGGGATGATGCCAAGATCAAAGGGATGGCTTCGCGCATGGCATTGTCACTTGATGATGTTGAAGGTTACCACAGTTTATCACTCCTTCACATCGCATCATTACGTGAAGGAATGTGCCAAAGACAAGCCAAACGATTTCATTTAATTAATTACTAACTTTTTCATAAATTTCGGTTGGAGGTAGTTGACGGGCTAGAATCCATGAACGATGAGCTCGGATGTAAGCAGCAAAATTAGAACAGCACAATCGGGACGTAAAGTCCAAGAGAAAACATGACACGGCTTATTTCAGCATCCCCCAAATATTGTTCAAACTCTCCGCAAGTGACGGGTGTGCCCAGACGGCGTCACGCAATGCCGTCCACTTACTTCCCGCAATCATAGCCATTTGCACCACACTCATAATCTCGCCACCCTCCAGGCCCAAACAAGTGAATCCAAGAATCTTCTGCGTATCAGCATCTATAACAGCTTTCATCATTCCACGCGTTTCGTCTGTTTCCAAAGCCCGCGCCACGTATGTCATTGGCATGGTTGCCACTTGTATCTCGGCATTGGGAAACTTGGCCCTCGCCTCATGTTCATGTAGTCCAACGTGAGCAAGTTGCGGATCCGTATAGACGACATAAGGTAAGATGCGGTCTACAGTTGTGAGAGCCGTAGGATGAGAGTCCTTCTCGAGCAAATTCGCACGTAGGATGCGAAAGTCGTCATATGAGACGTGGGTGAATGCAGGAGGGCCTTTAATGTCGCCAAGAGCCCATACTCGAGGGTTAGAGCTTTGCAGCTTCTGGTCGACTACGATATGGCCGCGACTGGTGGTCTTTATACCGGCTGCCTCTAGATTCAGTGTATCTGTATTAGGGGTACGACCAGCAGCAAAGAGAATGTGCGAGCCTTTGAGTTCCGATGTTCCGCTTGGTCCTGATGTAGAGACGGAGACGGCTTTGCCAGGGTCCTTGTCACCCGTGTAAAGGACAGAAGAAGGAGATGTTTTGAGCAACACCTTGATGCCATCCTCTTCAAGAATCTTGAGCATAGCTTCGGCCACTTCAGCGTCTTCTCGTGGAAGTAGCTGACCATTGCGCTGAATGATGGTCACCTCGGCACCGAGTCGACGGAAGAGCTGACCAAACTCAAGGCCAATATAACCTCCACCAACGACAATCAGATGAGACGGAATAATACCGAGTTCCTGAACAGAAGTCGAGTCGAGAACAACCCCGGGAGGGAAACTTTTAGCGTTGAAACCATCAATCCTGGGGGACGCTGGACGCTCTCCCGCACAAATAAAGATCTGATCAGCGGTGATTGTTTTCTCTGCGCCATCATTGCACTTGACTTTCAAGGTGGCATTGTATTCGAAACTGGCTGAGCCCATGATGACATCTACACCGGCACCGCGCACTCTGCGTTCACTGCCAGAGCGGAAAGTATCGACAATGTCTCTCTTACGCTGCCTCACTTTCTCCATGTTGACACGCACATCTTCAGGCTTGGGGTTCAGTACTCCGTAATCCGGTCCGCGCCTGGTCAAATAAGCTACTCTGCCGGACGCAATCATCGTCTTGGTCGGGGTGCAACCCTCATTTACACAGCATCCTCCGAGATGGGTACTCTCGATCAACGCCGTCTTCTTTTTAGCTTGGGCAAATGCCATGCTTAGAGGCGTTCCGCCTTGGCCGGAGCCAATGACAACAGCATCATAGTGCGTAGACATGATGAGATGTCTTGAGAGGTGGTTGTGGTGCTTTTGATGGTGGGCGATCGGCCGTGATGGCGCTGACAATGGTAATGTCTTGGGATGGAATTGCCGCAGTACAGTTAACATGAATATCGAGAAGAATTAGTGAGAACCATTTAGATACATGGCCAGCTATGAATCAAGAAATATTTATTCTAGCCTTGGGCGAGCGTTTATATTGAACGTTGTGGCTTCGGAGGTGCGGGGAAGCTTTGCTGACGGGCGGTCGATACATTGAGTCTAGGTCAAAAGTTTGAGCCTATCTACGTACTTGCAGTAGGTTTCGGTCGAAGCATGTTCCGGAGTAGATAACAGTGAGAGCGCCTGCAGCGGCTTTGAATAGTCGATTTTGTGACGGTTAGGTGACGCCATTGTGTCGGCACACTCGGATCCGAAAATAGACGAAAGCAGATGGACACAACTTGGCCAAACGCAACAGGAGGCTTCATTATGAAGAACCATTGAGAAACAGGTGGTCGTATCAATTAAACATTGGCAAGATGAAGGGTTTGTTTTGTTGCTTTTCCACCGCAGCAGCCCGTCGCCATGAGCGCACTGTTTGGCGTTACAGGATATCAGTCCATAACACACCGGTGTGTATACCAAATAGCTTTGTGGTTCCATGAATGGTAGTCACGATGCAAACAGCATTAATTCGACAACTGGTTGAGCTTCAACTGTCTATACGACACTGGCACCACTGCGTTTGAGTCACATCCGGTTGCAGCGACGCATGCATCAGCCCAAACTAATTCATGAATCACTTTTTTCTCTTGGTTTCTCCTCCAATAATACCTGCATCAACCGGTCAACTTGGTTGCCAAAGGTGCCATGACAAAGCTTGTTGAGGATTTCACACATCGCCCAATTGGAGTTCCCATATCGAGAGAGTTGGAGAGCATAAACATGTTTATACATTTTGCGATATTATCTAGGTTGCGGGTTTGTCCATTTCAGTTAGTTTTAAACACCAGGTGAGGCTGTGTCATCTCATCGCCCCGCCCTCCTGACGCTGGTGCTTACATCGATGACAGAACACCAAGTTTCTACTAGCATGTGGCAATTGTCGAGCGACTTACGAGGCAACCTGAGTTTCAATTACAGAAGTAAAACAAGTTGAATTCCCGCTTGATCCTACGCCAAAGTCAATCCCGTGCACCTCAACCTCTTACATCATCACTTTCATGTCACAACGGAAAACACGGTACCAATATGCGGAGCTTCCCCGCGACGAGCCTTGGATGCGGGTGATGGTTCTTCATCCAGGATCGCCGTTGGATGAAATATCCATTACCATTCGGCAGGAGAGACTAGATGGATCTTGCAGCTATGAAGCCTTGTCCTATGTATGGGGTTCGGTCGTTGACAAGCCAGAGACAATCACTGTCAACGGGGCCAAAGAGCTTCGTATCACAACGAATCTGTCGTCGGCCCTCCGATACCTGCGGTATCCAGCCGAAGAACGAGTTCTTTGGGTCGATGCAATTTGTATAAACCAGGAAGACCTCGCCGAACGTGGTCATCAAGTAGCGTATATGCACCGCATCTACCAGCAAGCGACAACTGTTCAAATTTGGCTCGGACTAGAGGCTGACGATAGCGAGTTCACGATGAAACAACTCGATGGAATTGGATCAGCGGTGCAGACTGCATGGACAAAAGACGTTCGATGGGTGTTGTTACCACGAAACACAGACGACTATTCGCGGATGCTGGCAAGCTTCACACAACAACTTGACCTTTCAGAGAGGTTGTGGCAAGGCTTGCACTCATTTTTTACTCGGCCATGGTTTGAAAGAGTGTGGATTCGGCAGGAAATCAATCCTGCAAATGTCGCCTTCTTCGACGTGACGCTGGCAAACCCAGTTGATGCTCAAGCTGACCACATGCATCAACCTGACACCGACATTCTCAAAAGGCTCTCACCTGGGAGCACTGGTGCGGCACAACTTATATGTGGCAATAACACCATGTCATGGTGGAATCTCCGCAATGCCATGACTTGCTTTCAGATGAAGCTCATGGTGGGAAAACTTGGCCCACGGACAATACCAATCTCGAACAAAGCCAGATTTCGTCTGTCGCTCGTCCAAAGCCTTTGCCAGACAAGAGTTTACTCGTGGGCTAGCTTGGTTAGAGATTTGCGATACACGAAATGTACGGACTCGCGAGATCGCATATATGCAGTTTGCAGCATGATGGCCGCGCCGGATGCACCACTAGTTATCACACCGGACTACACAAAGCCAGCCGTTGACGTCTATCGGGACGTGGTATTATCGCATATCAAGCATTCCAGGTCCCTTGACATTCTGCGACATTGTGTTGGAACGGGCACCCCTGGGCACCCGTCTTGGATCCCAGACTGGATGAATGAAGACCCTCCGCACTTGGGCTTCAATGATAACGGTCGTCAATTCTTAGCCAGCAGTCATTTTTATGCAGATGTGGGAGCCGTAGGACATGATGCTATTGAAGTACCAGCTGTGGTGATTGACTCCGTTGATAAGACATTTCCGCCGTTCTCACAGGTACCTCAGTCTACCGAAAAAAGACTGGCATCTGAATGTTGGGAAACTATAATACCCGGATTTATGGGAAATGGGAATCTTCGTGATGAATGTTCGGGAGGCGGAACATACTTGAGTGCTATACTCGACCTGTTGACATTCAGAAACGTCTCCGAAACGGAACACCCTCCCTCGGACATCTATCCAAAGCGCGAGATGGCAAAACAAATGATTGAGTTGTTGGTGTACGGATGCCTCGTGTCACACGCAAAACACGCCGAGGAAACTGCTCGGTCTATCGACGATGGAGAGTTCAATAAGCTCCGGGATTCGATCTGGAGCGCATCTGCAATGAACTATGGACTTTGTCGCACTGAAAAGGGTTATCTATCCATGGTGCCCTCATGGACAACTCAAGGGGACGTGGTTGCGGTGCTCATTGGTAGCGAAATTCCCTTCGTTCTGCGACGGATACAGACCACATCGGGGTCATCTACTGCGCAATATCGAATAGTAGGGCCTTGTTATGTCCATGGATTCATGGACGGCGAAGCATTGTTAGGACCACTGCCTCCGGGTGTTGAAACTGTTTCGGAAGTGCGGACCGTCCAAAGAAAGTTTAGAGACAGCGAGTCGGGACTTCTGGACCTAGCTGACCCTCGTATTTTGGCCGTGTTTTCGGAAGACAAACTACACGAGTACAGAGAATCTTTGAAAGTGGCACAGAATTCGAGAATGGTGCAGCCAAAACTGCGTGTTGGAATCGATTCATTGAGTGAACTTGGTGTGCAGGGGCAGGTTTTGCGGCTGGTATAGTGCGGATATCAATAGAATTACAAAGAGAACCTTTAGAAATTCCTAATTCCGCTTAAATTCCTTCCGTATCCTGTATAAGATGCAGTTCAATGCAGTCATCTCAGTCGTTCTTTTCCAACCACGGCTTACACGCATCATAGACATTTTGAAACGCTGGTTCAAGCCCAATCAAGCGTGGAAAGATATCACCACCCAAGCATCTACACCACTCTAAGAATCCAACAATCAAAAAGTCAGCATACGACGGTGTTTGACCCAGGCAAAACGGACCCAGGCTTGACAGGTTTAGTATCCCAGCGAGCTTTGCTAAACCCGGCATCGCCCTTTTCCAGGCGGCCTCACCGCCCATTTTCTCCTCGAGTTCCTCCAAAGTCATCCCAAAGGTCTTTTTCCTCGCTTCAATGTGATACGTTATAGATGGGCCGGAAAGACACTCCCGAGGCATCCTGGGTACCAGAACAGGAACTAAATGACGGAGAGTCCACCGTAAGGTGTCCATAACCTCTGCCAAAATTGGCGCATCGAGATGCGCTTTGGGTTCTGGATACATGGCTTCGATTGCTTGGGCAATGAGAAGGGATTCCATGATGTACGTGCCATTGGGAAGCCGAACGGCTGGTACAGTGTAATTGGCGAGTTGAGTTCCTGGCTCATGAGGCGGGATGCCGCTACTCAGAAGTAAGCATGGAGAAATTAGCTGCATTTTGAATCACTTACAAGGATGAGAGTGTCGGTTCAATTTCTGCACCGTGGAGCCACTCCGTTTTGTAATTGATGCCCTTGAAGTTGAGAAGGAGTCGAGCTAGAAACATTGTCAGGCTTTGGTGAAGCCAGGAGACAAAATGAACGTACTCTTCCAAACATTGGGAGACCAACAGGTTCCGGCGCCGAATCGGCTTGGATTGTCGTAAAGCGTCACTTCTTCCATTTTTGCATTTCGGTTTTAAGATGGAATTGACAAGCTGGACCGGTATATATAGAGATACAGAATTTGGCGGCGGCCTAAAGTCTGACTCGACCCCCTGCTGGTGCTTAGTGAGAATGAAGTCTCCGAATACGACTCAAGTATACAGTGAGATGGAGCAAGCGTCACGGAAAATCTTTTGCGTCACATTATCCGAGGTGGTAGGTTATGGGAGAATTGCTTCAAGGATTTGCCCACCAACAAGCAGAACCCGCTTGTCATAAAGTGAGCCTTGGACCAAGATAAATTATGCTAAAGCCTACTGCCAATCACTGATTCCGGAAATTGTCACTCAGCTGGGTTTCTAGCCTTTACTTGACGCCAATCGCCTCATGAAGGCATAACCTTGGAGCCAAACACCCAAGACATATCAGCCTTACAATTTGTGTAATGCGAGCCCAGTAGAAGATTTCCCGCCCAGACGTTCGTTGTGCCCCAATCCATCTCTCTTACGTTGTCGTAAGCCGTATGCTGACATGAATAAACGCCATTCCAGCCAAGGGAGACAGCAGAATGCTCTGCTCCCGTTCGAGTCCACGCCTCCCGTTCCCCGGTGTATGGAGTCGCTTCACTAAATGCTGGAGATACGTTGACGTAGCTATAACCGTCGGTAACACTTCTAGCGGCGACTGAAGTATCGTTGGATTGCGAGCGGTGCAGCTCTGACTCTAGGCATTTAATGCGGTTCAGCAGTACTTTTATTGTGCCTGATTTTGGCCCTCTTTTCTTGGGCACAGCATCTATGTGAATGTGTTAGTGAATGCTGAATACGCCTCTAAGCCAGCAATTCATGCGCTAACCATAGATGCAAGAGCATTGATGAACGATACAAGAATCACACGTTGGCCGAGCTCTTGTGCATTTTATCTTCACCTGGGTTAGTATGTATGTCAACAATGGACTGAGCCGTACGTTTCTAACTTACTTTCTTCTGTCTACAAGACTTGCAGCTCATGGGAGCTCTAATTTTATCAGATTGCCGGCCCGAGAGCCTTTGTATCATCTTCGAAGGTCGATCCATGAGTTGACGTGGCTATTGTCCAGATGCTGCGTGGGTTGGCGAAGCAAGCTGGTTTTGGCAGATATAAAACGCATTTGGTAAACGTTCTTGGTGCAAAATTCGTATCATTATAGTCTACGGTATTTGGGAAACTGTCGTTTCCACGGTGCTAGTAGAACTGTCCCAACTACCACCAATGGCAGTCGGTATTATGTATTTACGGGCTAGTATCAATGAACTACGATCCTTTGACTTGCATAAAAGGATCAAAACCGACTAATAGAACAATACTCCACAATCAAGGCAGTGGGACATACTGCAAATGAGCTTGAGATCTGCAAGCAAAAGCCGGAACGACGTCGACATGCAACATGGTGTGCATGCGTGAGAGCCATCATCCCTGAATATTTTAGGAGCTAGTGACAGATTTTGCTACTGGGAGCTACGGTACAGCCACTGTGTTCGTAACCTCGCTCGGGAATATATATCTCCCTAGTACGGGAGGTTTTGTAGCCAGGCGACTAGACTAGCCGCTTGAGCAAGATCCATGAGAACTTGATCCGGACTGCAACACAATGTAGTGACCATTTATGCGACTAGCAAAACAAACGCTCACGGAGCCCGAGTTTGCAAATTCTTGAGCTAGTGGAGAAATTACCATTACCAATCGCCAAATAGTACGCGACATAGTGAGATTGGTCTTGTAGTCGCGGCAATGGCATGTGGAAATTTGGTGGAATCCCAACCTATTATTCGCTCCTACCAGCTCTTATCATTTATTGCGCATGCGGGAGAACTCTCTATTTCATCACAAGTTCGAACATCACGTAGAATCAAGGTATTTTCAGACGAGTGGAATACTGTTCCCTCGTTACATGTGGCTAGAGCCGTCAGTCGGATGGCTTCCGAGGCCATGTTGACAGAGTTCAGTCGTCTACGAAACAAGCAGCAGCGGAAGATGCAACGGGATATTACTTGTCCCAGGCTCTGCAATGTCTCACCCGGATCATATTTCGCACTCTTGGAACGCATCACCAGTATAGCTTGTTCACAACTCTGATACCACTGAGAAGGGTGACTCGGTGGATTCGGAATACACGTTGCACGAGGCGCGTCCAAAGGCACGCGTGTGTGGCGTCTCGGCCCTGGACGAAGGTGACAAGTCTTTCAATAATAAGCTTGAAGGCATTCCGTATGGCTTGTTTGTGTCCACTGACCGAGGACGCTGCCGGGCTGATTCCTTCCGTTATGCTGGCTCAAAGAGGTAGTGAATGGGTCCAACTTGGCCATCCTGTTGGCCACTTCGAAAGCAACACGAATTACGAAATGCAATTGTGCTTGTTCAGCCCTAAAATACAGCTACCGATTCACGATTGCTTGAATTGCGGCTAGCAGCGTTATGGCTCGACCGTTATGACTCGACTTATCGTGGAGCAAAGCAAGCATAAATAATGGCTTGGTTCCAGAAATTCCAACATGTGTTGAATAGCCAAGCGACAAACTCCAACTTGAGACTGCAATGGTTAATGTTCTTCTAACGGGCGGCAATGGCTTCATTGCCAGCCATATTCTCGACATCCTGGTCCAAAGACAATATTCAGTGACATTTACAGTTCGCAGTAAAGACAGGGCTAAGCAAGTTCTCGCGCGGTACAGCGGTCAGAGTGTATGCAATTTGACGGCACATGTCATTCCTGACTTTACCAAGCCTGGGGCTTTTGATGACTGCCTCAAGACGAATAGACCATTTGACGCAGTGTTGCATGTCGCATCGCCTTTCAAATATTCCATCACAGACATCGACAAAGAGCTATTTGGCCCATCTGTTACTGGAACTCAGTCGCTCCTAGCGGCTATCCATGCTCACGCGCCGTCGGTCAAAACAGTTGTATTTACCTCGTCATTCGCCGCCATCCTGGACAGCTACAAGTCGAATACTATCCCGGAGCACACATATACCACTTCTGACTGGAATCCACTCACCAAGGAAGATGCCTTTAAAAACACATTGAACGGATATCGCGCCAGCAAGCTCTTTGCCGAGCGCGCTGCGGTCGATTTCATGACGAAACACAAACCATCCTTCTCGTTTGTGTCCATCTGTCCAACATTAGCCTTCGGTTCAGTCATTCAGCCATTGGAAAGTGCCAATGCCCTGAATACATCCAGTCAGCGTATATACAGCTTCGTCAATGGCTCTTGCAGGTCCAAGATGCCAGACACAGGAGTCTCGTTTTATTTATGGATCGACGTGAGGGATCTGGCGTTGGCGCATGTCAAAGCAATGGAGCTGCAACTTGATGCGCCTGCGAATAAGAGGTACTTACTCACTGCGGGATATTTTACAAATAAGGAGATCTGCGAGATCATTGGAAAAAGGCTTCCGGAGTACTTGGGCGTGTTGCCTCCTTGTGATGGAGATGCTGGTGGTTTTCCATCGGGAGGTGTTTACAAGTTTGACAATACAGAGGCAACAGAGGAGCTGGAGCTGGAGTATAGGACGTTGGAAGAAAGTGTGGTTGACGCGGTTAAGTCAATGCAACGTCGGGGATATGTGTGATGCAAGACACACCAGGTTCGGGGAAAAGGAGGTGAGACAAAAAGTAAGGTTGTCAATGAGTTCGGAGAGCAGTATGTCTCATCTACTCCATAGAGGTTCGGCGATCGATGGCTAAATGAACACGGCGATTGCCACGCGATTGAATGTCGCGTCTGAATGTAAATATTGTGCCCGATCGGGAATCATTGTTCGGGCATCAGAATTGCCGACACGCCAAAACTGACGTGTCAATTGCCTTTTATGCAGGAACAACGAATCGCGAGTGATCCTTTGAATGCAGACTTCCTTGCCAACTCGCATCAGGGGTTGACATACGCACGGGCCGTATTGGGAAAAAGCAACTCAGCAAGCCATTCGATATTTATGCAAGCCACCGTCTCTGTGGGCTGCTGGAGGGAATCAATTGATCAATCTGGATAAAAGGGGCAGAGAGGTTCAGCGTAAGGCAGAACAAGGGCAGGCTGGGGAATTCGTCAGAGTAGTCCTTCTGTAGGTACCTCGACGTCGATGATGTTGTTGAGTTGCACTTTCTTTACGTTGCAGAGGAGGAAGATGACGCCTTCCAAGAAGAACAGCTTCGCAACTTCCGTTAGATATCGTCATGTATGACTATTGTTGCAGCTCTTGGGTCGTAATGATCCTCCAAGTTCAATGTTACTTGTCCTACCAGGAAAGCTTTGGGTAGATTATCACCATTTTGTTGCCTCTTCAATTTCTCCTGCATTTCTACATGGTCAACAGTGAGGTTCTTCCAGTGTACAAAATACATCCCGTGGAACACTTCTATACAACTACTCAGCCAGCTTCGCTTGTTTGCTGGATTGGTGTATGGTCGCGCTCTGGGTGGTCAAAGTGGAAAGGCAGTGAGGGAGTTGATGATGAGGTTGGAACAAGCCGATGCTGGTGGAGGCGACATGCACATGCTTCTGATGGATGTGCCAACAGCAATGCCTCGCAATAAATAATACAGACATGGCATCGTGGACGATGGGGGAATCAACGACGCTGGTGGGAAGGGCGTCCATTTTCACGTTGGCTCTAACCATCCATTGAAGTTTCACTTAGTGTAAATAAAATTTAATCAAAATGGATTATATTCATGATGATGATCCAGTGCAAAGGCTGTAAAACAAGATACTCTGTCTATAACTTGCCTTGTGTATGTGGTGATACGTCATACCGTGATCGAGTTACACAAAGCGGATCATGAGACATGCCGACGATGTAACCCCAACACAGGTTAACTACATGCCTTCCTTGCTCCCGCCTCAGCTCAAAAGGGCATAAACAGCAGTATGTTTCAGGAAGGATAAAAGTTACTTACTACTTGTAAGTATTATTGATTAAGGCTCATCTCAGGGACCGTCTTCAGAGCAACAACAAAAAAGAGCACATTCTGCAGGGTAGCATCGATTAACTGCAAGCTCGCAGGCCATGGCTTCTAAGCGTGGTTCGGCACCACCATACACTAATAGATTCATATATTCCCAGTATTAGAGCGATGCATTTGGTAGCGGACTACACTGATACGTAATAGTTTCGACAACAATAGTTTAGGGTGGAGTATTGATGAGCAAATATTATTACTACCTTGAAAATTCCAAAACTGCCATTATACAGTTTAGATATTCAGGCAAAACGAAGACTTCGACGAACAAGCACGTCCAACAACTTCACGCTGACAACCTCAGCTTCAGAAAAGTACTTGATGTTCTTGGGGTTATACTATTGAGCATCCAATTACTTTAACATGAGCAAAAGCGACAACATCCTCTCTGACCGTGCTTTGAACTTGCTAATAGATACTAATTGCAAACAACATCAGCACTCCTTGGCTTGTCACGTCTATGATGCAGTCTTCCGCAACATGACAAACTCCCACTCCAGCCATTGCACCCGTGTTTGATGAGCTATTGAATAACGCCCACCTAACAAAATCCACCTGATACTGTTGCCTAGGTTGTTCACGAGACGAGAAGAGAGTGGACACAACAAACAAATGCACAAGAAAAGGGGAACGACGAAGAAAGTCGGTGTGTATTCTGTGGCTTGCGTAGCTGAAATGTAGATGAATGAAGCAGAATGGTTCTACGCCTAAGGGGTCATGCAGGAGAGTGTCAATGAGGCTTTGTTGCCTACATTTGAAGCCACTCGACAATCATCAACTTTGCCGGAGAACAAGTTCTCGCGCGGGTGGTAATTCAAAAAGCCTCATTCGCTTGTTTAAAAATAACTCTGGAAGCACATCTTCCCGGAGCCTCTTCTCCAGCTACAATGGAGCGCGTGCCTAAACGGTAGTCGCAAACGTCGCAGTCAAGCCGATTCAGCAATACACTGTCGTAATATGAGCGTAAGGCGCCGCCCAAAATGTGGATTGATCAAAATGGCTGTAATGGCTGTGATGGCATTTCCAGGGCAATCTCCACCTAATTTTGGAACAGGATGGAGGCGCTCGGCCACGCTGACTGCAGGTAGGTAGGGTAGGGTTCGGATGCCGACGATCCTGTTGTGTGGCTTCGTGGGCTGATTCCTAGAGGCGAGAGGCCCTCGTGTTTGTTGCAGGTGAAGCCATTTGGATGCACGGTGCCTGAGCCACATTGAGCAATAGTTTCTAGCTTTTGCTTTTGGCGCCGTTCTAGCCCATTGGGAAAAAAGTCGGGGTGAGACATGACCAACTTGTGTGCATGATTGCCGGATTTAAGCATATTAACCATAAAGCCACTGAGGTCTACAATGGTGGCATAGAGAAAGCAGATTGGTGATGCTAACTTGTGTATAGTGAAAGCAATGAATTTTGTCTGTCAGGATAGAAATATGACAAGAAACAGACATGTAAGGAATACGAGTGTTCTGCAGGCTCGATATACCATATGGATGCGAAATCATCCCGGTGAGTCTGGTGACGGCAGAGCAGACCATCACCAACCCCATGTCAAGTCCGGGAAGTGCCGACTAAAATGTAATAGCCGCCGGAAAGTCACAAGGCTGAAGCTGAGCTGCCACATCCCAAAGAAGCAATGATATTGATGTGAATGTGACGAAGGTGCCGCCGCATTGCGCCTTAGCTGTACGCCCTGTCTTGACTTCTTGACGATGATTAGACAGTCGGCTCGAAATTATCACAACTATTGTTGAGGTGGCTACGGGAAATTTGGAAAACCCTTGCAGAACAATATCAGCTCAAAGACAATCACCAAAGCAGTACGCCGAAGACTCCAAAAAGCATGAGAGTCAAGTTGACGAGCAGCTCACGATCCAAGTACAAATAGAAGCTCCTCTCCCTCCTCAACTCATCTTTCTCTCCTCATCACACAACTCAGTATTCAATACTACCACGGTCTTTACCTCACATTTTCAACACTCAAACTCTCACACTCTTTTCATCCCCAAAAACCTCCTTCAAAATGAAGTTCGCCAACGTTGCCCTTGCCATGGCCACTGCCGCCATCGCCGCCCCTGCCACCGACATTGAGACTCGCGGTGACCGCAACAGCTGCGACAAGTATCGCGGCAATGACCACGACCACCACGACTGGAACAACTACAACAGCCATGGCAAGCACCGCAACCGCCACGACCTTGACCGCTACCGCCAGCGCAACGGCTATGGTCGTCACCACGGCAAGAAGCAGTTCTGCAACAACTGGATCCCCGTTGACAAGGATCTCGTTGCCCTTGACATCGATGCTGACATCTGCCTCAACATCAACATCCCTGGTGTCCTCAAGGTTGACCTCGATGTCGATCTCGAGATTGACCTCGACCTCTTGGTCACCAACTACCCCAACTACAAGGGTCTCTACTGCTGCCCCGACCGAAAGTGCAAGAAGGTAAGCACACAGTCTTCACTCATAGAACTACAAACTGACACATAAAACAGGGCAAGAAGATCCAGAAGGACAACTGCTGGGAGCACGAGTGGGACGCCAAGTACAAGAACCGAAAGGGTGGCCGATACTAAGTGCTCACTTGACGGCCTCATCTGTTACGACGCCTTAAACCCAACTACTTTTGCCAGTAGTGAGATGAAGGGTTGGGGATTGAATCTGTTCAAAATGGCTGGGTATATGATGCACGAACCTTGCGCGACATGGAGAGTTTTTTCACCCGTGGCAATGGGATGAAAAGGTGTTTTTTTGAGACGTTTAGACGTAAATAGAAGCGGAGGGCATGTGTTTCGGCCCAAAGTGTTTTAACATTCTTTAGCTACGCCATAGGTTATTATGACCTGAGAGTAGTCTTAATTCATTCTTTTGTCTTTTACTTTCAGTTTGCCTCAAATTGTGAACCTTGCTTCAAGTGAGAAGTGCGGTTGAGAGTCAGCGCTTGAATTGCTCTGAAGTGGCTGGCGCCATGGACCGAGATTAGTTGCAATGAAAATAAACTAATATGTATCGTTGGGGTACATACATTGACTACTTTGTCCTGCTGGGTACCATTCACAGGCCAATATACAGCAAATGGAGTTGGGCGGACTGAGACGTCGTTACAACAAAGAACAACTGTGACTAAATCACTCGAACGTGATATGAACATGGAAGTGAGCAAGAACTACGGCCAGATTTGCAATCTTGGGGATATGGGGCAAAGGCTGACACGAGGCACTGAGGGTGCAAAAGTGGTGGACGATGAAGAGCCTTTGAGTGGCCTTCTCTGCAATTAATTGTAGTTGCGATACTTAAAAGCGTAGAGTGAATGTAGTCCCATGTTTCCTGTACTCCTCAGCAGCCATGTGTCGGCATAATGCTTGTACGATCGATGGCGGACCAGGCAGAGGAGCGAGTTGAGCTTGAGCTCAGCCATCACGTTGTCTCAGTCACATATACCACGGCGGAAACGTTGCGACAGTGCTAGTATTCGCCGATATCAGGTAAAATATATAAACTAAGAGCTCATCTCAACTAGCCGGTTAACCTTGTCGGGGCAGCAGTGCATCGCCCGCAGTCCCTCGGCCAGCTTGAGTTGTCTTCTTCGGGTCATTAGTGAAGGCATTACCACCAAAGGCACCTCTACCCTTTGATTCCTCGCCTTCTCCATCACCTCCAATACTTCTTCCGCCACGTATAGAGTTACCTTTAATCGAGCCGCCTTCGGCGTAACCTCCCCTGGAAATAGCGACTATCCCATTGGGAGAAGTCGCTTCACCACCTTTCGCAACACCACCACCGGCAACAGAACGATTCTGATCGGTGTGAATATATATGGTCTCATTAGGGGAGAGAATATCGCCGAGCGCAGCGTATTGGTCATTGAGCTTTTCCCCAAATAGTACATGGTCAAAACGCCCGGAACACTGTATTTGTTCCTGACCGAGGACATAAATTCTTTGACTGTCATGTCTTTTTCCTCTTTTGTTTCGAAAGGGGGATCCTCCTTCGCATCTGACAACTATAGTTAGTATGCTACTCAGATTAAACAAAAATGTGGTGCGAATACTACTTTCAAAAACAAAATAGAACTGGATTTCATCGTCCGCCATCTTTCGCAACGTCATCAAATAAACTCGAAGATCTTTCAGAAGCCCTGGGGTAGGGGTAGAATATTCTCTTATCTTAAAGTTGAAGGCAGAGATTCAAGCGTAATCATATTTCTCCTTAAGCTATATAACTCTTGATCCTCTAAGTGGGATCTAGGTTTATTTGAGGTGTGGCCAGCGAAAGCGGCAGCACAGGTCACAAGAGGTGCAACCTTAGGTGGCTCAAGTGTAACACGATTTCACTCAATATGTTTGGATACATTAAACCACTCAAGTCACTTTGATAGTAAGGTGATGATGTGCAGTATACCTAATATACAAAGAGAGAGAGTGAATGCGGCCCAAATATCTCATCAAATTCTGTGTTATGCCGACGTCTGATATCTATTGATGTATTGCTGGTTCGTACAAAAAAGATGACAAGAACATTGGTGCTGTACTCAAAGACATGGTAAGACACCTTTCGACCAGGAATTGGGCTATGTCATGGAGTATCTGGAACATGGCGTTGCTTGACAGGATTGAGGCAGGACTGAAGGACTGAGAGTGACGAACAACGGTTCGCTCTTGCATGGTCACCGCTTTGAGGTAAGACCTGCCGGGGTAATATATTTTCCTTTCTTCACAAGATGTTGCAGGAATGGTTGCACATCATCAACTCTGTATCCGATTTAATAACACCAAACGTACACATTTCATTGACAGAATCCGAAGAGTTCAAATTGCCCGTGATACATGAGGGGGAGGCGTTGGATCACCTGGAATATAACCCCAATTGGCCATAGTTCATTCTGTCAGCACGTTGGAAGACGGAGAAATCCCCAGCTTGACCTGTTGATCATCAGGGCGGGGTTACTCCGACTTATAACTAGCGCCGTTGGAGCAATTCTAGTTCACCTCATATGTATCATGAATCGCCGAAACCCCGAAATGAGGTCGGGCTGCTTCACCCCGAACCATCTCTCCATGCGCGCAAATGAGGACATGAAGTGTACTGGTAATGACGTGGTTATTGTAGTTGAGAATTTGATAAATCTGGGTAAAGTAGCAGTTTGACGGCATGCCTGCCAACATCACGCTCACCACCATCACATACTCCAACGATGAGACTTATTCGCCATATTCTAGCCTCCCTGTGCATCATAGGCGTCGCCAGTGCTGCCACGAGCTCCTCAGAGGTACCGAAAATAACCAAAAAGTCGGTTGAAAATGACAAAAACTACAAAGCACCATACTTCCCCCTCCTCGGCTTTCAAGAATACAAAGGCAATCCAATCCTGTCCCCCAACCCCGACAACAACTGGGAGTCCGCATACCTGTACAATCCCTCCGCGATTGTAATCGACGACAAAGTATGGTTGCTGTACCGTGCCCAGAACAAATCCAAGACCTCGGTCATTGGACTTGCCTGGTCTGATGACGGCTACCATTTCACGCGTCACGATAAGCCAATCATGACCCCGACTGAGTGGTATGAGAAGCCGGGTGGCTGTGAGGATCCTCGGGTCGTTCGTGTGAATGGCACATTCTACATGACGTACACTGGATATGACGGGCAGACAGCAAGACTTTGCATCGCAACGTCGACTGATTTGGTGACTTGGGCGAAACATGGACCTATTCTGCCAAACATTACGGACGTGGTATACATGGCTGGTAATCCTCAGGCAACGTATGTGGCAAGGCGTCAATGGAGCAAGTCGGGAGCCATTATTAATGAGCCCATTAACGGCACGTATTATATGCAATTCGGCGATACGTATCTATATACCGCAAACTCAACTGATCTCATTCATTGGAACTATGAGCCGTTCCCAGAGCCGTTTGCTCAAAGGCTCAACATATGGGAACAGTCGTTGATGGAATCTGCTGCTCCGCCAATTAAGACTAGGGATGGGAAGTGGTTGAAGATATATAACGGTGTTGGCACGGGTCTAGGAGGATTCAAGTTTGGTCAATACAGCACGGGAGAGATGTTGATGGATCCAGTCAATCGGCCAAACGGTCCTCCTATTGCACGATTGGAGGTCCCTCTCCTCCAGCCAACTAGTGTTCATGAAATTGATGGGCAGGTGGACAACGTGATATTTAGTGAAGGTTTGGTACAGTTTCACGGCAAGTGGTTTATGTATTTTGGGCAAGGGGACGAGTATCTGGGAGTTGCAACGACGGATGTGCAACCGTGATGCAGGTAGTAATGCGGTTCTGTGAGACACTGCGTCTTGACTTCGTCCTCATTGTCATATTTCGAGACAGGCACATACATGGCTTATCACAGTGCAAAGATTAAATGGATTCGGCATTGGGATTTCTCTCTAGCTCACACAAATTTGACTAACTTTACCACTTGGATGGCTTGGACTTTGAGCTGCGTAGTTCTAAAGTCTGTTCATGGTCTCCGTTCGGTGGAGTTTACTCCACACAGAGTGTATGGTAGAGCCTCTATGTCTTAATGGCATGCCAGTGCCTAGTCCGGCATTTGCCTTATACCCGTGTTGCGCAACGGCAGTTGTCTCTTTCTTGGCGGTCTGGGACAATACCATACTTGGACAATGCCGATCATGTATCCGCATCTACTCATATTCTGGACGTCCAGCCTGTTTCTATCTATTTGCAGAACGTCGAGGCTGGCAATAGTTCTCGGAATGAAGCTTCAACACACAATCGATGTGAGATCGGCCAAGAATCGTATAACCCCACGGATCTTACAGGTACGCGCATAGAGTTCAATTACGCAGCATTAATCATTTACTACACTTACAGTAACGCCACTCACTCGCTTGTAAAACTCTCTCTTCCTACATTATACCTCCAGCACTGATCGGGTCGTCGAAATCCCCAGCCATGGCGGGCCTCATCATCTTCACAGGCGGAAACAGCTCCATGGGAATCCCGGCAGCCGATCATTTACTCCAGAAATATCCCGAGTATACCGTGATATTCACCGTCAGAGACGCCTCCGACGACGATATTAATACAAAGACTTTACGCGACACCATCTCCAAGCACCCAAACTCCAAGGCATCGGTCCTGGCCCTCGACCTAGCTAGCCTCTCCGGTGTGCATGACTTTGCCGACAACATCATCGCAGGAATACAAAGCCGTAAATATCCCCGCCTTGCCGCCATCGTCTGTAACGCCTACTACTGGAATCTGATCGGAGACCCTGAGTTCACCGAAGATGGATACGACAAGACCATTCAAGTTTCTCATATTTCCCACGCAGCGCTGGTCTTGAGGCTGCTGGAGAGTTTTGACGCCCGTGGCGGTCGCATCGTGCTCATTTCTAGCGACTCGCATTGGCCTGGGAAGAATGCCATGGAGAAATACCCACCATCAATCGATGACTTGGAAAACCTGGTCAATCCTGCTGTGGACGATGACAAACAGGGCCGTGGCTACCAGCGGTATGCTACGGCCAAGCTGGCCATCACGACTTGGATTTATGCGCTGAATCGGCATTTGGAGAAGGTATAGTAATGAGATACACTCCATATTGATACTGTCATGTTACTCATCAATACAGGACCCGAACCTAAAGAACGTAACTGCCATCGCTGTGAACCCCGGAAACATGGTCGACTCACGCGCTCTCCGCACCAACACTCCGCCAAGCTTGCACAAAATGCAGACGTTTGTGTACAGGCCATTACTCCCCATTTTGAGACTCATAATGGGTCCGACTCTGCGAACAGCGGCACCAGCCGGCGCGGATGTCGTGGATTTGACTCTGAGCCCGGAGTATGCTGGGAAGCGAGGCTTTTTTACCCTGCTTCAGGATGACGAGAGTTCACCGGATAGCCGGGATGAGGAAAAACAAGCTCGACTTTGGAAACAGACTTTGCTCTGGGCTAAGGTTACCAAAGATAGCACGGTCTTGCAGGGTGCTTTCGAGGAATGATGGCTATTACCAATTCGTTCGGACATAAACTGCTGTTGGTCACCACGGACTGCCAATCTAGAGGAACCTAGGGAAGTGAGCAAGGCGCCGTCGTGTATCGATGGACAAAACTTCGTTGTTTTGCTCTGCATCAACGGTGAGAATCGCAACCTCGCTATTAATTTACGGTCGCATTAGAATCATGCAGACGGTAGTACGAGACTAAGTGCAACGTTGGTTTGTGGTAGCATCTGTCTTTTCAACAGGAAATGTAGACGAAATGATCTTGCCGGGAGTCTTCCACAGGCATATCTGCCACTTTTTGACCGGTCTTGATGGTCAAAGGGTTTCCGTACCAGCAATGCGAGATCCGTGTCGAAGTTAGATGCTTAGTCCCAGATGCATTGAACATCCCAATTGAATCTCAACTAAGTGGCACCGCGTCCCAGTTTCCAATCCCAAACGTAAAGTCTGTGCCGCTCAAAGTAAACACCCTGTCCATGTCTGCAAACTGCTGGTCCAGAAGAGTGTGTGACACCGCTGCCAACTCATCACCCAAACTTTCAGTGTCCAGACCAAGGGCCATCTCATCCACAACGTCGCCATTGCCTGCTACTGGTTCTGGCATGGGGTGTTGGGCAACCATGGTGGCTGCAGTGTAGTCAGCATCACGGACGGATATTCTCTTTTGCTGGCGACTTGCAACATTGCTTTCATGTCTTAGTGAGACAGAAGGCGAGCGCTGGTCGCTGGAAAACGGTGAAAGGTTATCCATTGCTCTTCCTGGATGTGAATATTAGCAGTTGTCGCCTAGTCCCTGGCAACATTTCGCAGAGGAGTAGTATATGGCAAAATGGAAAGAAGTCCCGCTACTTACCGATAAACAGTCCAGTATCTGGGTGACGAATGGCAAATGGGTCCGCATCATTGCAGGCAGTGGTGAAGGGATGTGTCAGTATCTGTGTGCAGAATCCAGGATCTGCGAGGCACTTCTCGTGAAGTCCTTCTAGCTCTGTGGCATATCTCGCTGCAATATCCAGTTCATCCGGCACGTTTTGTCGCCTCCTCTCTGTGACGTGTGCGCCTTGCCAACGCTGCGACATGTCGCGAAGGTACGATATGAGAGCAGAGAACTCGTTTCGCAGTTGAGTATCGTAGAGTCTCCAGTGAACTGTGATCGTCAGCCAGTAACCCCTGTGAGGATAACTTTTTGCCTTACCTAGCATGATCCTGGCGGCGATAAATGCACAGAATGCAAACTGTGCAGGCACCAGATAACTAATATGCGATAGGAACTTGCCAATGATGGAAGCAATTTCCGCAGCTGCCAGTTGACATGTTTCTGCACTACATGCGGTCGGTAGTTTGACATGATTCGTGAGATCGCGGGACGGATACGCGATGTGTTGATGCAATAAGATCATCGATGTGTTGTGCGTCAAATGCGCCAGCGTGAGGTTTGGATCCATCTCGATGGAAGGGTGATCACTAGAAACATTGGAGTCGCTCCATCGCTTCGGGAAGAACAGTTTCCAACTCACAGATATTAGTCCTTGCAAAGCTGCTATCATGACGAGACAACTTACTGAACCAAGCGCAAGTCCAATTCCTTGAACCGAGCCAGCCATTTACTGACCTGGTCTCGATCGCGAAAGTTAAACTCCTGTAGTAGGAAACACGATAGAACCTGACTCAACGACTCTGTAGCTTCGATCCGAAACGCTAATGCTCCAAGATTGGCTGCCTCATCTGTTCTGACAGCGCCGGGACTCAAGCCCTGCACATTGGACTCGGTGCTCGGGGTTCCGTGAGGACCAACATACGGCATCAAGTTTCCAATCTTGGAAGTTGATCTATCGAGGATACCAAAGAAAGGTGTTGCGGCCCGCTCATTCGAATTCCACGTTTTCCCATTCGAAGGCAACCTGCGATGTGCGTCTTGTGCCGTGATGCTAGGATTCCATCCGGACGTAACTGAAAGAAATCTGTCAAGAAGGAATATGTTCCAAAATACTCGTCGTCGCTCTTCCTCTTCTCCAGGACTTTGCGCCAGAGGTAAAAGCACGAGTGGGCGCATGAAGGAGTGGCGAGAAACCTCGTCCGGCTCAACCGTTAGCTGTAGGTATTCCACGCTTTTGACGAGTGAACCGACAATCGCCCATGCTCGTGGGGTGTTTGCTGAGCCCATCTACAACTGTTAGCGGTTTATTTCAAACTATAGTCCGATGCAGCCTACCCGGTCAAACGCAACGAGTGCTAACGCCTGGAGGTTTTCGATGGACAGCCCGTCCATGGCATTCAACATGACGACATTCCTAGAAATACGAATCTGCTCCTCAATAGCAACTTCATCAATTGGAATAGCCGTTGCATCAATTTGGCGGAAGGCGACAACGGTCATGCCATGGAGCAAGACTGTCATTTTTTGCGCTTCAACAGGTTCTAGGAGTCGCGCTCGAAACCGCCTTTGGTGAATGAACGGCATCCAATGATGGACGGTCGAAAAATATGCGTTGATTATATGTTCCAGTACGCCGTATGTAGGTAGTAAGGATGCGCAATCATCCAATTGATCCCAGGTCGGAATTGTGCTCATGGTGTCTTCTTGATGCTTACGTTTCCGGGAGTTGGCTAGCTGTGGCTGTCCGTATTGATGGCCGTTGCTAATAGGATATCTGCCACAGTGAAGATTATTTTGAACAGTTTCTGAATGTCCCATGCTTCCACTGCCAGCGCTGTCCTTGATCTGGTTCGCAATCAACATGGCTGCGTGGTATAGACAACCTTGCACATCGTTTGTATTTGGCATCGGCATCGGAGCCTGAGTCGCAGATTTACTTTGAGTCTCAAGTAGTAGTCTTTCTAGCGTTTCTACGAGACAGTCAATAACAGATATCGCCGCTCGCTGTACAAGCCATGCACGGGAGCTGTACCTATTCTCCTGTTTAACCCGTCAATTGCGCCGCTTCTCAATCCCGGCTTCTGCTTTCTTCCAGCGTAAATGCAGTCGCAAGCTGGCAAAGGCGAAAGTTAGAAATAATAAAGTAAAAGACGAAAGAATGGTCTCTTCAATGGAGACTCACACAGCCTGGCGCATTGTGAACAGCTGGGTATCTCTCTGTTGCATTTCAACTTCCGCTTACGGCACGACTGACAAGCCGGCATCTCCTCTTGATCATTTTGAGGGCTCTGAGGAGAGTGTGATCGTGGAACAGAGTTCACAGAGCGAGATCCCATTTCGGTGGTTGGGCCAAGCCTCACGCGAAGCTATATCGTTGAAGATTCGACAAGCGAGCAACATCAATGTTATCGCAATCCAAAGCAGCAATGAAAGATGGAAAGATTCGTCATGAACATGGATGAGCTCCGATGTCGACAGCAACACGCTTCACAGCTCGCTCGACAATCTCCACACTCCACAACTCCAACTATTGAAGCCGGTTAAGGACTCTGGGGAAGGCTAGTTCAGCCAAAACTGCGTTGATAGGTCGCTATATTCAGTGGCGGATACTTCTCCAGGGTTTTGCGGTTGGAACTAGTTCCCTGAGAGGCGGAAACGTTTGGCGCCGGAAAAATATCCACCACCAACAGCGGATGGAGGATCATCAGTTTTGGGGTCTGAGGCTGTTGACTCTACCCTACATGTTGCTCTTGACCACGTTGGCACAAGTTTTATGCCGTAGTTGCTGTTAAATGTAGTTATGATTTACGAAGAGTGTGAGCTAGAATATTCAGATGATGTTTCACACGATTGGAACTATAGTTGCTAGCTACGTTAATGGCTGTTGTTAGTTGTTGAGGCGGGCGTGAGTGCTGACTGGACAACTTTAGCCAGCCACAACAGCATCAGCACTAGTTGTTGTAGATGGAGTTCTCTAATCATGTATCTAATATCTAGTTCTTGTCTACATTTCTCCCCATAATCACAACCTCGCTCACACCATCCCCATTCTCAGCAGCTGGTTCCCAAACTCCAAAAAGTAATAGTCCGCATACACCAGTCCATGGTCGCAATATCTCATCACAGCATACTCGTTGTTATTGGCAGTTGCATGCTTCAGGATAGAGTCAAACGTCACACCCTCAGTCTTAATCTTTCCATCGTCGCCCATAAGTACCCTTGCCTGATCATTGGCTTGACATAAAGCAATAGTGTCGCTTGCGATGCGCAAAGCCTCATCCAGATATGGTGAAGTACTACCAATGATTTGATGCAAGAGGAGCAGGCCGTTTGCAGCGATCATCCCTGCAGAAGAATCACGCAGAGGCTGCGTCGCAGACACAGGAGCATCAAAGTCCCACAGAGGCACAAAAGGATGTGCGTGTTTTGCGCATCGAAGGCGACCCAAGAAATGATCAGACAACCGGATTGCCGTGTCTAGGAACTCTTGTTTCTTTGTCCAGACATATGTCTGTGCGAAACCTAGAATAGTCCACGCTTGGCCCCTAGTGACACGTATGGTTAGTCTTCAGCTTGAAGGCAGTGCAACATCAGCTCACCTCGACCATGTTGACCCATCACTATACCCTTGATGAGTGTGCTTGCTCTTTAGTTCGCCGTTTCGCGGATCGAAATTGACTACGTGCCACGTCGATGAGTCCTCTCGTATGAGATTCTTGCGAACAAAGTGGGCGTGATCAATCGCGATATCGATCAATCGCTGATTTGAAGTAAGGTGACCAATGTTGAATAACAAGTCAATGTCTAATAGCACGTTAGCCAATGATGGGAAGTGAGGAGCTAAGCTACGCACTGCACATGCTGTCCACAATGACCAAAAAGTTTGTCTTCTTGTCAGTGTAGTTGTATCGCTTGCTGATCGACTTGTCCCAGCTTCGGACAGCCTTCATTCTATCATCATATCGGGATGCAAGATTATCTGCCGCTCTAATTAACGACGCTAAGCTTTCGCGATTTCCAGTCAACTCCCAGTCCTTTCGCAGTGCCGGCTGCGTGATGAATCCGAGATCATGTGTGTTCGTGCGGTTAGCCATTTGGTGCAAAGGAGTAGCCGAAGTGCGACACAGCCGAAGCAAATCCTCGTGGAAGGCATTGTAGTTGCCGTCTGGTGAGTGACAGTACTTGGGGAATTTCATGCTTCGTTCAAGTAAACAGTATAAACTGCCTGGGAAGAATCCGCACGTCCAGAATACAACCTCGCGGCAGTTGTATCGACCGGGAGTATCTCCATCTTCTGGAGTCCATTCTGGATAGTCTGCGGGTGCTTTCTACAGACGACTGTTAGGGATGACTTCTTTTCCTGCAGTATTGATGATCAATTTCGTTGACATACCCCGTGATCGAGGAGTTCAATGGCGACTTTCAGGATCTTTGCTGCCGCGGATTCAGAGAACAGCCCGGACAGCTGTTCAGCAATTTGATGACGGGGCTTTAGCAGTGAGGTCTTGTCTTGAGTTGACCACGATTCGTCGACTGAAGTTGCGGACGAGGCAACCACGGAAATATCTTGACTGGTCGGGTTGGACAACACATGTTGTTCCTGCTCAGGCGGAGAATTGGATGCGGACGACATTTTGAACTATAGTGATTAATACCCGTTGGTTGACGAAAATCGACAAACGACTACGTGTGATGAATATCGTGAAGTTGGGAAGAGTAACAAACATACACTGCTGGACTTGTTGTCTTTCTATTGTGTATCATGCCTTACCCTGTAAATGTCACGTTGCGATAAACGCGATGGATAGCACCGTAGTTTCCGTGCCAAAGAGCTATCATATTGAACTCGGCAGATACAAACACCGAAACATAGGAATGAAGACCGTGGATTTCCCCGGCGGGAATCTCGGAGCTGGTCCGACTCTTGGCCCGATGCCCGTAGCCACACCACTGTCTCTTAGTCGCGATTGCTTTGCCAGCCACTTCTTCGCTGGAGCGGGCGACACTGGGGACAGGCCGATTGGCTTGTGGGTGTTGGAGATTGTTGCAGGTTTAGTTCACGGTTGGTCGCAGGGCACGGTAATGCTGAATGCACGTACTGCTACTATTCAGCTAGCAGCACCTTCAATTAACTGAGCAGCACATATACTACGTTTAGGTAATCATAGTTTGCTTCATCCTCGCCGCGATATGTGACGGCCATTGGAATAATTGCAAGTAGACTCTTCGTCGGGATGTTGTGTACGGCTAAACCACGAATCCAGGTGTCTTGTGTGCCTACGTGTGTTCCAAGAGAATGTTGACTACAATAGCTGATCATTGTAGCTTCATTCCGGTAAATTTGCGAAGAATTTAATTATTTATTTGAGGACTCATAGATACGAAGGATTGACGTCTTGGCTATACCAGGTCAATATATGTCAGAGAACCGTAAATTACAATGCCATCCTCTCGCCAGAGCCATTTCATTTGTCAATAATGCGATCAAATGCTGGTACTGGGGCATGGGACTCATCGTCAATACTTCGCTTTGGGGCAATTTAGCGTCGGCGCTGCCGTGTGCCGTCAACAGGATTACGTGTGACAGGAACGCACAGTCTTTGGGAAGAAATTTTTGACGCTTCGTAGGACTTTTGTTCGTATTTACGCGGAGGCTGTGCTACCCTTTCTACAGCAGAAGGCTGAATGTATTTGAGCTGACAAAAGTATCACACATCCTGAAATATGCCAGGATATGGTGAGACACGTTAGTGAATACTTAAGCTGCCCCTTCCAAGTTTGCTTGTGAATAGCGCCAGACCTGACGACTCATCATCGCATGGCGCGTTTTCTGGAAATAAAGTTGAGCTAAGTTTCGGCATATGCCTAAACGGGTGTGAACGAAAAACAACATGAAGGTTTCATAGCATGCCATTTTATGGGAGCCCTTTAAACTTCAGGCAGACGGTAACCCCAGTACCTTTAATAATTCGTAAGTCAGCTTGTAAAAATAAGCGCCATCTCCACTGAAACTGATGGATACGACCTTTGCCCAAACGGGCCTCGCCGAAGCCAAAGTCACACGGCACATCTTCACAAGATCCACAGGTTGCTGGCTTTCTACACATAAAATGCTCTGAAAGGAATTGCCGAGATCGTTTTCCTTATGCCGCAGATCGATGAAATAGGTTCCCAACATTTGCAGGGATTAAAGACAAGTTATGGCTGAAACATCTGATGATCTATCCCAGCCGGCGCAGAGAGGGGAATCTCGGTCGCAGCGACGTCGAAAATGGGCGCCGAAAGTAAGAACAGGATGCATCACATGCAGGTACGTGCTTCCATGCATCTGCTAAGCTCGATTCACTCATCCTGACTATTGTTAGGGCTCGTCACGTCAAATGCGACGAAGCCAGGCCATCTTGTCGGCGGTGTATTTCCACTGGTCGACGATGTGATGGGTTTGGCCAAACTTCATCAACAACGGGGTTGGGAGCACTCAGTCATCAACCAGTGAGCGGCGTGACTCCTTTATATGCGGAAGCATCCATGCAGGAAAAGGGCTTGTTCTATGTATTCCGCACACAAACATCTCACCAAGTCGCTGGCACCTTTGAAGGCACCTTTTGGTCCGTGGATGTGCTCCAAGCATGTCAAATGCATCCCGCCATCTGGCATTCCGCAACAGCCATTGCAGCAATGCAAATACGGAAACTATCGGGTCAGAACGTTGAAAAGTCTGAGCATATCATCAGCACATACGATGAATTAGCTTTGAAACAGTATAACAAAGCTCTCAGTCAACTTTCTCAAGCGACCAAGAGACCGGACCCGAGTTTCGAGGACCAATCCCTCATTTTAATGGCCACAGTGCTTCTGTTGGGATTCTCAAGTCTCAGGGGAAACTTTAATGAAGCAAAGTTCTTTGCAGCTCACGGCCTTCGACTATTCAAAAAGTGGAAGTTTCGTGAAGCAGCAAGGAAATGGAGGCCGACTCTGCGCAACAACGTTATATCCGTCACATCTCTAATTACACTGCTGGATCAAATACAAATACAGTACGCATGGGCATGCCGAGTCCAGGAACCAATGGATGATGCACTTACGGGCATCAAAAAGAACGTCTCCAGATTGCCATTTGAGTCCATGACAGATGCGTACCATGAGCTCCAGGCACTACAGTCAGTCGCTGTGAGATTAATACGCGCGTGGGGATATGAATGCATGAATTTCGACATACACGCCTACGGCAACGCACGGAAGACTTGGCTGCATAACTTGTCTGTATGGAAGAGCAAATTCGCACAACTACGGCAGCTGGCTGGCGATGATAAGAACAAACTGAAGCCGTTGCTTGTCTTGCAAATGGGTTTGATCAGCTTGCAGACTATATTTCAGGTTGATCGGGGCATAAATGAACTTTGCTGGGACAGGTTCATCACCAATTTCGATCGCATTGTCAGTATAGCCCAGCAACTGATGGAGCTGGAGACGGATGCGAGTGAAAAGCAGGGAAACTCAAATCCTCTGTTTACCTTTGCTCCTTCACCTGTTGGGACGCTTTACATGGTCGCTTCTGCGTGTCGAGAGAATGAAATAAGAAGCAAAGCCTTGTCTTTGTTGAAACGCTGGAGACACAGAGACGGCATGATGGATAGTGGAATGCTCGCGGCAATGGCAGAAGCTAAGATTCAGTTGGAAGAACAGGGTTGTGACTCGGTTGAGCTGGCTGACCCAAGTCAATGCAATTGCATGTTGAAATTTTACATCTGTAGATACCATAGAGTCATGGAGACGGGGGTAGAGTTCGTCGAGGATGGACTAGCGAGGCTGGAAGTCGGGACTTTTGAGAAGATGGGAACGTTGCCGAGTTTAAAGACGCTGGTTGTCAAATGGGATATTTAATACATTATGTGTAGGATACAACATGCTGCAAAAGAGGATGATTGCGAGCTGATGAACCAGAATAGTACATTTTCAACCATTGTGAAAGGAGTCTCGATCGATGAAGATGAGGCATTCATGTTTTCTAACATAATATTTAAACCAACGGAAATCAGCGTCTCTGTACCAGAGGTGTGCTAGTACGCCTACGGCTGACAGCATTGACACTCGTGAAACATCACGGCCATACTATCTAGCGGCCAGAGGGATGCTCAACAAACTCCACGGCTGGCGTCTTGCCCGAGTTGTTTTGTTCCTCTTCCGCTGGATCCTCCTTGGCATGAATCTCATTCCCGTCAAACATCTGCGTAACCTCCTCAAGCGACAGGCCCTTGGTCTCAGGATAGAACAAATAGATAGTAAGAAAATTGGTAAGAAGTACGCAACACCACACGATATAGTACTTCCACTTGATATGCTCCAATCCAATCGGGTTGACAAAGCCACTGAACAAATTGGATCCTGCATCGCCGAACTGCTTGATAGCACTGGTCTTGGCTCGAAGCGTGTAGGGTGCAATTTCCATAAAGTACGGTTCCTGAGTGACACCGGCCATTTTGTAGAATGCAAAGAATATGAACACCATGGCCACCGTGGCGCTTGCAAGGTTTGGGTTGGAGAAGTTGTGTGTCTGGTTCACCCCCGTGAAGACCGTGAGAAGCAAGAATGCGCAAAACATGCCAGCCATACCGGTCAAGAACATAAATCGTCGACCAAAACGGTCTCCAACCAAAGACCAAAGAATGCCGAAGCAGAATCCGCTGATGGTGTTACCTCCGTTGATGTACAGCTGTGTCTTGGTGCCTTTGATGCCGATTGAGTCGAGGAGAAGGTGTAGATAGTATGAGATGATGGCGTTACCGCACCACTGCATGATGAAACCGAGTGAAAGAACGATAAAGAGTCTGTGTCTATTGGCGGGAGTTCGAATCCATTCGAGCCACGAGCTGCTGCGTTGGAGTTTCTCGTATTCCAGTGCTTGATCGATTTCAGCCAGTTCCAGCTTGAGGAGCTCATCGTTTTCGTTGCCCTCCGCATGATACTTGACTAGAATCTCGCGGGCTTCCTCGCGGCGGTTATTGAAGATCAGCCAACGAGGGGACTCGGGCATGAAAAATCCCATTGTGATTTGGAAGATAGACGATGCAGCCTGCAAGAGACTGGGCAGTCTCCAACTCCAGCTAGACGCAAGGTGAAGCCCAGTACCGAATGTGATCTATCGCCAGTAAGTTGAGTGACACATAAATAAGGCGTAATGTAGAAAGATCATACCCAAGCCGCGAGAATCTGTCCAACGGAACCTGTTGTATTCATTATACCCATTACGGCTGGTCGTTGCGAAGGGTGAGCAATCTCAGCCAAGAGAACGAGCGAGGTAGCCTGCTGGATATTGTTTCCGAAGCCGATAATGACGCGTCCCACGACAAACATGGCAAGAGATTGTGCAGCAGTCTGTAACGCGATGCCGATAAGCATGAACGCCGAGCCAAACACTATCGGCCATCGTCGTCCAAATTTCTGAATGATGGGAGCAATGACAAAAATGGCACCACATTGCCCGATTCTAGTGCCATTGCTGATGAGACCAAGCGTCGCAGATGTTGGATGATGGAAGTACTCTTGCCATTGAGGAAGGATCTGAAGACCGTTCAACATGGAGCCATCATATCCATTGGTTATATCACAACAAATGGCGCCAAGAAGCAAGAGATTCAAGGTGCGCAATCCGGGATAATGCCACCAGAACTTCTCGCGCTTGTAGACATCTTTGAGGACAATGCCGTCTACTCCCGCGTGCTGGTCCCCTTTGACAATCTTTGGTCTTTGGAAGAGCATGATTCCTTTGGCTGAACCTTGTGAAAAGATGAAACAAACTGGCAATGACTAGCCGAACATGTTGAAGGCTGGATATCAGAGCATATGTATACTGAGCGTGCCAATCACCCCCCAATCAAGTTGGAGGTGAGCTCTCCATGAGTTCAAGCTTAAAGCTCCCGCATACATACCGAACCAAGATTGTAGATTCTCTCAAATGACCAGACTGCCGAGTCAGAAACAGACGGACGACGTGCCCGATACACGTCCGAGAATCCGGCGGCTAAAACCCCACGAATCGCTCTCCGCAAATCTAACGCCACCGGAAATATGGGCAGCGGGGTGTTGTATTCCGGGCTTGCGTCTCCATCTGGGGTAGAAGCTAGTGAATTGGAGTCATTGGACTAGTGTTTCTTGAAGGTGATGATCTCGGGGTTGCTGTCCGTCCTGCATTCTGGGTGGTGAGTAATGAAGCCGCAGGTATGGTGAAATACAGTCATTTCTGCACATACCCATGT
Organism: Pochonia chlamydosporia 170; assembly: GCF_001653235.2. Classification (NCBI taxonomy): domain Eukaryota; kingdom Fungi; phylum Ascomycota; class Sordariomycetes; order Hypocreales; family Clavicipitaceae; genus Pochonia; species Pochonia chlamydosporia. The sequence goes on along the minus strand of NC_035791.1, from coordinate 5,800,200 downwards.
TCTCGATATCGGTCTTCAGAGCCAATTCCTGAATTGATTGAGCTAAGACTATTTCTGAAAGTTCCATTTTATTCCTGTTGCTCTCAACATGACCGACCAAATTGAAGGTGACCCAAGGTTCAACCCCTTGCATGGCAACCCCTTCCGAACAAGAGATGATGTCGCGAAAGCTGTGACTGATCTCGTTGAACCACTGCTGCCAATATTCTCCGAAGGCAATGCCCGTGTCCAGCTTGATGCTTCAACTTCGAATTGGGATCGCGCAGCCTGCGACCTAGAGGGCTATGCCAGACCACTCTTTGGCATCGCACCGCTTGCTGCTGGCGGCGGTAACTTCAAGTACTGGGACAAGTACAGAGACGGTTTAAAGAACGGGACAGACCCTAATCACCCTGAGTATTGGGGTGATGTACCGTCTATGGACCAGCGACATGTGGAAGCTGCAGCTCTCGCCTACGGAATATTGGTTGCGCCGCAGCAGTACTGGAAACCTCTTGAAGAAAAAACCAAGAAGAATGTAACCGCTTGGCTTCATGGTAGTCGAAATGGAAAGCACGGGTCAAACAACCACAAGTTCTTCCGCATCATCGTGGACCTCGCGCTCGAAAGCGTCGGCGTGCAAGTTGACAGCGCTGGAACTGACGCCTATCTAGACGATATGGAAAGCTTATACATGTCTGACGGATGGTATCGCGATGGTGAAGACCCAGATGATACCCGTCGTATCGACTATTACAATCCCTTTGCAATGCACTACTACGGCATGTTCTACGCCGTCCACCGTCCATCGGATAAAGCTCGCAGTGAGCGTTTCAAGGAGCGCGCTCGAACTTTTTCATCTGCATTCATGCATTGGTTCGCAGACACGGGTTCAAACATTCCATATGGTCGCAGCTCGTCTTACAGGCAGTGCGTTGTTGCATATTGGGGATACTTGGCCGTTGCTGGCATCGACGCCCTGCCATGGGGAGTCATCAAGGGCTTGTACTTGCGCAACTTGCGATGGTGGGCATCCCAACCGATAACTCGTCGCGATGGGATTCTGACACTGGGCTATGCCTATCCCAATATGTTCATGACGGAGCGTTACTTGTCACATGGATCACCGTACTGGGCAATGAAGGCATTCAGTCCCCTCAGCCTACCTGCAGACCATCCATTCTGGACGGCTGAGGAACTGCCAATGCCCAAACGTGAATCAGTAGCTTCGTTCCCCGTTCCAGGCCTAGTCTTCTCGCATGCGCCAGGACACACTATCATGTTTCCTGCTGGCCCCGATTCGAACAAGGTCATGCGCTTTGTTCCAGAGAAGTATGAGAAGTTTGCCTACTCCACTCGCTATGGCTTCTCTGTGGAGAGCGATTCTCGCGGCTTTGCCTCTGGAGTGTTTGACAGCATGATTGCGTTTAGTGATGACGGGCTTCACTACCGTGTTCGAGAGCGTTGTGATGCTGCTAGAATCACTGGCAATGTTACCTACACTGTTTGGCGGCCTTGGCCGAATGTCACTGTTGAGACCTGGCTGATTCCATATCCTGAGTGGCATGTTCGCGTGCATCGGATCAAGTCAGAGCAAAAGTTGATGACCATGGAAGGCGGTTTTGCTGCACCAAAAGTCGACTTCAATTCCGATCAGACACATGCCGATGGAGGCTCAGCCTGGGCACTCTGCAAGGTCGGCGACTTCAGCGGCATTATTGACTTGTCTCCAGGTCCTTCGAGAACAGCTCGTGTGAACAAACCTCATGGAAACACGAGTGTCATGTTTCCGCGAACACTTGTGCCACAGTTAGAAGGCACAGTCGAGCCAGGTCAGCCCCGTGTCTTCGCCTGTGCAGTTCTCGCCGGCCCAGATGGGAAAGGTATGAAAGCGTTATGGGATAAACCACCCTCGGCTCCTAGCGTGGAGGAGCTGGATCAGATGTTCAAGGAAAGCGGCAGAGACATAGACATCGTGAAGCACTACTCACGAGGGAAGGAAGTTTGAGATAGAATCAGGGCATACTAGACTATAGATTTTGAACTTATTCATCATTTGCCATATTCTTTTATGAAAGACTCTTTGTGTATTTTAACAGAAATTCGGTTGTTGCATCTCAGTTCAAATGACAATGGCGCCCTTCAGCCGCAATCCTTCCCACAACCCCCAACCACTTCGGCCATCTTTGGATGCTTCCAACCCACCAGGTGTTACAAAGAACAAAAAACTACACACCGCGGAAATGCTAACCCCAAATTCAACCCGAACAGCCCTTCTACTAGTCGACATCCAGCAGGGCCTGACGCATCCAACACACTGGGGCCCCGAAAGGAGCTCACCGGACTTTGAGTCAAATGTCAAGAGCGTGCTGAGTGCTGCGCGCTCATATAACCAAAAACGACCGGAGACACCAATTCTGATCATTCATGTTCACAATCATTCTACACGGCTTACTTCACCACTTCACCCGTCATATGTATTCCCAGACTCTGGTGTAGCTGGTGTCGCACCAATGGAAGTGGCGGCTCCTCTTCCCAACGAGCCTGTTCTGTTGAAGAGTGTCAACTCGGCATTCATAGGGACAAATCTGGAAGACCGGTTGAGAGCCTTTAACACGGAGCAATTGGTTATTCTTGGGCTGAGCACAGATGAGTGTGTGAGTACAACCGTGAGAATGGCGGCGAATCTGAAGGTTTTGGCAGATGATGTTCTTTGCACGCCGCATGAGGGTAGGATTGTGTTGTTGAGTGATGCGACGGCTGCGTGGGCCAAAGGCGGATTTGATGCCACTACTGTTCATGAGGTTCATCTTGCGAGTTTGAATCATGAGTTTGCGACGGTTGAAACGACTGGTCATGTTGTTCGGAGCATTATGGAATGCGTTTAGTGGTTCTACTCACCTACGCGAAAAAACCCACAGCGATTACGAGATTAGTCGGAACAAGGTGAAGAAAGTCAACCCAGTTCCCAGATGTTTGTTCGTTCAAAGCTTTTGCGCTCTGTGTTCTAACTAACGCATGGTGATTAAATGTCCTGGCATGGAACAACAGTACGAGGTTATTGGCAACAAATAGGAACCGAACGATTCGCTCAACGACAGTAGACAAAGATGAGTTGGAATCTTAAAACAGAGTTCGGCGGCAAATAGTAGCAATCAATTCAGAACTACTCTAAACTCCCTGACAAAGGCCCCAAACAATCCCCAGCTAAACCTATCACATTACAAACAACTAAAACATTGACAACAGTCCAGCCTCATTCGACAGTGTTGAAAGTCTTTCCAGCATATTGCCAATATCTTTGAGCGGAATGTCGACGAAGAGACTTCCCCTTCCAGATCATCAACAAAAAGGAGCTAGTGCATCCAAGAGACAGGAATCCAGCCGTAATAAAGCAGTTTTGAAGACCCATATTAGTGTACCAAGGCGTAATGCCGTAGGAGATTGCAAATCCTAGAGTATTGCGGATAATAATAACAGCAGTCGTTGATTCGCCGCTAATGTCCTTGAAGCAGTCGACATTGTATGAAAGGGCAATGGAACCGCCAGTGACACAACTAAACGTCAGAATGCCTAGTCCGATGGCTAAACCAGCCCAGTGTACATCATGTTGAGCGCCAACGCCCCAGACAATAAGACCAACGCAAGACAGGACGGCAGATAGTGCAAGAGGCCAGAGTCTCTGTTCCGGCTCACGTACACCTTTGTTTCGTCGAGCTAGCATCAAGGTCAAGCGGTCAGCGATCACACCAGACCATAGACTGCCGAAAGCTGCACCTATGATGGGTCCGATGTAGATAAGGCCGACTCCGCTCGTGGACCAGTTGTATGGCGAAGTGCTAAGGATAGGGCTCGTAGTAGCGTTCAGAACGTTGTACCAGGATAGGTTAATGCCATAAATGAATCCGGCCCAGGCAATATTGGGAAACTGAACAATGATAGACAAAGGCAGAATCATGGACAAGAACATCTGCTTCTTAGGAGGGCGTCCTTCCATCCTGGTGAACGGCTTGAGTTTCTCTCCGTAGTTCTTATGGTCATACTTCTCAGAGGTCTGGCTAGTTGACGAGACAACCGTCTCCTCTCCATTATTTTTGTCTGTCGCTTTGTTTTCTGTGTCATCCAGGTTCTCCAGTCCTTCGAGCGTTTGACGGAAGTACATAGTCTCCTCCATGAAAAAGAATAATATGACAAAGGCTGCAGCGGCAATAATGGCGCCAAAGTGCATTGTCCAGCGCCAGCCATATGCCTCAGCAAAGAAGCCAGCTAAGATCGGGGCCAGGAAGTTGGATCCGAATAACGTGAAGACGTACAAGCTCATCCAAGACCCTCTCTCGTGAGCGAAAAAGATGTCAGGGATACTGACTTCGGGTAGGGCTTCAATTGGCGACGCAAATAGACCGAGGAGAATGCGATGTGCATACCACTCTCCGGCGGATCGGGAGTATGCGGTCCAAACCATCAGAGGAACTGTTGCCAGAACAGACGCCAGATACATGCCACGACGACCGTAAGTCATCGCAATGGGTTGTGTTAACAGACAACCCCATCCGAGGAATAGGAACATCACACCAGTTCCCTGAACGAGCGCTGCGGTGGAAATGCCTGTATCTGCGGTGATATCGGACAGAACAGAGTACTGTAGTGTTGTGGGAATACCGACACCGAGCGTGTAGACAAGCACCATCGCCACGGCCTTGTACTTGCGAGCTCGGCTCCAATTGAGAGGGTCTTCCGGATTGTCGCTTGGCTTTGGAACAAGCTCGACTGTTCCAGCTCCCCCGGCCGGTGCATCACGAAGATCAACGAGGTGAACTGTGCCTGGCACGACCTCCGGATGGAGGGCGGCTGTTGCCATTTTCGAGTCTTTGTTAAGCAATAGATTGGAGTGAAGTGTATACAAATGATGTAAGACAGGTCTTGTAGATGGAAATGAATTCAAGGGCGTTGGGTCTGAGAGGAGCCCACAATAAATAATACTCGGTGTCTGGCAAGAAGGCAGTGACACGCGACAAGTCTGTGGCTGAAAGAATATTGAAGATGTTATCTTGGCGAATCAGATAATTTGGGTCCAGAACAGGAAGTCAAAATGATCCCCAACTCCGGCACGTATTCTTTCCGTTCGTCCGGGGGCACAGCAAACAGCTTTCCTACACCCAACGGACAGAGTAATAAAGATATGGGGATATGACGAGCGCAATCAAATGAGAGCAACAAGCTGCTCATCTACAACACACGGACCAGAGTCAACCAAGAGCTATCAATGTGGTTGCAACAGCTCGCCAATCATCAACAATGTGGCTGGACCTAAAACTTGCCGAACACCTTGAGGCCCCGCAACAATTGCTGCTCACTCCTCGGTAGCAAATAAGAGTTGTTGATGACGCGGTTACAGAGAGCTTGATAACAAGGATTCCCCGCCTCGGCTGTGTTGCCGCCGGTGTTGTCCCCGGCATCTACTTGAGACAGTCTCGCGTTCAGGTATCGACACCTTGTCTTAGTCGTAGAGAGATACCCAACTCTACCCAGCAAGCCATGTTCAGGTATCATATCACCGCGGTTAAGCTAACTGATTGATAGTTGAACAGCCACCTCTCGGTCCGCGTTGGCAATCAGTCGATATCTTGGCACTTCGCATGACAGGAACTCTGTGGCAACTCCGCCCCGCCTCCTCATTCACGCTCCCCGGACTCCAATGCTTATAAGGTACGGGAATGTCAAGTATTGGAGTGCTATGTCCGAAAGCACTTGTGCAGGAGCCAGCGGCATCGAAAGCGTGACGCCCCTGTTTGCTATCTACAGCCATTATTGTGTTGAGCTCCCAGAATGACCACCAAACTGCTCCCAGTAGTTCAGCCAGCCGGTAGATTACAAGGTCCGGCAGAATTTGAAGCGACAAGAGAGTCAATTCTCGCGGACTTTGCAAAGGCAGTCCCTCAAGATCTTCGACTTCCAGCACAGCTTATCAACAACCCACCTAAGAATGTCACCAACGTTCCTCGTGAGTGCGGTCTGCTAACGCCAGAGGAAATCGCCCTTACGGAAGACTATGATGCTGTTGGTCTAGCTGAAGCCATCGCTTCTGGAAAGCTCACTGCGACCGAGGTCACCAAGGCATTTGCCAAGCGAGCCATCATCGCCCACCAAGTGACATCATGCCTAACAGAGTGGTTCATGGATGAGGCCTTGCAAGCTGCACAGCAACTGGATGATCACTTCAAGCGCACTGGCAAGACGGTCGGTCCTCTTCACGGAGTTCCCATTAGCATTAAAGAGCACATGCCGCTAGCTGGGCATTGGTCCGGAGTTGGATATCTTGATACGAGGACCAAAGATGCTCGAGATTGTCAAATGATGGCCATTTTGCGAGCTGCAGGAGCAGTGTTCTACTGCAAGACGAACCAACCTCAAGCAATTATGCACCTGGAGAGCCATTCCTCCATCTTTGGCCGCGTGTTGAACCCGCATAACATCGGACTCTCCGCTGGCGGTTCAACAGGTGGCGAGGCAGCACTCATTGCCATGCGGGGATCAGTCTTGGGAGTCGGTACCGATATTGGCGGAAGCATTCGAGGTCCAGCTGGTTTCTGTGGAATTTATGGCTTCAAGCCGACATCGTATACGCTGCCGATGAAGGACTTTATCGCGGGTGGATTCGGAGCAGAATTGAATATATTGGTCTCAACGGGGCCAATGTGCACCTCGATGAGAGATATGGACCTCTTCATGTCAGCTGTGTTGGCGTCAAGACCGTACCTGACAGACACGAGATTGATCCCAATTCCCTGGTCTGGGTTAAACACTGCAACCACAAAACCACTGAAGATAGGATTCATGATGAACGACGGAGTTATCGTACCTCAACCACCAGTTACCAGAGCCTTGAAATGGGCATTTGAGAAGCTAGGCTGCTCAGAAGTCTTCACCGTAAAACGATTTGAGCCATACGGTGCTAGCCAGGCTATGAAGAACATTCGTCTGGCATACTGGCCTGATGGCGGCAAACTGGTCAAAGCACACCTCGACGCAACAGGCGAGCCGATGTTACCCCTGACCCAATGGATCATCAAAGATGCAGAAGGCCCGGATGTGACGTCTGCTGGGGTACTCCAACAACGACTCACACGTGACGAATTCCGCTCTGCATTCGCAGAACATTGGGAGACACAAGACGTGGATTTCGTGATCTGTCCTGTGTTTGTGGGACCGGCCTGTGAACACGACACGGCATTATACTGGAATTATACTGCCTTCTGGAACTATGTTGACTATCCTGGTGTTGTGGTGCCTACACATATCAAGGCAGGTGGTACGGGGGTCGAGCAGTACGACGCTTCGAGCGCCCCGTTGAGTGAGCAGGATGAGCATGTGAGGAAGATGTGGAGACAAGGGGATTTTGAGGGAGCTCCGATTACTTTGCAAATTGTGGCGAGGCGATACCACGATAATCAGCTGTTTGGAGCGCTAAGAGAGATTATCAGTGTACTTGGTTGATCATTTCAACATCGTAATCTTGGAGGAGCCCGAGTGGACCAGCGGGCGGCAATCTAGGTTGGCGAATTCTCGTAGTAAATACTACTCTGTAAGCAAAGAAGCAAATTTTCTGAAAAAAAAAACTACAAATAATAAGCATATATCATTCGGCAAAGCCCGAACAGGATGACCGCCCACCACCACCTGATGCAAACCCTGCATCAGCTTTATGCCAGATAACCCTACGTTTCTAGCATAATTCTGTCCACAACAGATGTATGATGTGCTATAAAGCAGCTCAATTCGGTGGCAACGTAATGTTTCGTATGATTCTCACATGGCCTGACCACTGCCCATGGGGACGCGTGTATCGCCGTAGAGTTATCATGATATGAGAATTAAAATGCTGTTCAACTTTGCATAATAAGAAACACATTTGGTGCAAAACACTTCAAAGCCGAAAATGTCTTCTAACAGGTACGTATCGCTTAGAATTTTGTCGACTTGGTCAGCTTACTACGCGACGTGTCGTGTACGGCGGAGCGGCTTGAGTTCGATATCTGTTGCCGTGTAACTTACCATTCGACCGCCAGACTAAACAAAGTTAGATCAATAACCCTATCCATAGCCAGTATGTCCGTAGTTATGAGTTGCTGTGTGAAGCAGCAACACTACCCAATGCCATGGAAATCAACTCTACGCAAAGTATCACAGTTTAGGAGCGTTTATGGTGCAGTGGGAACTTGAGATATTATCAACAAACTAGTAGCTAATAATATTATAAATATATAGGACTACATGACACAGTATAGTTATCGCGGTTTTTGTCCGTCAGTCCTATAACGACAGACATCCGTCGAAACAAGGGTAGGAATAGTTCCGTACCCCGAACGTTTAAATATCCATGGCGGATTACGGAATCACCTTTACCCCCTTATATTTTAATCTTCCATTTTGTTATCATATCGTCTCTATATTTCTTAGCGTCACGTATGAAAGATCTCTTGTCCGAGATCATCGTCCACATTTGCCGTGTATCGTTTCTAGGTACATACAATACATCCAGAAAACCTGCTCCATACTCCACGCCGCGAGAGATATCATCTTTGAGTTTTTTCTCGACGGATTTAATACCTTTGTTCTGACGCAATTTCTGACGTAGTTTTTCAGAGATAACTTGATGCTGAGTGAACAGCAACTGAGCTTCCTCTCGTCTGAAGGGAGGCAGTAATTCTGGCATAGTGATAGCAGGATAATAGATTGTGTGGCGTTAATCGACAGGAATCCGTGTAAAGTCTCGTGTTAGGGCCCTAAAATGTAGCTTTAGTATTTATAACTAATTAGAGATAAACTAGAGACTAGCAAAGTTACACTCACCTGGGGTCTTCTTTACCTTTAGATTTAAAATCCCGCATGCGCTGCGTCAGAGTCGCAAAATGGTAACCAAGTCTAGGGGATAATGCTTTAGATGAGACAAATAGCGAGCTTTAGATGATAGCTGTAGACAATTAATGTAGATCCGCTTTTTTTCTGACGTTTGTTTTCGCGAGCGGTTGAAAGTTGGCTGCGGTTGAGAAAAGGTAAGGTGTGGGTGTTAATATGACGAGACGTGGAAATAGAGAAGGTTTATATACTCGTGGCTAACACTACTCTTTACTATTAATTCACACAGAAAGAGCAAGGCAACACAGGTAAAACGTGTTAAGAGAGTAAGACTTATATAAATAGTCATAAAACTAATTGTATTAGTTGCGATTATATCAATTTTGCCTCTTGTTCATGCCGAGTTATCCTAATACTATTCTGGATAACACATTTCCGTCCTGGCCACCAGAGCATTGCCGAAAAATACAATACAAAATGTATTTTTGTATTGTATTTGTATTGTATTGTATTGAAATACAAAATACAATACAATACAAAATACAATACAATACAAAATACAATACAATACAAAATACAATACAATACAAAATACAATACAATACAAAATACAATACAATACAAAATACAATACAATACATAGATTTTTAAAAAAATACAAAATACATTGTATTGTATTTTTGTATTTTTGTACTTATAGGCAGTTACTATTAATAGTAATTTCTTAAGGTTCTAAGTTTAATTTCCATGTAATGCAAAAATATAGCCTAATTTAAAGTAGGTTTTTAGAAGCTAAGTATAGCTAATATAGCTATTTCTAGCTCTAACTTTTTAACTAGATTTTATTATTCTAGTATTTTAAAAGGTAGAGCTAATTAGAGTAATAACTATTGGAGAATCTATAGTTAGGCAAATTTCCTAGGTATTAGGCAGTCTAATTTAATAAGCTTTCTTAATAACTTTTTACTAGCTTAAAATCTAAGTCTCTATTTTAGTATAATTAGGAAACCTTAGAATTAACTAATATTAGGTTAGGATTTCCCTTTTTCTAACCTAAGAAGATACCTAAAGATAGAATTATAAAAGAATTAGCTATTTTAGAATATTAGTTTTAAAAGCTATAATTTCCTAGAATTCTCTTATAATTCTTAGGATATATCTTTAGATATCTAATATTACTACTTACCTTTTCTTAAAGATTCTTATTTAATTATAATATCTTTTAAACTAATACTTTAGGTTCTAAGTTTTCTCTATAGTTAAATTAGAAGGCTCTATAGTAGATTCTTAGATATTAGAGACTTTAGGTTTCTTTAGGCAGATAAGGTTAGATTTAAAAGAAACCTTTAGGTTAAGGTATTTCTAAATTTCTTAGTTAGTAGCTAATTTTTTAACTTTCTAAATCTAAGGCTTCTAGTTATTTGGTCTCTTAAGGGTAACTCTAAATATAGAAAGAATAATATTTTCTATAATAGAAATAGGTGCCTTTCTTTAGAGGAAGACTTTAAAGATAGTTATAATAGTTCTAAATTTATAGTGGAATTTAGCTATAAACTAGGCTTATGTAAAGGTCTGGGCTTAAGCCCAGTCTAGTCTTCAGTGTGCGCGCAACCAGGAGAGCCTGTATAGTGCTAGATTGAACAGTCACGAGGGACTAGTTCAATTCGTACCCTTTTGCCTTACTGGTCAAAGGGGACTGGGAGCGTTCCTCCCAGATGGCTGCGGCTAGCACCCGCGTTGGCCCAATCGGGCTAGACCATAACACTTATAATTATTATAAGAAATAGCTATAGAATTAAGAGATTAACGTGGGTGCATAGCGAGCCGGCCAGCATAGCGAGCCGGCCACTTAGAATTCCTATACAAAATACACTTTTAGATATCCCTGCAAAAAATCGCATTTATAGCTAAAAATAGCTATAAATTTAATATAAGGTATTTAACTACTAAATAAACCTAAATCTAGATTTTCTAGTATATAGGGTAGCAAGTTATTAAGAAGTCTAAAATTTCTTATTTATACTTTGTAGTTTTAGGTTTTTTCTAAATATCTTAAGAACTAGTTAACCTAGACACTAGAAATTCTATAATTAGGCTAAATTAGTAGTTAAATATCTTATATTAAGAAAGCAGCTATTATTAGGTATAATTAGCGTTTTTTACAGGGATATAAAAAGGACCTTTTAGGTGTAAGTGCGAGTGGGCGGCTCGCTATGCTGGCCGGCTCGCTATGCACCCACGTTAAAGGAAATAACTAATTAAATTAAACTACTTAACTAACTATCTGCCTAACTAATAGAAAGAAGAGGAAAATAGCCTTCTTTTATAGACTAATTTAAGGGATTTTTCTAATATTAGAAGGGAAAGCTAAAGGAAGAAAGGTTTAACAAAAGCATTAAATATTAAACCATATTTCCGTTAGAAAGAAAGGTCCTTTGTAAGGAAGGTTGGAAAAAGCAAGCAATATTAAACCTACTCTCGTTGACAAATTGTCTCATCCCGAGTATCACCTGTAACAACTGTGGGTTGCCATTCGAAGCACCACAATATTCGATTACTGGGGTAGTCACTCTGCGTAAGGGCATCATGGTGGTTATGATATGCAAGACTTGAGCGAGAACTTGAGATATCATCAAGAGGCTTGTATCCCATACTATTTTAACGATCTAGGACTACCTAGGCTATCACCTTCGCTAAATCAACTTCCTCATCAATCCTACCATGGCTCCCATCATCCCATTCCCCGTCGTCTCGGCAAAGAGTAAGCGTTGCTCTTCAATATTAAGGACGTATCACGGAATTACTGTTCCCTCGTTTTTTTTTTCTGTTCCATCTCCAAGGTCACTCTAAAACGTGCAAGGTCAGCATCAGCCTGATTTAACAAGTCACCATGTTCGGGGAGTAAGTGCCATCCTCCGTTTTCGTCCTGTATATATTCAAACGCCGTTTCTTCAATGCTGAATAAATGGCGTTGGCATCCCCTAATATCCCATACTCTTCCAGGGCAGTCTTTCTCCAGAAGCGTTAGGGTGTTTCTCAGAGCCTTGGTCAGACACTTGATCTCGTCAGGCCCCCAGTAGTTTGCAGAGGCCATTGCGATGATAAGACGATAGATTGTAGGTTTTTTTGGAAAAGGCAGCCGTCAAGAGCTTCAGATAAAAATTTCAAAGTGATAGTTTTAATATAGTAAACGTATTGGATATAACCAGAGACCGTTGATTTCTGATCCAAACTCTCTTCCACTTGATCAAAGTTACAAAAGCTTGGCCAAGCCCAGGTGATGCTGCCTTGGATGAGATAATTGGCGAGTTTGAGATGATAGTTGTAAGTAAGCGATGCTGATCAGCGTTTAAAGGTGGGTTGCTTTTGCGGGTGGTTGGGAGTTTGCTGCGATGGGAAGAGTTGAGATGTGGGCGTTAAATTAAAGGTGGAAATAGAGAAGCTTTATATATTAGCAGCTGACACTTCACCTTCATATTAATTCACTCATAACCCGCATTAAACCACAGATAAGTAGATTAATAGGGTAAGTCTATGTAAACAAGCACAAAGTTAATTAGATTTATTGTGATTTGAATCTAATTTGCGTCTTGTTTATGCCGAGTTGTCTTAACACTTCCCAGATCACACACCTTTGTTCTAGCCCTATTGGGAATGTATTTCATGCGAGGGTGAATAGAAATTGGCCCAGAACTTGCTCAGCACAAGTCATGAAACGAAGTACCAGTAGTCACGACGTGAGCAAATCGTCAGCTGTTTGGTGCACTGGGGAAGATTATGAGTGTACTTGGTTGATGAAATTTTGGTGGGTTCCAAGCAGGCCAGTTGAGGGTATTCTACAGTAATGTAGCCTTGTAGTAATATTGCCATGTTTGTAAGGAATAAAGCCTCCCGACAGCCTCTAGGTAATGAGCATACATATCGACTGAATGTCTAGAATTAATAGATGTCCCTGATATTTTTGATACAAGCTTTTTGGTGTTTGTTTAATGCCAACAAGGACTAGTAGTTTCACATCACAACTCTTTCCACATCATATAGCTAGGCATTTTACGCAACATTTTACTTCGCTAGCAAAGAAATGAATGCTAAGATACCCATGTGCCTTAGGAAATTGCGAAAAGCGAGAATAGGTTTTTTTAGGGTTGTTAAACCGCATGAACCAAACTTTTCGTTGACCCTGAAAAGCCGAGAACATCCCAGGATAACCAGGTTGACCCAGAAACTTGTTAAAACAGATGCCTATCCCTTGGAAATTTTGCGACCTGCCTAGTGTATTACCCGACGTGTACCGAGGAGTGGTTCGAGTTGATTGTCGTACCGTACCATTGCACCACGGGACCAAGAGCGGTGGCCTAATAATTGCATTCCAAGCAGGCATTTCCGCAGCTATTAATCACGTATCGCTAGTTTGAGACGCAGTATTACTGCCTAATAACAGGGTAAGCTACTATACGCAAAGTATTACAGATAAGGTACGTTAAAGGTTGTGTGGGAACTTGAGATGCTATCGAGGAGCGTGTAGCTGATGATATTGTGACTGAATGAGGCTACCTAAACTATTATCTTCCCAGGATAATTTCCCGCCACCCGTACAGCGACTGCCTTGCCCTAGAAGAGAACAGATGAAAGAATGATTCGTACGGCGGGCATTTGGATATCTATGGCCGATCACAGAATCACTTTTGCCTCCTAGTCTTAATTCAAAAACTGCCCCCAGTCTCTTTTCAAAAGGTCACGATAGTACTTTGCCCAACTTATGACATCCATTTCTTTTTGGGGCATTATCAAAGTATCCTGTGCGTTGTGTTGATGTTTATCAATTACATCCCTAACATTTTTCGCCCAGTCTCTGGCGCGTAAGGTGTCTTTTTGAAGCTTTGTCCTGATTTTTTCATTCTGATGAGGAGCGTCGTTTTCTAGTTTTTGTTCGATCGCTTCGAACTCGGCCAGCAATAACGTAAGTTCCTTCCGCGTATAAGTAGGGGGTGCTTCTGGCATTGTGATGTTAAGATAATAAAAAGTGTGGCGTTAATTAAATAAAATGCGTACAAAATCTCGCAGTAGGGCCCTAGAAAGGCAGCTTTAATATTAAAGACTTAATAAAGATAAAGCAGAGACTAGAGAAGTTATACTTACTTGTGATTCTCTGTTGCCTTTAGGTTTAAACTCTCGCATGCACCGCGTTAAAATCGCAAGAGGTTAACTATAGCCAGGGGATGCCGCTTTAGATGAGATAAATGCCGAGCCTGAGATGACAGTTGTAGATAAGTGATGTGGATTAGCTTCTGTGTCACTCTTCTTTTCTCGCGGGTTGTTGAAAGTTGGCTGCGGTGGAAAGAGTTAAGATGTTAGTGTTGATACTGTTGATACTGTTGATACGACTAGACATGGAAATAGAGAAGATTTATATATTTGTGGCTGGCACTGCTCTATACTATTGTTTCACACAAAAGCTGCACTACGTCGCATAGCGGCGTGTTAAGAGAGCAAAACTTGTATGAATAAGCATAAAGTAAACTGTATCTATCGCGATTTGCATCTGTTTTGTCGCTTGTTCAGGCTGAGTTATCCTTACACCGTTACACCCCTTCCTAGCGTCAACGGAAACAAATTTCATGCGAGAGCAAACACAACTTGACCCACAGCTCGATCAGAGCAATTCAAAGAATGGAGCACCGGGGATCTCAATGTGAACAAATCGAGCTCCAGGGCATAGATAGGTCTAGCACGGCTCTCCTCGTCGGGGTGGGCAAGAACACACATCGAAAGCAGCACCAGACCTCCGTACTTGTACTCCGACTTCAGTAACCTGTTGGTCATAAAAATGCTGTGACGGTATTTCACAGCTCGCGGGATGTTGAACTCGACGATGAAGGTAGGTACACCATGCAGAAAGACTGGCAAAACAGGTTCAGAGGGGCGGCGAATAAAGCATACCTGTCTGAGTTGCTGAACAAGATAATGATGCTGGGGTTTGGCAGATACATCTATTAACATGGACAAACTTAGCTTTGAACGTGGTGTCCATTGCGGGCCGTGCGTGGTTGTTCACCCTGGTCAACGACTTGTTCAGGTATGATCCGCGCCTCGATTTAATGAAGTACAAGGTGCAACGGGGATGCCGCATGAAAGCACAGTACACATTCTTCACTTTGTTTGATTTCATGCAGCATAATAAGTTTCTTGACTGTTTATCGCCTCTCTTGCTGCTGACCAGGTCAAAATCAGTTCTGACGATGCCCGCTATGTGTGGTAGTTGCCGACATACGTTGCCTTGAAATCGTGGAACATGCTGAATTGATATCAGACAAGCCACATTTTGGAATAAAAGCGGAAGGCTCACCCAACGCATTGTAAACAGCTTATATCTTTGTACTTCAAGCTTATGGAATACTGATGATCTCAACCCGCATCAACCAACAAATTCGCAGAAGCACTAGACCGCAAGGAGAGTAATAGTATGGCAGTGCCTGTTTATTTAATTGGAGTTCCATTTCCTATTTCGCGCGTAATTTGCAACTTTGCCGGTTTTGTATGATCGTATTTTGCCCTGGTGAAGTTTTGCAGCTCGTGACCTCACCTATCGCTTCGCCTTCTTGTACCGAGAGCGTGTGGATGGAAACTACCTGGCTTATTACCCCTAGGAAGGCCATGGTGGAAGATTGAACCTCCGTGGTGACGATCAGGTGGATTCGGAGACTGAGTAATGTCATCCTCCTCTCCAAGTTTAATATTTAGTACCCCCTGTCGATCTTTTCTGTTGTGGGAAAAGGGTAGGTTCAGGATGATGTTTCACAGAACTATTGCGGCAGATATTAAGTACTTACATTCGCTAATTCAACGCAGTCATTATATGTCAAATAGGGTAATACAATTTATGTGAAGCATCACGGCGAATAGTATGTAAACATTGAGTGGGAGCTTACGAGAAATTAGTATCAAGAGTTATTATGACTAACGTGGGTGCATAGCGAGCCGGCCAGCATAGCGAGCCGGCCAGCATACCAAGCCGGCCACCCCACTACAGAAATATAACTATCCTCCTTTAACTTTAGATTTCTCCACCAAAAATTATAGAATTCTTAAATAAAGAGAGCCAAATAATCTTAGCTATTAAGGCTATACAGAGAGATTTAGAATTAAGCATTTAAGCTACTGCAAAAGCCTATAGGGTTAGCTATAGCCTACTTGGCGATCGCCTAAATAGAGTTACTACATAACGTGATATAATGCTAAATTCTTAAAAACTCACAGATCTAGAGGAGTTAATAATTATTTAATATATTCTTAACCTAGATGCCTAATCTTTCCCTTTCTAGCTTTATAGTGTATAAGATATAGCAAATTAACTGCTTACTAATTATAATGCGCCTTCTATTAGACTATAATAGGCTTTAAACTTTATTAAGCGCTACTAAGAGCTTACTATGCGTTTTACGTATAGATATAACTATTAGAGAGCCTTATATAAAGATCTAAAGATAATTAAGCCTTAGTTTAAGCTTATATATAATATAGTTATAAAATATAGCATTCTTAATAAGGATTTCTATAACTTTAATAAGGCTAGCTTTATAATAGGCATAATCTTAACTACTATAGTTATTACAAGCTTAGATAGATATAGCAAGCTAACTTTAGCCTAGCTAGATAATAGAGAATAGGTTTTAGTAATCTAGTCTATTAATTCTTGCGGCTAGGCTATCCCACTATTTATTATTATTACAGGGCAGTATCACCTTACAAACTAGTATAAAGATAGTACCCTACCAAAGGATTAGGTTATCTCTATAACTCCTAATAGCTAGACTATAAATAAGAAGGCTATAGATTTAATACTTTAAAAAGCATACTAAACCGCAAACCTAAGGTACATACTATCTTCTAATTATAGATAGGCATAAAAGCTACCATTTAATAGAATTTAAGGTATTCTGTAAGAACTATAAGATTATTACGCTCTATATGCTAGCTTATTTATTACATATTTTGTTGGCCTAAAATAAACACACCTAAGAGCTCAGAGCGCCCTGCAAAATACCGCACTTACACGCAACTTATTAGCAATTTAGTCTAGATTATTACTTCCCTTTAGTTTAAGTAGTTAGAATCCTTCTAATTGCCTAGATTAAATGGTATTTAATCCTTAATTGCTTTAGTCTTCCTAGAAGACTTCCCTAATGTTATTTGGTGGTGTGCCTCTATAAGGTGCAGCACGTAGCAAAGAAAGGCGCTTTCAGGCCGGGTGGTCAAAAGTCTCCCGCTTGCTTGGATTAAATAGTATTTAATCCTTAATTGCTTTAGTCTTTCCAAAAGACCTTAGCAATATTATTTGGTAGTATACCTCTATAAGGTGTAACCTATGGCAAAGAAAGGCGCTCTTAGTTAATAAGGGATTTAGTAAATAAGCATTAAATACATTAAGTAAATAGCTCTAGTTAAGAAAATCGCGGTTAAGTCTGTTAATTGTGTATAGTCTAGCTAGAGGGGGCAGAACCTCCCTTTTATCTGTGCAGTAGCTACAAGATTAAATAAAAACACCAAGTCCCTTTTTCCTATCCCTTGTTAAGCCACCAGGTGTGAGCAATTCCACCCACATAATATTCTCTAACTATTAGATATTAGGTATTTTAGGCTACTAAAGAAGGCATATAGCCTAGAAATTAAAGGGTTAATAAGAGCAAAGATTACACACATTACAAAGTTAGACTTTCTACCCGCGTTTTACGCTGCATTTAAAGCTATAATAATAGAAAAAAATATCTAAGAAGCATTTAGAGGTATAGGGCTTATTCTGTTTAATCTGTAAAGTGTATTAATATAGCTAGATGTAAAGCTATAAACTCTATTGCTAGTTAAAGCTGCACTTAAGCTACTAAATCTATAGGTTCTAAAGACCCTAAATAACCTAACTAAGGCAGCTTTATAAACTAATTATATTAAAAGGTAAATAAGCTGCTACTAGGAAAGCTTACTAATATTAATTTTATCCGCTATAGATTAATTTATAAAGGGGATATATAGACTTATATATAAGATAGCTCTCTTAAAGGCTAAAGTTAAGTAACTTTAAGAGGTAAATATAATACTAAGCAAGCAGCATAGGGCTAAAAAAACACGTTTATATTAAGGCAGTAGTATAACTATTACTAAGAGATAGGCATTTTAAGACTAGAATAATATAGAAGAGCAGGTAAAATAAGAAGATTGCCAAACTAGAGGTTATAAGCCTTAGAATAAGATAAAGGGTTAGCAATATAGTGTGTGCAGTAAGTCTAGTTATAACGCGCAAACTTATTAGATTAATATAGAAATATTAAATAAAGAGGATAGCAGTAAAGATTAATTGATTTCCTATGTTGTGGTTGTAGTTTTATATAATCTTTGCATGTAACTAGGTTAGGGTGGCCGGCTCGCTATGCTAGCCGGCTCGCTATGCACCCACGTTATATTAGACTATCCAATCTATTATTCCTACTAGAATAGTCTGGCCGTCAATCCGAATATGACTCCTGGTTCCCGAACAAAAGCAAGGGTAGAGGTGCTTTCGTACCACGCGGTTGTGAACGTGTCAGAGAGCATATTTCTTGCTCTTTTTCTTCGCCTCTTTTAACGTCTTTTCAAAAGACTTAATACCATATTTAGCCATGTGTAAGAAATCGCTCTGTGACTGCTCCAAGAGCAAATTTCCTTTTTTGTCTTTTTCATCCCAGTTAGGGTTAATAACATTCAATGCCTTAATAAGGTCCTCGCACGTCCCGATTTGACATGCCTGTGAGGGACATTTTTCCATCATGAGATCACGTTTCTCACGTAGCTCAGCCAACACATCCACGATATCTCCAGCCGTCCAGTTGCGCTTTCCTGCTTTGGGGGCCATTGTAATGGCAGGATGTTGGGCTCTGGGCGTAATAGAAAGGAAGCCGTAAAAGGTCTCAGGTGGAAGCTTGGCAGACCTAGGGGATGCTGCTTTGAATGAGAGGAACGA
Organism: Pochonia chlamydosporia 170; assembly: GCF_001653235.2. NCBI lineage: Eukaryota > Fungi > Ascomycota > Sordariomycetes > Hypocreales > Clavicipitaceae > Pochonia > Pochonia chlamydosporia. The sequence goes on along the minus strand of NC_035791.1, from coordinate 5,781,374 downwards.
TAAGATTCGGAGTGATGGCAGTAAAAAAGTGGCGCCAATCAGGTCTGCGTGATTTTGTTTGCGCGAGTGGTTGAAATTTCGCTGCGGTGGGAGGTTTTGGGTTGTAGATGTTGATGGGACGTGCAAGTAGGGAAGCTTTATATATGTTCTGTGAGCATGGTTTCCGCTACCAAATTGTACACAAACTGTACTAAGCAATAGATCAAGGTATTTCTTGTCCGAACAAGCTCATTGTTGTCGTTGCGATTCAAGCCTATTCTGGCCCTTGTTCTTGTCTAGTTTATCTCAACACTGCCCCTGTTCGAACGCCCCGTCCTGACCTCAATAGGAACTCATACATGTGAAAGTGAATAGAAGTTGGCAACAGCCCGGTTAGAAAAGAATCACGAAATGAAGTATTGTGGTATTTTAAGGAGGCAAATGGAACTGAAAGTAAACGCAATGTGAATCTCGGCTCGGGTAAGAGCGTGTTTCCGGTTTGATCTGCTGCCCAAAAGTCTGTGGCACCTGTCATGGAAATGCTAAACGACAAAAATTGTCCAATAACACATCCCCTACAGATGTGGGCTTTATATTATCGAGGATCTGTGATTGATTGCATGTGGCTTTTGCAGCGCAAGGGGGTTTCAACCCAAAAGCTGTATCCCACGTACGACTAGACAAGTTGGACAGGTGGAGGCATACCAAATCATAAAGCGAGTTACGAGGCCATGGACGGTATATAATTAATTTTCACCTAACTGCTCCGCCCATGGTCGTCGAGAAAAGCCATTGATTCCTTGATACTGGCTCTTATCGACTCTACATACGACTTGGTACCCCTCCGCGACTTGACATCCTCCTGGGCCACAACCGTCCAGAACAGCCGTATCTGGTCTGGCCGGCAGAGTATCCGTGGGCCGGTCCCGGTCCCGGTAGATGAAGCAGCCGCGTCACCGGAGAGGCAGTATTCTGCGGGAATCCCCATGCAGCGCTCTAGGACTTTCACCTGGCATTGGATGGCATCAAGGATTCCAACGGCGTACGTCTTCAGCGGCATATCCTGCAGCGAAGCGAAGCCGCCGATGCGGAGCACCGCCTTGACCTTGATAGACTCGTACGTCTCCCGCGGCACCTCGCAAAGGTATTTGTAGATGCGGTGGAACAGAGAATCAAAGAGCCTCATCAACGCAAGGTAACCGGACAGAGCCAGGAGCACAAGCTCGGTGGTGAGCGCATCCTCTGTCTGTGTCTGCAGCTGAGCCGCATCGGACGGTGTGAGGTTCTGGATGATTTGGATGAACTTGTTGGTGCATGTGAGGAGCAATGCAGCCGGATTCTCGACATCTCGATCCGCGTTTTCGCTTTCGTTTTCGTCTTTGCAGCGCTGCAGGATTTTGTTGTGATCTGAATAATCAGCGTCAATCGTAGCAATGCGGTCATCTATCTCATCCCGGAAGCCGACAAGGGAAGCTGCCGTGCTGAAGCACCTTGACTGTATCGTGGGAGTCGGGGGCAGAACAGCCTCTTTATGGTTGAGCAGTGGATCGATATTCATGTCGATCATGTCCATGTTGGCATTGGCATCGCCGCCCATATGAAGCATCGCGTTAAGTTCATCATCACCGCCGAAAAGCCCATGGAGCTGGTCCACCAGTGAGAGCATTTTTTCGCCCGGGGCCGGGCTTTGGTCCATGTCGATTGAAGGGGACATGGAGCTGAAGAAGGTCGAGCTGCCGCCGTCACCAGGTGGTACATGTAACCAGAAGTCTGGATGTTGTTCATGAGCCAACGTGTCAACTTCTCTCGGCGACGTTGACTTGGGAACCGCAAGATCCATGTCCGGCCCTGAGATGCCCTTCACCGTGTTCCCAGACGTTTGTCTGCCTGACCTGTTGGCGGGCTTGGGACGCTGCTTGGATGGCCTCCCAGGAAGTCCTGGGGCACCCGTGACACATCGTGCGCCAAGGTGGTTGCAACGGGCACATGGCGCCGTGCTGTCGTTGGCGCGAAGGCATCGTGTTCGCTTTGCTCTGCACAGGTCGCAAGCAGAGCGCCTGAGACTAACAGCCGGCTTGAGCATTGCTGGTATTGTACTCTTAGAGGCAGGAGAAATGATTCTGATGGCGAAGAGGCTCAACTACGACAAAGTTGTTGCGGATTTGGTCCCGCGAGATGAGATAAAGTGGGATGGTGATGGAATACAATGTTGGTTGTGGTGGATGAATGTATGTGGGCACCACAAGGTCCAGATGTGCCAACAGCAGAAACCCTCCGCGGAGGGTTTTGGATACGTTTAAGAATGTAAGCCTGATGTGGTGAGGTGGGCCAGACAGTTAGTAAGTCGAGTATGGCATTCGGAGCGAAACCTTGAATTGAAAAAGAAATCGAGAAAACGAAACGTCGTGTGCGGGATTCATGCTCTTGAATGCAACCTTGGAACATCTGTCTAGCAAATAATTGGCACATTCAAACATTGAAGCCGCAAATGAGGTATTTCAATACTAGGCTGGCTCCCTTGGAGGTTTACTCATTCACCTTCTAAGTTAGATGCCTATTCGACCATATACATAGCGCCGGCAACGATGCCATTTTTAAGCAGGCATGAAGGCAGCAATCTAGTAGCAGCTGATGTCATTTTCGCGCTGTCTTATTCTCCAGCCTGCTCGTAACCTCAATCTCATGCCTGTAACTTGTCAAGTCCTCTATCCTACCCCTTACGCCTGTGTCAAGTACTTTTTGACTCCTCTTTTGGGTTTGTCTCACTCTCGCTGTTTGGCTCTCCTCGAAGGGCTTCAATGTTGTGCTTCTTCCTGTTCTCCATGCCAAAATCAGTGTTGTTCTCCCTCCTGAGCGGAATCTGCTTCATGATAGCAGCAGCGAGAAATCCCACTGCCCCAAAGGCAATGGCAACCTGCCATGATCTCTGGAGCGACGTACTCTGCACATGAACAACCTCAGCACGCGTCTCTGCCGACAGAGAGTCGAGAAAGTGCTTCTCGGCCGCCCCGTATGCGCCGCCGCCTTCAAACTGGGCGGCTATCGCTGCATTGCTGCTAATTGCTCCGTCACCCGCAAGCTCCGAAGCCCGGCTGGTGTAGATAGTACCGGCGATGGCGACTCCCCACATGACGCCGAAACTCCTCATGAAGCCCCAAGTCGCCGTTGCCAGCGCCGTGTCCCTGTCCGTCAACGGGGCCAGCAGCGCTGGGAGCATCGCGCCCATGCCAAACCCTGCGCCGAAAGACTCGAGCACCTGGAAGCCTACCCAGGCGCCGGTGCTGGACTTCTCATCCAGAAGCGTGAAGACGCCGAAGCCGAGGACGATTAATGCGAAGCACACAATAAGAATGGGCTTGTACTTGCCGAACTTGCTGAGGAGTAGCCCACCGATGATGGCGCCCGGAAGAAGTGCGAGAATCGTGGGGAGAAGATCGATACCAGCCTGGTAGGCAGTCTTTGCCAGCACGCCCTGGAAGTACACTGGGAGAAAGTATAGTGCCCACATGGTGACAATACCGTGGAGGAAGGTGAGAAAAAAGACAATGGAGGTGATGCAATTTCCAAAGAGATACAACGGCATCATGGGATTGGGCGTGAGACGTGCATTTCCTTCAAGCACGACGAAGGCTCCCATTGTGGCGATGCCAACCATCAACGGCACCAGTACCTGATACGATGACCACGGGTATTGTCCTCCTGCCCAGCCAAGCGAAATCAAAACGGGGACTGTGCCGCTGATAAAGAGAGCGTTCCCCATCCAGTCGAGGCTCGAGAACTTGGTCGCCAACGTCTGAGACTTGTCGTATTTGACTCGCAAGAAGAGAAACAGCAGCACAACGGCAACACCACCAATGGGCAGACTCATGAAGAAAGCCCAGCGCCAGGTGCTGTAGCTGACCAGCAGTCCTCCAAAAAAGGGACCGAGAGCGGCTCCAATGCCCACCATACCGAACACGGCGCCCATGTAGGTTCCTCTCTCGCGGAGCGGCACCAGGTCGCAGATGACGATCTCGCAGAGAACGCCGATGCCTCCAGCTCCGATCCCCTGAATAGCTCGACCGGCAATCATGGTGACCATGCTCTGGGCTCTGTATTTCGTCAGGACTCAGTAAATACTATAGTTTGCGCTGCCGCATGGGACGAAAAGTACAACTTACGCGCCACAAATACCACTTCCAAGCATAAACATGAGCCCAGCTATGATCAGGGGCCAGCGGCGACCAAAAACGTTTGCAAGCTGGCCATACATGGGCATCAGGGACGTCCTACGCAGGTTTAGTATCTTCGTTTTGGCGCAGGGGATGGGGGGTGGCCAGGGAGGCTTACATGGTCAAGAAGTATGCGTTTGAAATCCAGATGAAGTTCCCGCCGCCATTCAGATCAGCAACAAGTGATGGCATCACCGTTGACGTGATTGTAGCTTCTGTAGACGTCAGAAGGCTGATGAGAGAGAGCATAACAATGATGGCCCAAAATCTCGGGCCTTTTTCAAACGTTGCTGGGCTCTTCTCCGTGGTCAAAGCTGCAGCATCTTGTTGTGCCATTGTCGGTGCGCGACAAGGTCAACAGTACATGTAGTAGTTGGCGACGCTAGTACTCTAGGCTGATGGAAAGGTAGTGGTTTGTAAAGCTAAATGGGAATATCGCAGCAGAATGAGGCTGTCCTTGGTTCTCTTCTTGCGGAGAGTCGACGGGAGTTTTTCTTTGAATTCTTTCGCAGATACGATATTTTGTCAGGGAGCTGCAGGCACATATTTAAAGGACCGAGAGAAAGTCGGTACGAATCATGGGTAGCTCCGTTCCCCTTGGGAGTGAACATTGAACACACCGCGGAGGGTTTCGCACCTCGCAGGGTTTCGCTTTCAATGTTCCTTCGCGACTGCCGTGATCCGGTGAGACCCGGTTAGTTTGTTGATACTGGGAGACCCAACAGACTTGAGAGTATGAGAGGAGGAAAGGAAATAAAGAAGAAATACAATAACAGAGGAGATAAATCCGTCGCTTATGTAGCCTTGGATGCAGTCGTTTTGGTGTACAAATGATCGAATCAATCTTCTAGCTAACGTTGATTTGAGAGGACATATATTTAACGGATTTAGTCGTCTCTTTGGGTCTCGTTCCTCGGTTTGCCGCATGCGTCTCCGTGTAAGCTTACAACAAGTATCTTGTGGTAGCTCGTGGTACACAAGATAGCTTGTTGAACTGGCGATTCCGAGAATTTAGTAAAATTCGTTAAGCCGACAAAACAGAAATTTGAACCGTGGCCAAGGAGCTTATAGCTGTGTACTATTATAGCTACCAGAGACTACCTAGACTCCTACCGCTATTGTCATGTGCTTGTTTGATAGTGACAGCGACAAAGGACAAGAGAAAAAGGTTTCCATACGATGGGACCGCGAATAACAGGCATATTCTAGTCTCGCGTTCTCTGTCTCTTTTTGTTTCTCATTCCACTTTCAGTAGAGCCCTTCCTCTTCTTTACCAAGCACTAAATTCTTCCGACTTCAGTTCTTTTCTGACTTCCTCAATGAATTTCATCTCGGCGGGTGAAACCCATAGTTGGGTTCCGGTTGTGATGCTGTGGTACATGATATCATTCATATCTTGCTCCCAGATTGAGCATTTGGTGATATATGGGATGATGTCTTGCTGATTTGTGCAGCTGAACCTTTTTGCTAGAAGTGTGATGCTTGATTTGATCTCCTCCGCCAGCTGCTCGAGGTCTTCCTTAGTGAAATCTCAGTGACGTGCCGACATGGTGATGGCAAGAAATAAGGTGGCTTGGCGTTGTGGAAAGGAATCTGCGAAACAGTATGAGGTGTCAAGCTCCAAAGAAGAGTTTCAACGCCGAGGGTTGATCGGAAACAAACAGATCTTTGTAAGGATAATGGTAGCTTACAATCGTGCCCTGCCTTATGTTTCAAACTCTTGCATGAACTTGTCGTCGAACGATGGGAATCTTGGCAAAGCTGCGTGATGCTGCTGCTTTGAATGAGAGAAATGGCGACTTCTTGGAGATCGCGATGCTTAAACGATCTGGTATAGCCTTTGTGCGTTGTTGATTTTAGAAAGAATTTGGGATTTGGTAGTGGTAGAAAACCTGCCGGAGGTAGATGCTGAAGAAACGGGGAGATGGATGGATATATAACGTTGCTGGCACACACTTTTGCCACTTATCTGTAACACTATTGCCTTACGCGGCAGGTAAATTTGTCAAAATGATCCAATCTGCCTGAAAAGACATAGAGCCAATTATAGGGACTAGAATGTAGGTCTGTTCTACCCATTATTCACGTTAAGTTGGGTTGAGACTGTCCCAAATTACACGCCGTCCCGGTTTTAGCAGGACATCATACAAACGAGAGAAATGCAAATTGGCCAACACGTTTATTTGACCAAAATCACCGAAAATTACGGACCGGAAAGTCGTGTCCGCGGACGAAGAGGCACCAAGGAATGTGTGGTTCTACACTGTTTCCCTTTTGGCATGGGAGACGATGAGCACACTCTGAAGGAAGCATTAGATATCTGTACTCCTACCACGACCTCAGCAGCAAGTTTGGTTTCCAAGTTTGGTAATGTTGTGCAAAGCTTGTACTGTGGTTGAACTCGATGATTGAGGTAAGAACACCACGAAACAAAACTGTCGAAACACCCCCTGAGGATCTGCGAGCACAGTAGACACATCTTGCTTTGTCGGGGCGTTAAAAAGGAAGTTTGCCAATAATAACATATTGGGCGTTGCACAGGGTTGTCTGTTGCAAACCACAGCGGGATGTTGGTCCTTGCTCAACGCCTGTTCAGACCCAATCCATGGCATGGCATGGGTAACTACGGTGCAAGCTGTGAATGTGATGCCGCAGAAGGATAAATGAGCTGGGCGGTTTCGGTTCGAACAACACAAGACCTGACTTAGCCGTCCGTCATGAGTTATGCCGATGATTAGCCCCAGATCAGTTCGGGCGATCTATAGCTATTTGCGGTAATTGCTGACCGATTTTACCTTGAAAAAATCGCGGCACATGCTGATCTCGCCTTACACAATGAACTTCGCCAGCGCAGCATCGAGCCCTTTTGGTACATCAGCTGAACTTCGTTCAAACACTAAGAACCATAAAAGCTGCCCCTTCCGACAAGTTAGCAGTTCTCAACGCGATCTGTTCGCAGCCTCTGCTATGCATATTGTCTCAACCCAAAGACTCCGTATTACACCTCTTTGCCCAGACTATTTCAGTTCAAGTGAACTAGTAGAGAAGTAATCCATCATTGGGTTGATCAGTCTCTCCGACAGGAGCCTAACCGTAATGCCAAATGACGACCTCGCCGCCACATTGCCACTCAATCCAATCACATCAGGCTATTCCGATAGAAAAGAGAGCGAGACACAAACCGACAAAGAGAGAATCGAGTCGAACATGCGTCCGTTGAGGTGGTTATTTGGTCTCTGCGTTACCCCGCAGGCCGTCGGTGTTTTGACAGGCCAAGATGCATCATCTGAAGGACAACCACTTCCTCCTAGTCAAGACCCGTGGTACAGAGCTCCGCCGGGCTTTGACAGGAAGCAGCCGGGGGGTATTCTCAAGATTCGGATTGCCCCTGGAAATCTGACGAGTGTGGTTGGCAACCCTTCAGCGGCGTACCACATTCTGTACCGAACAACTGATTCAACAAGCAAGCCATCTTGGGCTGTGACAACTTTGTTCATACCTCCATCGTTCCACTTCTCACCATCTGGAAAGGCAGCATTGTTATCTTACCAATTTGCTTACAATACTGCCAACCTTGATTCGAGTCCATCCATCGGACTGTATTGGAGACTGGCTCAAGAAAACCGCCACCTTGGTCTCAAGTCAAGTACTTCTCTCGTGAATGAGATGCTTACTCGTGGATGGATTGTCAACACACCGGACTACATGGGACCGGATGCGGCGTTTGGTGCCAGCAAACAGGCTGGACAGGCAACTATTGACTCTATCCGCGCCGTTCACAACCTTGCCAACATGACTGGTAACATGCCAATAAATATGGCAATTTGGGGTTATAGCGGTGGCAGTATTGCGACCTTAGCTGCCGCCCAATTAGCACCACGATACGCACCAGAGCTCAAAATTGAGGGAACAGTTGTTGGAGGTCTTGTTGACGATATCTCCGCAGACTTTGACAACATCAACAAAAGCCCCATCGCTGGTACCTTGATAGCCTTGTTGCTTGGGATAACAGCACAGTATCCAGAAGCTACAGCTTACTTGGAAAGTCGTCTGGTACCGGAAACCAAGACTGAGTTCTTATCGGTAAGAGACATGAATGCCGGCGATGCATTACCAAAATTTGCCGGCAAAGATATTTACGCTTACTTTATTGGCGGTGCGGAGGACTTACAGGCACCAATTCTGCAAAAGTTGTATGATGATCAGGCGAAGCTTAGCGACAAGGGAGTGCCATCGATGCCGATTTTTGTTTACAAGGCCATAAAAGACGAATACTGTCCCGTCGAGCAGACGGATTCGACAGTGAAAACCTTCTGTGAAGCTGGTGCTGATATCCGTTATGACAGAAATACCGTTGGCAGCCATGTTTTGGAGATAGAGAATGGCAAGCCCAGGGCAATGACTTGGCTGGATGGTATCTTCAACGAGTCACACATAACTCCTCCATCAGGGTGTACTGTGCACAATGTTTCCGTGGATGTTGTAGGCAAGCCATCATAGTCACATACATTTAGGCCTATAGCTCTCTTTAGTTCAATACCTTATTAAGGCTTTCCTACTCTGTGGGGATCTTCATCATCGTTAATGAGGTATCTCATCTACGACCCGCCGTGCCTGAAAAGCACAGGAAGTTCACGGGAGCTCTGGTATTTCCTAAGTTGCTAAGTAACACCGCCACTAAAAAGGAATAAATGCCCAAGAAGGACGGGGAAAATCCTCCTCTCACTCCCAACAGCGCTCTGTACTTATTGGATAGCCGTAAAGTCGCGATCCGGGTCACCAAACTGAGGCATTATGACGCCGTAGTTGACCAGGAGAAAATTGACATAGTTTCGCACTACACGATAGTCACCAACACCCTTCGAACCACCGATAACCGTGGGAGGTAGCTCAAAGAATTCTTCGCCAGATTCCTCTATCTCGATGATCCCAAACCGGCGAACCTTTGATTCGGTCGCAAAGCTCAAAGTTTCCAAGGTTTTCTCGTGAAAGGCCGTCCATTCTGTTGGTTTCACCTCATTGGCCTTGCTCAAAACTATCACACCTGGCTTGACGAACCGAGCCAGAGAGTCCGTGTGGTAGTCCCTCGGATCCAGATCTCGTCTTGCAGGAATCCATATAACCTCCCTGGGGAGGGAACATCCATCAGCTAGACAGGCTACTGACATTGAGTTGTAATACTACCGGAGGGATCTCGCTCCTGATTAGTAGTTTTATGGAACCCGACCTGCCTTGTAACGTTTGCAGAGCTTGGATTCAAGGCAGCTTCGCAGTTATTGATACTCAAATGGTTCAAGAACCACAGGTTCTAACGCAAGTACTCATGCGCCGGTCACCTCACTTGGGCTTTCTATGGTTGGGAGCTGTACTTCTAGACATTCAGCATTATTTTATGAGATGGGCGCGCCTGTTGCATTCCAAATTGATCTCAGTTCGGCAGCCCAGACAAACAGCTATGTTTCTTTTATCCAAAAACCAGTGTCTTGCATTGCGCCCAACCCAACGACCCTAAGCCGTTCAGACGAGGCTCGTTTGATGTATCTGTCGCAGGCGTACCGTCATGGCAGCCCACCTCTTGTCCCATTTACACCCTTTGGCTCCATCTCGATTGCGGACTGCATTCTGGACGTACAGATACATGCCGCTTGCTCCGCTCATCATGGCTTGCGATATGGAGGTTTGACTTGGAACTGCAAAAATAACACTTATACTGTTCAAAAGTCGACTGACAGCTCTACTATTCTACACTACAACACGAGTGATGTTGATAAGCAAGATGTAATTGTGGAGTACGACAAACTTGACCGCACCAGAGACTGTTCAGAGTCCATGACGCGACTTATGTTCAAATGGCTCCGCGAGGCAGATGGGTTTCCTATTGCCGAAAGAGCTATTCGAGAACATGAATGGATTAAAGATGCATGGAGCTCGGACGAAGAGAGTGTTGCGCCAGAAGGTGATGGAAAGTCGACGACAAGCCGGCGAATTGGTCCTTGGTTATGTCGAGGCTTGACGGCGCGATGCAATACCATATGAGCATGTGAGATATTAAAAAGAACCTTACCACTTTTTTTGGGCTCTGAATTTATACCTCTATGGGGGTTTGCTTCTATATTGAGCTATATATGGCTCTCACAGTCTGCCACTGCGTAGTTACAAGTACGTCAATAGATATGAAAGAACACCAAACTACGGGGTTCCTGTTTCCCCTTGGTCACAAAGAGGCAAAATCCTACACTTCGCAGTTGAAATGAGCCTTCGTTGTCAGGTTTTCTCCATAGTATTATTTCTCTTTTTTCTTTCTTTTTTGCCGTCCACAGAACTAGCTTTCACAATGTCCCTTGAGACTTCTCCATGGTAATGCTGTTGCAACTGCATCCAACTATAAGTTCTTGAAGAAGTGGTTGTCCTCGCCGCCGTGTCCTTGGAACTTGCCCTATGGTAACAATAATATTCGCACAGCTTGAAGATTACAATCCTGGCGTCGTCCCGCATGCCATGTTTAGAATGTCTTCTTGAATTTGACATGGATAATGCCGCTGCCTTCGAACATGGCTCGGCGCTTCCCAAACATGTCCACAGGCTTCATGCCCAGCTCGTTCATGAAACCCTTCGTCCCTTTGATCGCCTCGACATGTTCCGGCATGTCTTTCCACCTCCAATAGTCCTCCACGCTGTCGTAGCCAAATATACCACTGAAGCATGTTGTGCTGCCCATATCAGCCAGATCAGGCTTCAGCCACCACATATATCCCATCGAGACGCCTTTTGCTTTACCTACGGTCACCGCAGGCTGCTCGTCTACCTTGGCATTTCCGATAATTTTCTGCATGACAACCTCTTCCGTGGCATTCTTGTCAGGCAGACTGTAGAATCTGAACTCGGTCACGTTGGCCGTCAAAGCCTCCGCTGTATCGTGCTTGAACGTTGCAAATCCTGTTGATCAAATTCAGTTCTTATTTCTCCCACTGGCTATACAGCTTATTTACGAACCAAGGAATGGCTCTACCCCGTGCTCCATGTTCACAGTTTCTTTAAATGCCGCGCCAGCGCTCTGCATGCCTTCAACTTTGTTCTGTTTTCGAAAGAGGCTTTGTCCTTGAATTCCAGGACTACACAGTGAATCTCTTCATCTTCAACTAGCACGCCATGGTATGCGGCTTTGGCGCCCGGCACGCGTGACAGCACTTGTGCTGCTCCTTCGAGGGCTTTGGAGGAGTCAACAGCGTTTGACTTGGGAGGGTAGAACATTATCTGGGCTACGGAGCCCATCGTGTTTTACTTTACCGCCCGCTGTCAAGCGCGGAGGATTACACAGACTTTGTGAGAATACTGAATTATTTTAACTCAACAATAGAGCCGTATCACAATCTCTTTTGAAGATTCGAGATCAGCAAGACGCTTGCCTGATGTGACTGTTGAAAGCAATACTACCCCGCTTGCATCCACCAAGTTGGTAAAGGTCAAGTCTAAATGCCCTTGAACGCGTCCCTAGATAGACTGGACGCGTAAGAGTCAACACCGAGCGCTTATATCTACACTTGAACTTGAACTGATGGCTCAGGTGCCGAGGTGAAGTCGTGGTCTCATTTTTTTTTTCTACTGGTCCAACAGCCAGGACTGAAATGTTCAGTGTTGGCAGTGTCTAGCAAGCCTCACCCTAACCCTAACCCTAATACGAAAATTGACTCATGACTTTCCTGTAAAGATAACTGCCCAGATGAACAGACTTCACTTACTTCATATGAAGTGTCTTTCTAATCTTGCCACTAATTCCAACAACATTGAAGCATTATGATGCCATTTCCCGGCCGTTCTAGTCGAGCCTGAATGCCTGGTCACACAGGCAACCAGTTGCCTCACCTAACAAAGCTGGACGCGCGAGCACGCACTCTCCCTGCAACCCCAACTGGCTTTTAAGGCGTGACGAATTACCCATTCCTCTCAGAGATTGGCTATACTCTAACGCCATTACTACCGTATATTCTATCATGTCTTCCAGTCATCCCAAAGTTGCTGTTGATGGTGATGCACCTCCTCCTGCACCATCGCTCCCTCCATTTGTTGGCTCGTTTGCTGGCCTAAGGTCTTCAAATATCCCTTCAGTCCGGCCACCAACTGTGCCCGCTCATGGTCCTCCCGGCGCAACTCTTGTAGAGTTGCTGACCTACAACGGGTATCCTTTCAAGGATCACTGGGCATACTTTGTCCAGTCTCAAGGCGACCCGGACCTCGGGGTTGTGCTGCACGCGACTGGGGACGTGATAAACGGGTTTTCACTCGAGTTTAAACGCAGCACTGACCTCAAGGCTACCGACGACCTTCCCTCTTCAAGAATTCCCCTGCAGTGGGTTGACGGTCGCTTCTTCAACGAGAAGGCAATGTTCAACAACGGGCCTACTGTAGACAGCATCCCCGTGTGCATATTTGAGTCCTCGGTGAGCAAAGTAAATGCCCCTGAGAAGTCACTCAACTCAGTCGATACCGCTGTAAGTACATGATATCAATACGACACGATGTGATAAGCACGGCAACGTAGATCTCAAGAGCTAACGCGCGGGATGTCCAGCCTTCCTCACGAACAGCAGTTAAGCAGCGAAACTGCCAGACTTGGATCATTGAATCGGCAGATCAACTTGTCAAAGACGGTATTTTTAGTGCAGAAACTGCTTCCTATCTTCGAGGTGCCGAACAGTGATCTAGTGGGTGGGGGATACACATGTCAACAGGCGTGATGTTCTTGCCTACCCTCGACCCAGATTTGTGAAAACAAAAGAGAATTAGGTGGAGGTGATAAAGACGCGCAGGTTAATATTATGACATTAATTCGCCTTTTAAAGGACTCTTACGAGCTGTATCTCTTGAAATAACAGCTACAAGCGATTGACGATACAGATCAAGCAATCAATTTTAGCCCTACGCACTCACACTCTGTCAGTATTTGCCATAGTCAAAGTTCCTCGTGTTTTTAACCATCTATAGTGCACCACTTGGCTAGACGAGCAAGCCAAGCTCTAAATAAACATTAAAAATACATCAATCTACTAATACAGCTTCCAGCCTCCGACAACCTGCCTTCGGAACAACCCAGTACAATCATACTTCAACGCAACTACTCTCAACCTATCTCTGACGCCATTACTCTTCAATGGATTCTGAAAGTCGGCTGCCGCGTAATTCGGATACTTGAAGTTCTGCAAAACACCCTCTTTTCTAGCCGCATACTCTGCATCATTGATGAATCCGGCGACCGCCGTCTTAACCTGTGTTCCAACCGCGGGGTCTGCCCAGAAGCTTGAGCAGAGCACAAGTACAAGGTCCTTTTGTGGGGTTGAAGAAGGGTTGAATCCCAAGCTGTTGGCGCGTGAAGGGTCAGAAGGCGGTGCTGGAATAGACTGCAGTGTCAGAGAAGAGGTGATGGTTGCGTTGTTGGCGGCCATCCGGGCAACTGACGCTTGCCATAACGCGTGAACTTTTGTGAGAATTGTGGGTGAGATTTTGACGGTGGTAGTGGCAAATATTGTACTAGCAATACGTTAAAAATGGTGCGTCGTGCAACTGTATAACAAGACTCACTATTGATCAGGAGTGCTCTGGGACTGAATCTCATCCGCAAAGTCAGTGACGTTGGAGAACCTCAGGGTATTAGCGATCTGAGGCTGAATATCGGTGAACACTTTTAAGTCTTTGGGATATGCTACAGGCTCAGTGTAGATGAGGCTGTTGGAAACGAGCCATTGCTTCATAGAACCAATATAGACATAGCTCTGCTCCACCGAGGACGCAGAGTCAAAATTGGCCGGGTTCTTCCATTTTGTAAAGGCATCCAGCTGAGCAGGAACAGTAGCATTGGGGTAGATGACACCGCCTCCCCAGATCTTGCCCTTAGAAATGGTCTTGATGTCCCAGCGGGTGACAATGCCAAAGTTATTCGCACCGCCTTTTATGGCCACAAAGAGATCACGGTGGGATTTGGCATTCGCGTTGATGATGGAACCATTGGGTAGCACAATCTCCACGTTTGTCACGGCATCACAGCCAAACCCATTTTTAAGAGCAAAGAACCCAATACCGCCTGTTACAGAGTTGTCAGCCCATGTTGACTTATCATAACTGGAGTCAAAAGGTAGCACATACCTCCCGTTAGAAAGCCGCCAACGCCAACTCCAGATGCACGACCACCGTTCAGCGACCGTTTGGCAGCATCCAAAACGAGATACACATCTCCCCAAGACGCACCAGTGCCAACCGAAACAGTCACACCATCCGCTTGAATGTTCACACTATTAATAGCAGTCAGGTCCAACGTCACGCCGCCGTCAATATTCGAAAAGCCACGATTCGTCGCGTGCCCCCCACTGCGAACAGCAAAAGAAACCTGCGGTGCTTTTTTTAGTAACTTGACGGCAGTGGCTACATCCTCGGTAGTGGTTGGTTGAACGATGCATGACGGCTGTTGTGTCTGTTGGTTGGCATATGCATATGACTTCTCGGAAATGTTGTAAGCCTTATCTCCTGGATATGTGACCTTGCCAGGCAACCGTGAGGATATGTCGGCACATATTCTGCTGGGAGCTGCCACACAGCAATGAATGGTGATCAGCGAGAGAATTATGCTTAGATGTTGTGATAGCCGATGCATGATTGGAGATCCAAGGGGCTGAGGGGAGACTTCGGTGTCAAAAGTGTCTGGACCTTGAGGGACCCGGTTCGACTTCGTGGTGGTGAAGGCCAATTGATGTCGAGGACGGGATCACACGGTTGAGATGGGCTAAGAACCCCGTTGTTGCTGGGCGTCTTGCAACACACTGGTATCTCGGATGTATTCTTGGGGCGTAAATACGACTCTGCTGGACTTGAGGGGGGGAACGAATCTTATGTGAGTTAAACACCGTTCTTGTCCGGTACGATTCTCAACTTGACTAGGCTAGAACGCCCCTTTTTTTAATCTATGCCGTAGTCGGCCGGGGTCTATTTTACATGGCAGGCAGGTCTTCCGTAGCCTGAACGGCTAGCTTGTAATATTACTCCCATGACCGAGTACCATACTCAATGTGCCTGGCAAACCCGAGATATACGTCCGACATCTAACTTATGGTGCAGTAGTTTGAAACAATTGTTGCTATAACAGCCCCGTGACTCTACTGAAGCACCGATAGGGAAACTAGCAAGATGGTTGTGCTTCCAGAGCTTCTACGCAAAGCACGAACTACAATTCCACGTGTTTGTGTGATCCAGCTCCCGGGGTAAGGCGAAATCGACCGTCTCTGTGCCATCCAGTGGCACCTGCTCCAGGACTTCGCTTGGGGGCTGGAATATCACCTCGTTTGGTGTTTGAACATGCTGATTGGTACAGCATGCAGCTACTTCCCAGTTCAAGATAGTCAACCGCGATGGATCATGTTCCTGGACAGTAGCCAGTGTCTCCGAACATGACGGACACTGTGAGTGTCGATCTAGGATGTACCCGTTGGTAGATTCAAGAATCCACACTAGCAAGTACTTGTAGAGCTTCCCTGTCAGCTCTTAATTAGCAACATGAGGCAAAATCCAAGGCAAGAGTATCCCAGCAAAGCTTGGCAATATTGCCGTCCCAATCTGCCAACAAAAGTTGACCAACGTCGTGGCTTGTGCATTGCAACCCCCGCACGACGCGTGCTCTACATGTCACCGTAGATGTTACACAGCATCACAAGCGGAATGATACAAGTAAAAATAGCTGTCATTGGGGTATATTTCCTGTCGTGTCCAATACTCTGATTCAGCCTGGCATAAGGCGATCCATATCTCAACACTACAGCCTCATATCCCATTGAGTGAGCCATTCCAAATTTGTCAACATGTCTTCTAGCACCAAAGGGGCCGTCCTGATTACCGGCTGCAGCGATGATGGTGCTGGCTCGGCCTTGGCCGCAGAGTTTGACGCTCATGGCTACAGAGTGTTCGCAACGTCGCGCAGCTTGAAGACCATGTCCAAGGTCGAGAACCTCCCCAACATCAAGACCCTTGAGCTGGACATCACCAAGACGGCGCAAATTCGGGCCGCAGCGGAGACTGTTGCGTCAGAGACGGGTGGAGAGCTTGCTTACCTTGTCAATTGTGCAGCCCGCAACTACTTCATGCCGTTGCTGGATCAAGATATCGAAGATTGCAAGGCCGTCTTCGAGACTAACGTCTGGGGTCAGCTTGCGGTGACACAAGCTTTTGCGCCACTGCTTATGAAGGCAAAGGGCACCGTGGTGTTCATCACCTCGGTGTCTGGATATCTAAATGTTCCCTATCAAGGTATGTTGTGGTTCTCCTTCTACATAGAGTTTACGCTGAGATTCACAGGACTATACGCCGCTTCAAAACGGTCTGAGCAGATCATGGCGGAGACATTACGTCTCGAGCTTGCTCCGTTCCACGTCAAGGTCCTTTCCGTAGTAACCGGAGCGCTCAAGACCATGGGACAGACGCACTTCGAAGACTGGAAATTGCCAGCAGGCTCTCTGTACTCGCCCATCGAGCCCACTATCAAGGACAGGGCGCGCGGCCAAGAAGGAGCGCCTAGAATGGAACCCTGCGATTACGCCAAGGGAGTTGTTAACGACATTATTAGAGGCAGAACAGGGACGATCTGGCACGGAGCCAGTGTCGGCGCCGTCAGGTTTGGCACCTCATGGCTCCCGACATGGATGATGGTAAGTTTTTGACGAGAAACTCCGAACCCGTCTGGTGTCGCATTGGCTTACTCTTCATTACAGGACAGTGGCGTTCAGATGAAGACAGGGCTGGACGTGTTAGCACAGCAAAACAAGTAGGTAGATGTAGGTAGCAAATCCCAGCCTATAGAAGGTTTAATACTCCCAACGAGGTGCAGATAGGCATCCCTCAATTAAAGCCACGATTTCGTCATTCCCCTGCTTCACAACTGTGCGAGTTTTTGATCCATTGAGGGTGGTGTGAACTAGGATCCAGGATGACGGACGCCACCTCTTCCCGTGCTTACTCCGTCTCTCGGGAGAACAGGCGCAACCCTGAAGGCGCGATTTGGCGTGAGCCACCAGTCGATTCTTGATTTAATGCCGGAAGATGATGGCGGGGGTATTATTGGTCATGTCGTCTAATCTTTTGGTTGCCAAATGCTCGTCAATCCGACAAGGCATTTACTCCGCCTTGTCGGCGATGCCCGTCAACAAAAGTGTAACCATGTAACCATGCACGGCTGGCAACAAGTCAATCGGGGTATTCAGAAGTGTAAGTATCTCGGGCCATATGCTCTCGGGACATTTCAAGGCGTTCTTCGGGGCGTTATACCATATAAACAAGGGTAGCGCCGCGAGATCATGCGGGGAATCAGCCACGGAATAGAAGACCAGCTTAATTTCTACAACTAGTTTTAGTCTCCAAATGGAGATTCGGAACACATTTCCAACGTCTATCATAAAATGCACAATTCTTTAGCCGGAAACCAGATCGTCTACCTCCGGGATAGCACTAAGCCCCTCACACTGACAGCGACTTACACACCTCTGCCCTTACACCCTAGCATGAAAGTTGGCCTTCACGCCTGGCCCTGGTAAAGTCAGGGTTCGCCAGTTAACCGTATACTTCCGGTTCTTCTGCTCCATCTCCGGCTCAAAGTTCTCTAGAATATGATACATGACATGCTTCATCACGTATGAGACAAAGAAGCGCCCGGGACTGTCACACAAGTTAGCCGCAGTCAATAAAGCACTCGTACAACATGTAGAAATTGAGACATTGTCTTACCATGTCAGCTTACCCGTCCCCCATACGTGCCACTTCTCATTGATATCAGTAAAGTTCGACGGGCCTTCTGGCTGCGTTGATGCACCCCTCCCAAGTAAGCTGGGATCAGCGAAGCGAAAGCCGTCAAACATGTCGGGTTCGGGGTATTTCGTAGGGTCGCGGAGCATCGGTCCTACGGGAATGCCAACCCACTCGCCTTTCGCGACGCGAGTGCCATCAGAGAATGTGAAGTCTTTTAGAGCACATCGGCGGGCGGTGACTGTTAGGCATGGAGTTAGCATATTGCGACGGTCGGCTACCGGCTAAGTTATGAGACTCACCAGATTCAACGGGTGTCCATCGCGAACATTCCTTCAGAAAACTATCCAGTAAGGGAAGACCATCACCGGATGACAGAAATTCGCCCCCAGCAAGGCTCTCAATCTCCGCACGGAGGGGTTCCATATACTCAGGGTGTTCGCATAGACTGTAAATGACGAATGTCAAGGTCTATTGAGAATTAGCACCAATATCACTCCCAGCAAGAAGTTCCATGCAAAAGGTTGGGGTAATGCATGCTTACTGTGGCAAGCCCTTGCACGGAGCCAAACCAGATGGCCATCACCTCAAATGCCATTCGATCCGGTGTCCAGGGCCTAGACTTGGGCGACGTATCTATGATCCACTGGATGACATCGTTCTGCAAGTGACCAAGTTCAGGAAATGAGCACATGCACCTACTAGGTTGTTCGGCTTGATAACCACTTACGAATTTTTCTCCCCCGTGGGGGTTTCTCATGCGGTTCTCGATAATGTCAACGAGTCCGTAGAAGAAGGTCTGTTGTCGAGTCAAGAACTTGGGAATAAACTTCCCAATGATGCTGTGAAATGTTAGTCAATGCTGCAAGGTCGGAGTGTCGGGCATGGCTTGTGCAAACTTACGGCCGCAAGAAGCTGGGGCAGATGCGTAGCAGCTCCGATCCGTAGAGTACATCTTCGTTGTAATAATAGGCCGCGTCTATGAAATCATTGTTTTCCACTATGTATGATGAGTACAAAGTAAATTAGCGTATAAGGAAGAATACTTACAATTGTCTGCGCCGAAGAAGGCATAAGCACTAATCTTGGTGACGACTTTCTTGGACAATTGCAAAACTTCATACTAGTCAGTCGTGATAAATTCAGGCAGTACGGACATAGGTCATACCATTTGTCGCTTTACCGTCCTTAATCTCGTTCGCAAACGTTTGACTGATGATGGTACGGACACCGGGTGTCAACTTAGGCAAATGTGTGGTCAACAAGGTGCGCAAAGTTCTGACAAAGCCGATTCCTTCAATGCCTCTTTGATCATGCCAGTTGAAGCCATTCATGGTATACTCGGGCTTAAGAATCTGAACATCATTGTCAGCAACTCCATTTTACACCCCACATCCCCGGATGCCGTGTAGCGGTCGGAATGAAGAAGCCTACTTCTTTGGCAGCCGCATGAAGTGAGAGCTGTTCGTTCGTGGCATTCTTTATATCTTTGATGAGTTCCGGCGACGAGACTAATGTCATCCAACTTTCCGGTGAATTGATACGCAACGCATTTCCTTTCATCTGTGGGTTGTTTCAGTAAGCGGTCGGTTATTCTACCGAGCAGGCGGAATTTTGAGCCAAACTCAGCGGGAAGGATTTACCTGAGAATATGCAGCCTTGATTCTTCCGTTTGCGGCAATGGGGTATATAAACATGTCCCATTTATCTCTCAACGCCTGCCGTGCTTTTTGCAATGAGAAATTCCATGACTTTTGCAAGGGGCCATTGTTCTATGCCAAGTCAATATTACGTCTCACTTGAAGCCGCCTCGGGAGAGTACTCACCAGAACAGCAAACAAAAACGCAATCACACAAGGCACAACAACCAAGAGTCGTGATTCTAGACCAATGTCTTGAATCGAAGATAGAAGAAGCTGACTTGGACCCATTTTGACAAATGTTTGTTCTTCTAAGTTTAATGTGAAGCAGAAAGGTTGGCAAAACACCGTGAGCAGTGATTCCCTTTTCATCAATACATCAAAATCGGAAAGAGGGAGAAACAGCGTAAGGCTGGCCCATCATGTGCCTCCTCCCACCAGGGCGATTGGAAAACAACTGCATTGTAACTTGCATTAAACCTCGCCCCCAAATCACATCGGCACGGTGCATTCACAACACTCTCGTAACAGATACATCCGTGTGGAAATCTAAGCTTTCTCGAACAGGGGTCCAAATCCCATTTCGACCAGTTGTGCGAGCATGTCGGTGATCTCCTTTCGGTCATGGACGACGGGTGGCGTAGTGCGCAGCCACCGACAATCACGATGCCATACCAGTTCGATAGAACACAGCAAATGGGTGTGGTCTATTTCCGGGACAGATGCCGTTGGTTGTCCGATACATGCCAAACTGATGCAAGTCGTCAGCAATCTCCGACCATGGAATACCTCGGTCTGGGCTGAAGCTAAGAGAGTCGGCCCATATTTGAATGTAGACGCCATGGATTTTCCCAATCAACATCGTTTCATGCACTTCTTACATTTTGAATCTTAGCGCGGCTTGTTGATTCCGCAATTTGGTTGCGATGTAACTCGCTACTTGAGTCACACCTTGATAACAGATGCATTCAGGGTCTCAACGAGCTCGCATAGAAATTCTGGCAACGTTGCTGCCTTGATAAAAGAAGACGCAATTGGGAACCCCGACTTATAATTGGATTCATATCGTTGTTCTCGAACGCCTTGTCCGAACCGTTTGGCATATCCTGGCCGCAAGCTGGCTCGCGCTCCTCAATGCTACGAAATTGTCAGATCATCTACCTCTTCGTACACAAGCGATGCACACCAGTCCATCCCTTGAATCCTTCTCGTCAACATGACGCACATGCTAGCATGCCGGGAATTGAAAGGCTGGTTACCAGGAATCCGTCTCGGCCTAAGGATCTGGAACTCTTTCTACTGGGGGCCAAGACCGAAGATGACATGCAAGGTAACCCTTCGATTGAACACACTCCCTCCTGGACCCCAACTAAATTAATGTCACCCCTCCAAGTCTTTCTGGCCTTCGTGGAGGGTCGGACAGTAAGACGTGCCTCGTGGTGGTTCGTCTCCGCACCTTGATAGGTTAAGATCGCGGTTCTTGTCTCTACCGTGTATCATTGATCCACCTCCGCACGTCGACGGGATTTACAAGGATGCCTCCATTGACAAATTCGGGTCCATCCATCATACACAACCTCCCTCGAGTAGGTCTGCGCCAAGGCACGAGGTGCATAACCTGTCCGCTTTGTGATGGTCATGGCACTTGAAAGCCGCTCTCACCCCCGCTGCGTGAGCCAATTTGAGGTCAACTGGTTCGTCTCCAGGAATCAAAGATATCCGTTGCTCGTCGCCTTGTGCACAGGGCATTTAATCCTCTTTTTTTTTACTTTCGCTTATCTCTTGGCTGTCTCAGAAGACCATTCCACGTGGGATTCCTTTGGCTTTATTATTTTGTCAGCCCTGTTTGCAGACTTTGCGAACCTACGCAACCATCACCAGCCAGGGTTAGGGTTAAGCAGACGTCCAACTCGGCAGTTCTTTAAGAAGGGCTGCAGCGTTCTCAACCTCATTCCAAAAGACAGACTCGACAAAATACCTCTGAAACCAAATCATCATGGACGCTTTACCACCTGGTATCGACCCATCTCAGGTGCCTCTCGCCAAAAACCCATCTGGCGCACCACCTAACTTTGTCGACCCTCCTTCCCTACTGATTGCAGTTCAGTCAGTCGGTATCATCCTTGCCGCCATCTCGTTGATGCTAGTTATCTCCAGATTCATTCTTGGACATCGTTTAAAACGTCCATTTGGCCTGGATGACCGTACGTACTACTCTGTTCAAGCTGTTGAACAATCTGCTGACTTCTTCTCCAGTCTCCGTTGTGTTGGCATGGATGCTCGCGGCCGTATACACCGGCGTTTCCTGCGCTCGTATGTTAAACAGTCATATTCACTTTCCGAGATCGAGCTGACATATTTGCAAAGTTGGGGGCGTCACTAGACATGCCTGGGATACGCCCATTACCTTTCTTGACTCGGATTACATCAAGGTAATACAGCAGATTTGTACCAAGACAGAGGCCAGTAACTAACAGACGATGACATAGAAACTCTTCGTAACTAGCTTGGTTTACGGTCCCATGCTGTTCTTCAGCAAGGCGTCCATTCTGATCATGTACTACCGCACATTTCAGCGAAAGGTCTGGCTGAGGGTTTGCATCTATGTTCTTCTTGCTATCATGATTGGAACATACTGGATGACTGGTAAGGCTGTCCCTACACAAAAGACACACATTGAAGAATTACAACTGATGAGTATCCGGAAAAGTCCCCCTTTGCTTCTACTACTGCATGCCGCATCCCAACACCGACCAGAAATGGGACCTCAATATCCTCGGCAACTGCAATCACCTCGCCACCCCCGGCCTAGTCCAGGCAGGCATGAATATCGCTGCAGACATTGCCATCTTTGTTCTCCCGCTGCCCATCGTGTTCAAGCTGCAAATGCCACTCGGGAAGAAAATTGGTGTTGCGGCTATTTTCGCAACCGGTTTATTGTAAGCATGCCACAATCATCCTTGTGTCATTGAGTCAAGCTGACCACATCAGTGCCCTTGCTGCAAGCGCCCTCACAACATACTACCGCGTTCAAATCATTAGAGGATACGACGTCTCATGGGCTGGTGCTCAAACCTACATCTGCATGTAAGTTGTGTTGCAGCCCGCATGTTGCACGCGAGTGCTAACCCTGGCAGTCAAACCGAAGTCTATACTTCCATTGCTGTGGCGTGCATGCCATCGCTCGCCAAAGTCTGGAACAGCAAAATCAAGGAATCTCGCTTGTATGGCAGCATGCAGTCACTATTGTCCTTTATCAAGGGCGGATCGTCCAACAACAGCTCTGCTCGACACTACGCCGAGAGTGACTCGTCGTCTCAGCTACGAATGAAGGGGTATAATGAGATTCGTGCGTCTGCTGACTCGGAGGCGGTGCCGACCTTTGGACGGGGCATTCACAAGAAGACTACAATTGAAATGAGCTCCATGCCTGGAGTGTATACTCGGAGTCGTCCGTAGGTGAATGGATGGGATGTGCAGGTGGTAATGGAGATTGACGGGGTGGACAAGTTGACACTCTGCATCGAGAGGCTGTTTGTTCGGAACCAATTACAGTGAAATTAGTGTGATACCATGTAGTAATATATTTATTATCTCAAGAATTACAAACCCCTTTTTCATGCTCTATTGATAGCAACAAGATGCCAGGGAGACACAGGACACAACCACTTATTAGTGCCCACCTACAAGGCAGTCCATGTATATCGGACTCGATACAATCAGAAATATATATCATTTATCGAAGCTACCGGGCTGCTGAGTCTCGACACTCGCAACCTATGCTACATGGATAATTTAAATCCACCAGGAACCCCTTTCTGAAATAATCCCTCAGGATCATACTTCTTACTCACGCTTCGCATCCTCTCCAGACTCTCTTCGCCATACCCAGCCATAACGTCATCCTTGTGATATGCATAGTTGGTAAAGATGTAGCGATGCAACAGACCCTTCTCACTTGCCAATTGCCTGAACTCCGCCACCAACGCCTCCACAGAAGATATGATGCGCTCATCATCAGCAACCTGTGTCCAGCAGGGATTGATCAGGACGACAAACAGTGGCCCATCTTCTGGCGGAATGTTCATCGCATTTCCCCCGGCCTTTGCTGAATTTGTCAGAAGGGACTTTGTAAGCGGATGGAAGCCAAATGAGAAGATGAACCCTTCCGCATCTTTAATAGTGGCCAGTGTCTCCTGCCACTTGTTATGCAGGGTATCCATCAAATCCAGGTCTGGTTTAATCGTTATAGAAGCCCAGAATTGCCTGTTTTGCGTCAGCCACTAATCCAAAGTTAGGCCAGATAAACTTACCTCATTCCATTGCTAGAATGTTTACTCAACTCCTCGCAAAAACCGATATGGTTCTCAAACCTCATACTTTTCATCTGCGCAATCTGCGGTTGAACATTGCTAAAGCGCTGCAACGCTGGCGGATTCTCCGCGCCACCAGTATGGTACATGACACAAGTAACAGCCTGATGCCCAAAGCCATAACCCGCGCTGCACATGATGTGCGTATTCTCATCGGTCTCATTATGAACAAAATCGCATGCGTGTTGGAGGACTTCTGTAAATGTACCGGGCATGTAGTACGTGATGCCGCCCCAGATGCTTTCGGATTTGAAGGTCTTCATGGTAATAGACGTCACGATACCGAAGTTGTTGAGACCGCCTTTCAGAGAAGTCCAAAGGTCGGTGTTTGAAGACGCATTGGCGCTAACAAGTTCTCCAGAGGCGAGGACTACTTTGAACTCAGTGACAGAGTCGCATGCGAAGCCAGTGCCGGCTGAAAACATGGAGAGGCCGCCTAGGAAAGATTAGCTGGACGGTTTCAATGACGACTCGTTTGACTTACCTCCTAGAATGAAGCCAGCGACACCAATTCGACCAACGCGCCCTCCGGCCGTTGTCAAGCCATGCTTCTCAAGTTCGTTATACACAGTCGTCCATGTCTCTCCAACACCAATTTCGACGGTTGTCCGATCTTCACTCAATGTGATGCCTTTGAAGCCACGCAGGTCAAGTGTGACGCCGTCTTGGATGTTGGCACTACCAGCAAATGGAGTGTGCCCCTCGCCCCGAATAGCAATTTTACAGTCGCCTGCGAGAATGTGTGGTCTCAGGGCTTTGATTACGCTCTGGACTTGTTCTACCGTCGTGGGCTTGACGATGTGTGACGGCCTCAGTTCATTCTCAAACGCACTGAAATAAGAGCCATTAGACTCCTCATACGCCTCACTGCCAGGCAGTGCGATGGCGTCATGAGTAGAAAGAGCGCCAGCAATGGCGGTGGAAATTGTATTGTCGGAGGTCGCCATGACGATGCGTCACCTTCTGATCTTGAGGTGGTGTACAGTAGCTGCTCGGAAAGGAGGTCAACTGCTTGTCTTCAAACGTGTCGAAAGCAATTCATCAGTTTATCGAACCCCGCATTGCAAAAGAAACTGCGAAGAGAGTTGTTGCTGAGATGAGTGCCAGAGACTGAATCACACTGAGGGGACCAACACAACAAGCTGTGTCAGCTCAGTTACAATGAAGTTGCTGACGAGCCAGCCATTTCAGGCAATGAGTTACAAAGGGTCCGTGATTTCACGCAAAGGCCACAATGCCAAGCTTCAGCCAATGCCTATCACAGTTCAGACAATTTGCGCCATTTGGTCGTGTTCTAATGCCGTAGCTCGGCATGCGTTGTCACTCGGCTGGCCATGTTTGTAACAAAGTATTTGAATCGCTTATGGGGGCCGAATCAACACGATCTGCGATTGAGAGCTTGACCTCTGGAGCTAGCTGATCCCTGAATCCTTCCAGTTCCTTAACGCCACCCCGTCAGCCTAGAGTAGCAACCAAACTAATCAGGTCCCTCCAACTTTGGCCACTAGGCCAGCTTGTCCGCTAAAGCCTGCATGAAGCCTTGGTATCCCATGTCCATCTGACAGCTTATTCCCAATGCCGTTGGCTTTGGGGGCCAGAGGAATGGCACAGTGCACAGTGTACGCCACAGCGTTATGTTCCGATGTACTTTCGGGTCAATGGTGGTGGCTCCTCAACGAGTCTACCAAGGAATGCGTTCCGTGTAACCAGCCAGCGATAAGATAGAATGGCAATCACAGGGATGTGTAATGCCTCGTCATCAAACTAACATTTTCGCGGACGTGTAATATCATGCTGCCTCTGTGCCGTCCTGCGTTTACAACATGTCAGACGGGAGAGTTCAATGTTGCTTGTGTGCCAGGCCAAAACTTCGGTCACTGCATGTCTGAGACGCGATGAATACGCTCAA
This sequence comes from Pochonia chlamydosporia 170, assembly GCF_001653235.2. Classification (NCBI taxonomy): domain Eukaryota; kingdom Fungi; phylum Ascomycota; class Sordariomycetes; order Hypocreales; family Clavicipitaceae; genus Pochonia; species Pochonia chlamydosporia. Next base: position 5,755,489 of record NC_035791.1, on the reverse strand, counting down.
CCTGCTGTCTGTGCTCAATCAATTGCGCCGATAAAGTAACCTTTAAGATGGAGTCTTCGTATCTATTGGCGTTTTTCACGGTAGTCTCCCGGGACTCTCGTCTGCTTGTACCGGCATTGGCAATCGCACTCCTTGCTGCTTGGAGAATCTACACATTCACACTTCTGCCATGGCTGTATCCAAACGACCCAAAGGAATATCCGTACTGGATTCCGGTGGTGGGTGAGTAAACACGGGTCAACATGCCAAACCGTCAATTTGTGAGGCTAAACAAGTCTCAGGCCATTTGCGATCATTCTTCAAGAACTCGAGTCAATTAATCTCAGAAGCCAGGTAACTTTTCCTCCGACGAATGGAAAATCCCATTGCACAGACTGACAGCCCCAGACTATATTTCTATGACACAAGAGAGCCATTCGCTCTCTCTGTTGCCGGCCAGAAATGGTACGTCATCACCAAGTCGGAAGATGTCGCAGCGACCTACAAGATGGAGCATCTATCATACGACGTTTTCGCTGTCGAAGTAATGCGCATGATTGGGGTTTCAGAAGATGGCATCCGAAAAGCCTTCCAAACCCACCTCATCAACAAGGACGGGAGTGTTGGTGAATCCAAGCATCTCGTGCGACTGTGCAAAGAATACCAGCTTGAACAACTATCGCCTGGAAATCGATTAGACACCCTTGTACAGCCATCACTTCAGTTCATAAAACAGCATTTGGACCTCAAATCGATACAACACAGAGGCGCAAACTGGTACACGTCCACCAGTCCTCAATCAGACAGCTTGGTTGTGGCTCTATACCAATGGGTTTCAGATATCTTCATCGATCTAGGCACCAAAGCGTACTTTGGAGACAAACTCATGCAAATTGAGCCGGATTTGATTCGGACATTTATTTCTTTCGAGACCTTGTCCTGGCAAGCCATGTATCAATACCCCAGCTTCTTGTGCGGAGAGATGCTAGCAGCCAAGGCGAAGATGCAGAATGCGATGAAAGAATATTTCGCGGCGCCAAGGGCGGAAAGACCTGACATGTCTTGGTTTATATCAAAGATTGAAGATGAGACCGATCGCCTGCAGACAGCGCCAGCTGACTCTGCAATCTTTTTCTTCCAGCTGTTTTGGAGGTATGTGACGCTGCTTCTTTGCACTGACTCCTCGGTTCTCCCGCCACCTTGCTGACGGTCGCTAGCATAAATGGAAACACGCGAAAGGCTCCTTTTTGGATGCTATCATACCTTCTTTTCGGTAACAAGGAGTTAATTGACACCATTCGCGTTGAAACCGCTCCCGCGATCCGCGACGATGGCAGCATCGACGTCGCCTATCTCATCAACGATAAAACATGTCCTCACCTAAATAGCATATGGGATGAAACTGTCAGATTGACAGCCTTTGCCGCCTCTGTGCGATTCCTCACGCATGACGTTCAATTAGGTGGAAAGACGCTCCGAAAAGGCAATCGATTGATGATGCCACAGCGGCAACTGCATTTTAGCACACACGCCTTTGGAGACACAGCATCAGAATTCGACCCCGATCGGTTCTTGAAAGATGCTGGTCTGCGAAGGAATCCGAGTTTAAGACCGTTTGGTGGCGGCACGACAATGTGCCCGGGTCGGAATTTGGCAAAGCAGACGACGTTGGCGTTTGTGACGCTGGTTTTGCATTCGTTCGATATTGAGTTGGATCCTTCTGATCAGAAGTTTCCTCAGCCAGCTGAGGGGAAGCCTTCTATTGGTTTGGTGGATGTGCAGGAGGGTCATGAAGTGTTTGTGAGGTTGAGGCAGAGAGAACGGAATAGTTGAATTTGAGTCGTGTTCAGATTGGGGTGTTTAAATGTTCGTACATAAAGCTCTGGCAGTCGCTGTTGATTGACACGTTCATATTGTCATCGATCGCCTACGTAGTTCGCTTTTACCGTCTCAGCTAACCAACGACAACAAGACTGCGAAGTTGGATTGTTCCACTGTCTGCTTCAGAGGGTTAGGTTGTCTGGCAAGGGCCTCAAGCCCAAATCCATGCTCATCAGGTCCAGTTTGTTATGGCAGGGATACGGTGTTAGCCTATACAGAACAAGTCGTTATGCCAACAACTTGTCGCCTACTGGTCAACCTTAATGAATTGGCTCACCGTGATCTCAGAGGAATCCACGTAAATAGTTTTAGCTCTAGACCGGTTCAAAGACTTGTAGCACCTTAATTTAACGTATCGCGCGAAAACACCAATAGGCTATAGGGTAGGTCAGAAATCCCCAAGTTGCATATTTCTTCCGACTTGAGTTGACATTCATTCACGGTGGATGTGACAAGAATTCGCCGAGAAGATAATAATTGACCATCGCACTTGCCAAAGGTTTGCAAAGCAGCAATTCACAATAAATGCTTTGATCAACCTTGGCATCTCTTGGCGAAGACGCCTCACCCGTTTGCCAAGAACGAGATGCCATATTTGGCCACACCAATTCGAATAAAGTAAATATAGGTTTGACCGCAGTTGTTGATCATACGTAGAATCTAGGCATCTTGTTCGGTCGATGCAGAGGCCAAAACTATCACTTGGCCGCCAGAATGGTGACAACCATTAAGGTGAGCGTATGGGCTCAGGCAATATCGATTCAAGTCACGAGTTGTATGTTGGCAAGCGAAAGGGCGAAACTGTACGTCGGCACGGGCATATACGGTATACATTCAGTATGCGTGCACACCGAAGTTGGAGCAATTTTTTCTTCTTCGCGGAACATGTCCGGTATTATGTCATTTTGTGAGGTCAAAGACAGATCGCTTAATTCTTCCAAGGGTCGATTTCTCACCATGGGCTTCATCTGGAATCACTATGTAGTCAAAAGTCAACCAAAATAAATCAGACAGATAATGGAATTTCCACCACTCAATGTGCCCTCTCCTATCTCACCGTGGCAAGGAAATTTTCGGTGTCTGAGTGGTGGATTCACCGCAATGACGTGCTCTTCTTACTCCTGAGATTCTCCACCTCCATCATCGTTCCCGAAGCTTCGGCGATAGATCCAGAAGCGGTAAATGCGATATCCTCATTTATTCGAGACCAAGTCTATTTCCTGAGGCAAATGGCAGTTTCGGAATTCTGAAGATAACTTGATCTCACACGTCTTGAAACTGATGAGTGCAGTCACGGAACTAGTCATTGTTTCTTGTGGATGGCTTCAATGTTTATTTCCATGAGCCAGCAAGCTAATCTTAGTAAATAGTCTGATTGGGTGGTTGTGACACCAGCTCAATCAAGCAAAGACACACCAACTTCTGCATCTTGTGACCTACTTGCATGATCCTGCACGATGCACGTTACGGGATGGTATGGTCGCGTTGGCCACCGGTGAACTTGGCCGGTACACAAGACTCAATGTCAAGGGTTGCCGAGGCTAGTACTGTACCAGACAGACCAGACTGTTTCCAAGCTGCCGCTGATGACGAAGGGGTTACCAAGATTATCGACACACTATTTGGTGGAGAGGGATTTATTTAGTCACGAAATACCGGGGAAACACATGGGGACCATGCCCCATTGAAATTGCAGCCAAGTTGGAAGAGGGTCAAAATCTGACACAATCTGACACGGTTCATGGTGCAATTGATTTGGAAGCACGCAAAAAGCAAACACCAAAGTTCCCCTTTCATCTGGTCGCCACTGCAATTCGTGTAAGTTGCTAGTGCCAGCTAGCGCCATTGTTTCTCAAATAAAGATGCCGTGGATCACGCACACTCTCAAGTTGAAGCATTCTGTCTTTGGTGTTGAGGTGTGTATCACCAGCGAGTCAGATCAATCGATCTCACCTCCACCACAAACCCTTGCCACCTGAGCGTATTGGTACCCATCATGATTCTTTCCCAGAAACTGGATTACGACAGTAAGACTGAACTTGGGCTTAGTAGGATCGCTAGATGAGCTCGCTTAGGGGGCAACGTCGCAACCACGACCAGAAAGGGTTGGATGAGTTGCAGCAAACCGTGTTTCCATTTAAGTTAAAACGAGAAGCATAAGTCGACATGTTTGCCAGCTGCATCTGCAGCCACTTCCCCGCGCGTCCGTATCTGGCTTGCCCCGATTGTTGTTGGCAGCGCCATGATCCAAAAGGACCTTGACCTTGTTTGACCCCCATTCCATTCCCAGACAAGCAGGGCGGTTGTCCGCGGCCCTGACGGCTTAACAATCCCTTTTCTCAGGAGGAAACAAATTGTGAACGGGTGACGGCAATGGCGTTGTGGTGAACGCTGGTGGCGATGATTATATATCTCTCGTGGCTTTTTGTTCTGGCCCTGTTTGGCCTCGTGTACGAGTAATGGCTCATCGACAACTTCAGCGCCCCCAAATCGCCAGGTGGATACAAAGCCCGCCAAAACAAAGTGTCACTAGGAGGCCAAGGTGTTTCTGGACTGGACTCAAGTGCATGTGGCATATCTTGGACCCCTGCAAAATTGGCAATTAGCCGCGTGGCTATCATCCATCATCCCCGCCTCCACAGGAACGATCTACACCCTGATCTGCTCACGATCCGCGCCAAGCGGTTTGTCCTTGGCATCAAAAGACATTGTATTCATGACAGTAATTGTGGATGAAAAGAGGTGTTGATGATTTCTGCATTGTGCCACGACTACGAGCAGGGAGTAGCCTCACATAGGCAACACCCGGTGGCGTATGCCGTGCGTATTTTTTGCAATCTATTTCCCTGCTCTTCCCCCCAGCTGATATGGTCGGCGTTTTAAGCTACTCCCAATTTTAGGCCCAGTCAACGCCTCCGTGCAGGATACAGCAAAGGGACCGATAAGAGCATACCCTTTGCGGACACAATCTGAGGCCTGTATCACACCAAATTAAAAGCCACCAGGGACCTTTGCTTGGCCTCCATGATTGGGGCTCCTGCTAGGCCATGCTCGTCTTTTGATGATACTTGCCTCAAAGGGGAAGGTGTGTATGGATAATCGGCACAAATGTCGATTCTAGAAGCGGGGAGCTCGAGACAAAGCAAGACGAGTCAACTGCAAGTGGCCGTGTGGCGGCGAACCAACGCCCGTTCAAAGTCAGCATGGGGGAACGGACGACGAATTCCAATATAGGACTAGCTTCATTATGTTGTGTTGGTGTAGTTGATGATATTGGCGATAACAAAGGAGCAGGAGTGTCGGAGGATACAAAAGGACCATGCTGTCCTACGTGCTGAGCCGTAGCGACGGTTGAGTTTGGTCCTATCCCTTTCTTCTGGTTATTCCAATTTTTGTTGCAGTTTTGGGAGACAGCAAGACTACTGTCCCATCACGCAATCATGGGTACGTATTGTGAAGAGGGATCGTCCAGCATAGACCTCTCTTAGGTCTCAACTATCAACACATGATAACTGACACACCGTTTCTTACACAGCGGAAAACAAGGAAACCCACGTGGAGCCGCAGGCTGCTGCTCCTGTGGTCGCCGATGAGAAACACCCAAGAGAAGCGTCCATCAATGACTTTGATATCGCTCACGACCACGGCCACAATGAGGTTGCGATCCTGAGAAAAGACTACGAGGACAAGCCGACCGACGAGGAGTTTGCTACCCTCCGCCGTGTTCCTGGCAAGATTCCCACCGTCGCGTATCTGCTCTGCGCTGTAGAGTTTTGCGAGCGCGCTTCCTACTATGGTGAGTTTTGCTCATGTATGAGATGGTATCTATCTACTGACGACATCATCTAGGCTGCGCTCAAATCTGGACAAACTACATCAACCGTCCTCTTCCTAAAGGTGGAAATGGCTTTGGTGCAGTCCCAGCCGGAAGCCAGACCACTCAGGGTGCATTGGGTATGGGTGAAGCCATTGCTGTAAGTGACCATATTGCAAATCAGCCAGATCATTCTGCGTTTTTCTCTCACTCGTGTCCCCTTGACTGACTTTGTGCTCCTATAGAATGCCACGACCCAATCCTTCAGTCTGCTAGCCTATTGTCTCCCCCTCTTCGTCGGATATCTCGCCGACACCAAGTTTGGTCGCTACAACATGATCTTCTGGGGTGTCATCATCTGCGGTGTCGGTCACGTCCTCATCGTTGCAGGCGGTGCCAAGGAACTCATCGCCAATGGAACCGCCAAAATCCCCTTCTTCCTCGGCGTGTACATTCTCGCCATTGGAGCTGGTACGTTTTTACCTCCCTCTCACTCCTACAGCATCAACTAACATCACCCAGCCATGTTCAAGCCCAACGTCACACCCCTTCTTCTCGACCAGATGAAGTCCCACGTGCCCAAAGTCGTTACCCTTAAGTCTGGCGAGCGAGTTATCGAAGACCCCGAGCACTCCACCGAGAGAGTCATGCTGTGGTTCTACCTGCTCATCAACATTGGCGCCTTCATGTCCACTGCCACCTCGTACTCTGCACGATACGTCGGTTGGTGGTTGGCTTTCCTGCTCCCCTTGCTGCTTTACCTTCCTCTTCCCCTTCTTCTGATCTGGTTGAAGCCCCGTCTTGTTCTGCACAAGCCTGGCGGTTCCGATCTGCCTAATGTGTTCCGTGCCATCGGCCACGGCATGGCAAATGGGGGCTTCTTCAGAATTGGTCGCGCTGGATGGTGGGAGAATGCGAAGCCTTCTGTTAGAGCTGAGAAGGGATTGTCGCCTGAGACTCACTACAGCGATGAGTTTGTCGTTGATGTGCAGCGAACTATGCAGGCTACTGGCATGTTTTGCTTCTTCCCTGTTCAGTACTGGAACGATAACGGGTGAGATTGCTTTCTGTCGCATTGTTGGTTGATCTAGTACTAATTGCATGCAGTCTTGGAAACTCTGCCAACTACCTGGGCACTATGCTCACTGGCAACGGCGTGCCAAACGACGTTATCGGCAACTTCAACTCCCTCAGTATCATTCTCCTCGGTCCTCTCCTTAATGTAAGTTCTGTCCACGTAGCTCAAACTCAATTGAGCCAGCGCGCACATTCACTTCAGTCATTAACGATCGTTTCAGTACGGACTCTACCCCCTCCTGCGAAAGGGCAGAATTCACTACGGCCCCGTCGCCCGTATCTGCACCGGTTTCTTCCTCAGCACCCTCGCAGGCGTCGGCTACGCAGTCCTCTGCTACAAGGCCTACGAGACATCCCCCTGCGGCTGGTACGGCTCTTCTGACCCTGAGTGTGTTGAGAATGGTCTCGTCTCGCCTATCTCTCTCTGGTGGGAAGCCATCCCATATGCCCTCGGTGGATTTTCCGAACTCTTCATCAACGTGCCTGGTAAGCTGTGCCGTCTCCGCCCTACCGATTGGTGATACTAATATGTCCGTAGCCTATGGAATCGCTTACTCACGTGCTCCCGTCAACATGAGAGGCTTGGTCTCGGCCATTAACCTCTTCAACACTGGTTTCGCATACATTGTCAACTTGGCTGCTTCTGCTGCTATTGCTGATCCCCACTTGATTTGGGACTTTGCTGGCCCTGCTATCTTGGGCGCTATCGTCACTGTTGCTTTTGTAAGTTGACGGATCTATGAACACCGATTCAAGTTAAATAAGAGTACTAACGTTTCGCAGTGGTTTATTTTCAAGCACATTGACAGAGAGGAGTACGTGCTTTCAACTACCCAGACTAGCGAGGCTGTTGAGGCGGAAGTTATTGAGGACTCTGAGGCTGCCGCTGGGCACCGTCATTAAGTTCTAAATACGTAGTGTAAGCTTGTAGAAGCTAGCAAAGATTTGAATATACAATGTTCAGATGTTCAAGGAGAATTGTCCCCTGTTGATTGGTGTCGTAATAAATCACGCTACATGGCAGCTGAATGGTTTGACAGAACCGCGCAACATTTTGCCCAGAACGACGGCAGAGATACGCTAGGGCTGCACAGACAAGAGAGGGAAAGTCACCGAGCTTATCCATGTGTGAACATCTATGCTTGTGTATGTAGTAATACGGGCGGACTAAGCTGGAGATTCCTCGACCGTGGTCTCATCCACCTCAATCCCAGTAAACCATGGGTCACGCAAAATCTCAGCAGGCGAAGGTCTTCTGGAAGGCTCGTATTGCAGAATCCATCGAATAAGCGTCTTCACCTTCCGGCTTTCCTCCTCATCAATCTCGGGCACTGCTTTATCAAACGCATCCTCCATAGACTCTTGTTCCAGCATCAGTGGCTCCTCACCATCTGCTACCCCACCAAGTGCAACGTTAAAGAGCGTTCTGTCTGGAGTGAAGTATAGAGAAAACGTCTTCCATTGATCGAAGAGCCGATCTGGAGGCGGCCCGAGCCGTTCCGTGAGGGTAAGGAGATGCTCATCGTCTTCATCGTCAGAACCCGGGATGCAGAAGAGCTGTTGCCCTGCAATAAGCTCAAATACAAGGCAGCCAAAACTCCAGACGTCAAGGCTTTTATTTACTTCTCCCTTAAAAATCATTTCAGGCGCTCGAAGTCCGACTGGAGTGACGGGCTTCTGTGGCGGGTCTGAGAAGAATTATGCTGTTGGCGACCGTAGACATAAGCAATACTTTTCCTAAGAAGAGGAAAGGAACTTGTGATTAAAGGAAGACATGCACTAACCACCGCCCATATCGGACAACTTGATCTTGAAACCCTTTGCATAGTGGGTGAAGGGTGCCAGTGGCTGTGCAATACAAAGATATCTTGGAGCCAACAAATCTTCTTTACCATCTTTCCTCTCGTCAGGTGGCGATATCGAACCGCTCTCCACGTTTTCCTCTTGTCGAAGTTCTTCCTCGGGTATCGAGTCAATGTAAGGAACAGTGAATAGCATATCTCCCGGCTGAAAGTCTCCATGGGCAATGCCATTGCCGTGAAGAAAAGCCAAAGCCTGCAGAGACTGCTTAAGAATACTCTTTGCCATGTCAGGCGGGTATCGCACTTTCATGTGCCGCTTTCGAGGTTTGAGCTGGGGTAGCTCCTCGACCATGCTATTTATGCTCGGCCCCAAGGGCTCAAATACCAGGCACTTGTGACGACCATTGGGCCTGCTGTGTTCAAATTCGCCGAGTGGCTGAGTGATGTAGCGCTGGCCCTCTGATGGTGCGCAGTCGCTGACGGTGTGCAATATCTGTACCTCGCTTGTCTGCCCAGAGGCGTCGGAGACAAGAATTTTCAGCGCGACATATTTTCCGTTTCTGCAAAGAAAGGGTAAGCAAAACATGGTTTTAACTTGAGAGTACACGGCACCAACCAGAACATACATGATGTCACGGGCAAGCCAAACGGTTGTGTCAACGAGAGAAGGTTCAATATTGCTTGCTTTTCCCAACCTTCCTTCCAAAGGACCTTCCTTTCCAACAGAAATAAGGTTCAATATTCAATGCTTTTGTCAAACCTTCCTTCCTTCAGCTTTCCCTTCCAATGTCAGAAAAATCCCTCAAATTGGTCTATAAAAGAAGGTCATTTTCCCCTTCTTTCCATCAGTCAGTCAGACAGTCAGGCAGATAGTCAGTCAGGTAGTTCAATTCAATCAGTCATTTTCATCATCTTCCATAGCCATCCTGCGATAGGTTGAGTAGGAACCCTCGCCCAGTTTGCGGATGATCTTGTACTGGCCGTTGTTGAACACGTCACCAAGATGGACTGGATGGTAACTACCAGGGCGGTAGTCTTCTATCCACTCACAAGGCGAGTTTATCATCTTGAATCTTCGCTCTTCGTCTCGTATCGCCCTGGATGGCGGTGTGGGAGGAGGAGAGGCAGCCATGATTGCGATTGGGGTGCTTGGTGGTGATGGCTGAATGCGGAGTTGCGTGAGGGGCTGGTTAGGAAACGTCAATGCCGGTTCTTCAGGCTTGCTAGTGCACAAGAATCACTCTGGGCGAACATTTATTAACAGTAATTGTTCAGAGCAGATGTCAACATCACGTCCATGTCCAGTGTGTTGTGTCAAAGGCGCCCCATCGAAAAAACAGCATCAGGCACCAGCTGCCAAGAATATTGACTCCATGTCGGCAATTCTTCTATAGGGGCCCGGCAAGAACCGTTCAGGCTCCACAGGGAAATCTTTGCATGGAGCAAGTGCCCAAAGGTATCAGCTCACTCGCATTCAGGCACGCTCTTTTACAACTCGCGAACAGATGTCGAGTGTGGTCGGTCAAAGGAGACAAGAGAATTTTTGTGAGAAATTTGTCTGTCTCGTATCAAAGTGAGCGCGATGAGCAGGCCGATAGGCGTTCCTTCCTTACTTATATCGCTTCTTTTGACCAGCAGCTCGCCAAAAGGAAAGGAACCGCCAACGGGGGGTCTGGCATTGATACTTGGGCATCAAATCCAGGCCAAGGGTGAGTTGGACCTCCAAGGTGCTTGTGGCTCAGGGTAGATTTCAAGGCGTGTCTGTTTGTCATGAAACTCAGACAACTAATGTCCAAACAATCCTTCTATCAGTGATATAAGCCAATAATACATTGAATTCGTTGGAGCATTTGGTGCAACTGTGTGGTTGATACAGCCATGAAGCATCCCCTGTGCCTACGACGTATCTTAGTATTATTTCCAAGAATCTATCCAGTTCCTGCAACGTCTCAATCGTCTTATCGTCTAATGAGTTTATGTCTCAGTGTCGACATTTTCGACTGCATCGGATGATGTATCGTCTCCGCTGCAAGCTGTGCTTCGAGGTCTACCCGACTTGGAGGCAAATAAGCAGCTCCTCTCCACAATGAACATCGACAGTACATACCATAGAGGACAGGTAGATGCCCTGTCTACAAGCCACTTGTCAATGCAGCGGCGGTGGAATATATGGTCGCAGGGTAGCTTGCGAATTCTGGCCCCCTCCTTAAAATCATCTTGACAGATTGTGCAGTCTAGTCGTCTTGCCTCTCCGTCTGATCGCGTGTGTTGTTTCTTGCTGGATGCTGACGCTGAAATGGGCGCATTGCCTAAGAGACTCCGTTGCTCATGGTATTTGAGTATCGGAATTTTTCTCATTGCTTCCTTGCTCAATGGACCCCTTCTATTTATCGATGCAACCAGTCGCGCTTGCATCGCTTCTCTGGCGGACTGGAAGCGTGAGGATCTATAAGCGACATATGCTACCACGGCAATGGCAACGATGAGCAAAATTACGAGTACTGAGTACGCTGGAGACAACTCGCTTGGACTATCCGCAGAAGATACTGTCTTGTTGGGCATCGTTCAGTCTCCGCAGGATGAGGGTTCTGGATGGTTTCGGACACTGAACTCGGAGTTCTGATCATTAGTACAGAGTTCACTCTGCAGAAAGGTTGTTGAGCTGATGTCTCTCACCATGTCCCGAAAGCCATTTCATTCAAACGGCAGCACGAGGATTCTCCATCTCAGAACGACGCCGTTCTCGTAACTGGGCGGGACAGTCCAGCTTCAGGCATAATGTACTTGGTGGGGGAAATGATGTAAATATTGCCATTCCCCTTGCTTGGACCTTTCGTAATGGTAACTTCTACTTCGGATTCAACAAACACTTCGTGTTAGGCGAGGTGCATTTCGCCCATAGGGTATGGCCACTTCTTTAACCCCGTCACCCGACCAAGCGCAAATTAATCTCGCATCAAGGGAGGCCGGCTTTTACGTCAGGCTAATTTGTTTATTCCCGTTAGTCTCTAACGGTCTTGACACCTTATGATGCGACGGCGTTCATCGCCAATTTACCTTTTACCAAATAGATGCCGAATTCGGGAGTGCCCACAGTTTGCCATTGCTGAATAGCCGATATTGCTCGAGATTTTCAGGATTCCCCCGAAATTGGACATCACGCCAGTAAGCTCTTACTCGCCCAAAATTGAGAAAAAAAACTTGGATTTGTGGCTAGCTGCAAAAACCCACACTCGGGCCAGATCCCCAGCTCTCGGCCACCCACAGATGACATCCCCAGATATCGGCCACCATCGTGCCATGACCGGCGCCAAGAACAGCGATGTGATAGCTCGGCAAAACATTGGAGTGCTGGTAGTCCCTCTTTTCTTGCATTTATGCATGCAAGTGTTCCGAAAGTATTGCGAGCCGGTCTTGGCGCACACGTTGGTCGGCCGGCTGAAGAAGCGTGGCCGGCAGGCGGGTTTGCTCGCAGAACTTCCTCGTTCAGAAGCTCTCCGAAATATCTCAAGCGAGCTGAGGCAGGTGGAGAGATTTTACGCCGTGTTTGTGTCATCGATTGGGGGCCAAAGAGCACATATTGTAGATACTAACGAGTTGAAGATGGAAACAACGTATTGTGTGATATCAAGATACAGCGTAAGTTGATAGGAATACCGGTCCCCTCCCACATTATATCCCGGTGCTGACTATCCGACGGAGTAACATGATAGAACCAGCAATAAGTTTCTCAGGCTGCCAATATTTTATGTAATTTTAGAGCTAATACCGCCAGCCACGGAGAAATGGCCATTCGCTAGGAAATATTGTCCAGGCAATCGGCTGGCTGGGGAAACTGGCATGCCGTCCTCGTGGCTTCTTTACAACCCTCCATCCCACGCGATAGTAATTGAGGCTGAATGCCAGGGCGAACTGCCAAGAGGCTTATTATCGGCCACTCTAAATGTCGCATTCGGGACTAATTCATATAATAAGCCATTGCGCTGCTTTACAATCCGTTTTTCTCATGTGCCTCCTCCCACCTCAACCATAGAGCTGTTCTTGCCCTGCCGTTTCCTTTCACATCCGCCATCATGGCACCCCCGGGATCACTGAAATGGCGAGTCGGCGATGAGGAGACAGCCCGTAGCACTGCTAGGACGACTTTCGTCGAGACAGAGAAAGGCGAAGGCTCGGACTCTCGCAGAAGGTCTCGATCACGGAGCCGCCGCAGGAGTCGCAGCATCGACCCAGCCAATGCCTTGCCAATCCAGCATCGCACTCTGTAAGTAATTCACTTCATAACCGGTTCTATGTGGACACTGCTAACGAATATAGGTCAATTGACATTGAAGAAGCTCGGAGGGCTGATTATCGCAAGAGCGGTGATAGAACTAGAGATGCTATCGTTTCAAGTATGTCGCTGAAGTGCTTTCAGTTCGTTCCACATACTAAAAAATTACAGAGTTTGAATCGACAGAATGGCATAAACTAGCCACTGAAGAGATCCAGAAACGTCTCAGCGTCGACACACAGTCCGGCCTCTCGACATCCGATGCGCAAAAGCGTCTACAGGAGCATGGCAAAAACAAGATTACACCAATTCCCAACCCCATTCTCTGGACTATTTTCGGATATTTCTTCAAAGGCTTTGGAGGTATTCTGTTTGTGGGCGGAATCCTCGTCATGGTCTCCTGGAAACCGCTGGGAAATCCACCAGCCGTCGCAAATCTTGCCCTGGGCATAGTACTGTTTGCTACATTTCTTTTGCAGGCAGCATTCAGTGCATGGCAGGACTGGTCGTCTTCTCGTGTGATGAAAACCATCAATGCTATGCTGCCGGAATCGTGTGTGATCCTTCGTGATGGCGTACGCAGCGAGGTTCAGGCTATGGACATTGCCCCAGGTGATATTATTTTTCTCAAGGCGGGCAATAAAATCCCTGCAGACTTGCGTTTCTTGGAGGTTTCACATGATACAACTATTGATCGAGCAGTCCTTACTGGTAAGTTGACTTGTGTTTGCCAGATGTGAGCTGCGTCTAATGGATCGTTCAGGAGAGTCAAAGCCAATCAAGGCTACTTTGGAGTCGACCGACGACAATTACCTCGAGACGCACTGCATAGGCCTTCAAGGAACACATTGTGTCTCGGGAAGTGCTACTGGTATTGTGGTTGCAACTGGTGATTCTACTGTATTTGGCCAGATCGCGAAGCTCTCTGGTGAACCGAAGACAGGTTTAACCACGATTGAAAAGGAGGTATTGCGCTTTGTGCTGCTAATTGTTGCAATCATGGGAACCTGGATTGTGATTCTAGTTTCTATTTGGTATGTACTATGACTGTTTCACGGATTCTAATTTCTGGTCCATGTTCGTGCTAACCATTCTACAGGGGAGGCTGGCTTCGCAAAGAGCACCCAAATTGGATCAACGTGCCTGCGCTCATTGTTTCCTGCGTTTCCGTTACCATCGCATACATTCCAGAAGGTTTGCCCATTGCTACAAGTGCCAGTTTGACTATCACAGCAAACTTGATGAAGAAGCATAAAATCTTGTGCAAGTCTCTCAAAACAGTAGAGACCTTGGGTGCGGTATCGGTCATTTGTTCTGACAAGACCGGAACTCTGACGAGGGTGAGCTTCAAATACTCGTGCTATCCTGCACATGCAACACCTTCTTCGTGACACTTCATTGACAAACCGATAGAATAAAATGTTTGCCACAGACTACTCCTTGGGGACCACCAAACTAGTTGTTGGCGAATCCGAGAAAGAAATGCAATCTCCCGCAACCCAACAGGTTCGAGCGATTGCTGGTCTTTGCAACTCGGCCGAGTTCGACCAGTCTTCAGCCTCACTTCCTTTAGCAGACCGACACATCTTCGGTGATGCAACGGATCAGGCGGCTCTGAGATTCTCGGAGAGTCTCGGACCCGTGTCTGCTCTGCGTGACGCCTGCAAATTCATTTTTGAACTTGCCTTTAACAGCAAAAATAAGTTCATGGCGAAGGCGTTCAAGTTCCAGAACGGTCAAGGTCGCAGTATTTGCCTCTCTCCTGCGGAAAATGGCAGTGTCGAGGCAGACAGTCTGTAGGTCGCTCTTGATTCCCGTACTTACTACTCATATGCTAACTGATCAAAGTTTTCTTTCTGTAAAAGGTGCTCCGGACATCTTGATTGAGCGGTGCACATCCATTCTCATGCCTGATGGAACAGTATCTCCCCTGACGAGCGATGTCAAATCCAGAGTATTACTGATGAAAGATGAATGGTCTATGAATGGAAAACGAGTCATTCTACTGGCAAGAAAGCTTATAAGAGAGCCGAACATACTCCCCGAGCCCGGGTCGCCTGATCTGGAAGCTAAAATGATGGAGGAATTGCAAGGAGGTCTCACTTTGGTCAGCCTATTGGGAATTGTCGATCCGCCTAGGCAAGAGATACCCGAAGTGGTTAAAACTCTTCACGGTGCTGGGATTCGGGTTTTCATGGTTCGTTCCCCTTGCCACTATTGGATACTGTATGACCAGGGCACTTACGGATTTATTAGGTCACTGGAGATTTCGGACTCACGGCTCTCGCCATTGCACGACAGTGCAATATTGTGACCAGAGATTCTGTCCATGGCATCTCAAATCTCGTGCGATTTCCCTCTGCAAATGATGATACTCACAAGCCTACACCTACAGCAGCAATTCTCTTAAACGGCTCCGATCTCATCACTCTCAATGATCATCAATGGAGCCAACTTTGTGCGTATCCTGAAATTGTATTTGCCCGCACAACCCCCGATCAGAAACTCCGAATTGTTCGCGAGTTGCAGTCCCGAGATGAGGTTGTCGGTATGACGGGCGATGGTGTAAACGACGCCCCAGCTCTGAAAGCTGCGGACATCGGCATTAGTCTTTCCAGCGGCTCAGATATCGCCATTGAGGCGGCCGATATGGTCTTGCTTGATTCATTCGGCGCTATTGTCGAGGCTGTCCGCTATGGCCGACTGGTGTTCGATAACCTGAAGAAGGTCATTGCCTACTTGCTTCCTGCTGGTTCGTGGTCTGAGTTTTGGCCCGTCTTTGCAAACATTGCCTTTGGTATCCCTCAAATTTTGTCATCTTTCTTGATGATCATCATTTGGTAAGTTTACCATATTATACTCTACATACAACAATCTTCTAACAGTAAGAAGTTGCTTCACTGACTGCATCGGCTCCATTGCTCTTGCATATGAGGTTCCTGAAGCAGATGTTCTGCTTAGACCCCCACGCAACACCAAGAAAACGAGACTTGTAAACTGGCAGCTCATGTTTCACGCTTACGCCTTCACTGGCATGATTGAAACAACTTTATCATTTACCATGGCCTTTTGGTATTTGCAGCGAAACGGAATCCCATTTTCCGACCTCTGGTTCAAGTTCGGAGAACTGCCCTCTTACATCGACCCGGACTATTATAACTCGCAGCTGAACGTGGCTAGTTCCATCTACTTTATCAACCTGGTTATCATGTAAGCACCCACTTGACCCTATGTTCTCCGTTTCTGAGGCTAACTTGTTACTAGGCAATGGTTCAACTTGATGGCGGTCCGTACTCGAACCCGCTCCATCTTCCAGCATCCTCCCTTGTTCAACAAAGAGACTCAAAATCTACTACTCTTCCCCGCCATTCTTATTGCCTTGGGACTTGCTGTAATTTGGCTCTACATTCCCGAGCTGCAGGTCGTTCTGAGCACTGCAGGTCCCCCGGTCGAGTTCTATTTCTATCCTGCTGCGCTTGGCATTGGACTACTTGGCTTGGATGAAATTAGAAAGGCTATGGTTCGACGATATCCCGATGGTCTTCTCGCAAAGATGGCTTGGTAACCCAAAAATGAAATGGCTGATTCCCGCTTTTTTCCTAAAAATTAGATGGTATGCTCCCTCAATATGTATTTATTCACGTACGTAGTTAGTAAATAGTTTAGCTTTAACTGCCGCATAGGATAGAGCTTAATGTTCTCCGCGTACAGGCTCGTACTATGCTAGCAGTTACTAAGCTCAACTATAAAATTGTAATTATTATAGACCTGGTTTCTCTTCTTGAATTGGTTCTTAACTCACAGGTCCTTCAATCTACTTTTGCAGTCTTGGTGAAATGTTTTAACTACAAGAAAAGGGCATAAAATTGAGAGATAACCCCCTCTGCAGCATACTTGTTTGGCAATCTTAACACTTGTGAGAGAGTAATGGTGGACAATCCTACAGCAGCTCTACCAGCCAATTTCGTGACTCATCACTCGTCATCTCCCTCAGCCTCGCGGCCTCGTATCTCTTCACGGCCAAATAATGTCTCAAAACATGCCCCCCCATAAAGCTGTCCAACTGTTCCAACCCTTCCTCCAGCTCCTTTAGTGCTTCAGAGAGACTGGAAGGAAAAGCAACACACTGACAGTTGCCATCTTCTGCACCCAACGCATTGTCCTCAAACAGTAAGGGCTCACAATTGCCGCAGCCTAGTAGGCCTGCACTTAAAGTAGCAGCGAGTGCGGCATACATATTAGCCGTGGCATCGACACAGCGTAATTCCCAGTGGCCTGGCTTAATCTTCCGGACAGGTACTCGACGGTCTTGTGTGCCCCATGCAACAAATTGAAAGCCAGCTTGGCCAGGTATAAGTCGTTCATAAGATAACTCATATGGTAAGTACAGCGAGGACAAGGCCGGGAGTCTTTGCAGAAATCCAGCCAGAAACGACTCTTCTAACTCTATGTTGTCAATTGATATGTGCGTATGTTGGCCAATTGACTGTTGCCGACCTGCAGTTGGCCTTGGGAACATGGTGGCCACTAGCCCATGACTGGAGAAAACAGTCTTCAATGTGTCATGAACCAAGACCAGTTCATCGACTGCCTCCATAGGCGACTTTGGCCCGAGACAAAATTCGTACTGTCCTCGTAGGCCTTCGGTGTGAATGGCTTCTATGCCTACACCTGCGGTCAAGAGAACTTGCAGTGCTTCCTCTACATGTTTGTACGAGGAATCACGAAGCCCTGAGCATGATCCGCCACCTAACCCGCGGCTGTATGGCTCCAGATTACCTTCACTATTACGAGTGAATACCTCAAATTCGACTTCAAAACCGACTAGGAAATTGATATTGAATTGCTCGGCCGCCTTGTCAACAACAGTGGCTAAGGCATATCGAGGACATTGGTCCGCTACTCCTTCAACAGGATAGATCCCTGGCTTTGAATCCCTTGAAATAGTACACATGACAGAAGCGTAGAGAGGATCCAAGGCCTGCCTCGTCTTGAGTGAGTTCCAATCTGGTAATCCTGAGTCTCCTCCAATCAAGGGCACACTGGGTAACAAAGTGTTATCAATCGCCAGGTTAAGTGAGCAGAAGCTCATACGCATTGTCCTAGTTCCCGCAGCGATTAGTCGAGCTTGCTCTACGGGAACTATACGAGCTCGTAAAAGACCAGATAAGTCTTGCCATTGAAATCGGAGGAGGCGGACTGAGGGATATCGTTGCAGGAAGTCATTTAAGATTTGCGGCGTCATTGTCTCGATGATGCGACTGTCGCATCCCAGTTTGTGGTGGCAAGCTGACAAGTTGAAAGGCAACCAGAGATGTTGAGGGTGTAATGACTGTCATATCTCTGCAGAAGACTTCAATTTGTGTTAGGCGTGGATCAAAGGTTTACGCATGTACTAGGTCACTGCCTGCAAATTTTTTGCGCCCTTTGAAGCTCGCTTAGCTGTGGAGGATGAGTGCCGTGAGGATGTACGTGACTGGAGAGTTATGCCCCAGGTTATGAGTGTGAATGACTCAAAAGGGACCTTGTGCGTTATGCTGGGAGTAGATCTTTGGTATTTTTTTCGTGTAGTGGACCGGTGTGACATTACCAATGGACAACCTGTCAAAGCGTCTGTGTGTCATCGTGATCATCTGATGGTGACAATATGGGATACGAACAAAGTAGTTTGAAGTCATGTTTCTGCGTCTGTCGG
Organism: Pochonia chlamydosporia 170; assembly: GCF_001653235.2. Lineage (NCBI taxonomy): Eukaryota > Fungi > Ascomycota > Sordariomycetes > Hypocreales > Clavicipitaceae > Pochonia > Pochonia chlamydosporia. The sequence goes on along the minus strand of NC_035791.1, from coordinate 5,736,968 downwards.
CTGCATTATGCGTCCTACTATGTAAGCAGGATGTATTGATGCGAGTCAATGGCGCTTTCAACATGGTTATGCTCGAGAGACAAGCAAAGTGAATGTCGGGAACATCGACTTAACGCCTGCGATGATAGAAATGGTAATGATACTTTTTTGATACGTTATTCATCGCATGACATGGAATCGACTTTCTTGATCCTCCCGTTAACCACAATTGTCATGGTGGACAGGTTGCCCACGAAGCCATCTGTTACACTGGACAGCCGGTGAGCCTTAATATTGGTTACTCAAAATATCAGCAAAAGGCATGGTTCACAACATCAAAATGAGAGCCTAAAGCCGGGTATGGATTGGTTCCGGAGGGCCAATCAGAATGTATGAAGCCAATGGCCTCTGATATCATAAAAGATTATGTCTGAATAGAGCTATGAATGCTCCAAGCCCCGATCACAGTACTTGTCACAACATCGGTGTAGACTAACTCGGACTCAGACTGTAACTTGGGGTCGGGGTTGCCAAACAGCGCTGTCACATTGCGATAAAGCCCCAGTTGCATAATTGGGCGCCATTTTGATGCCTAACCTTGGCGACAAGAAAAGAAATATAGCGGAAAGTAAAGTTTTACGGCCACTGAATGCGTATCACGTTGCATGAGCCATCCGGGATCTAGTCTACGACACGGACAAGGAAGAGATATCTTCCGAACTCATCATTGGTGTAAGGTGCTAGTGCAGCGCCGCATGGTTAGGACGACACGGGATACCTGGTGGTGTAGCCGTACCCTGCGAGTGGAATCAAGATAAGAACCACTCGACTTGGGGATTAGATAGACCTTTATACGGTGGCAGAATAAAACAGCGGATTTTGTAGGGTGCTTCTTGTCCCCATTCCACTCTGTCGAAGCACACAACACATCTCACTATGCTTTCTGAGACGACTACGCTGCCCAAAGCTCCGGGAAGCGCCCTCGACGCAGTCGTTGGCATACTTTCAAAATACCAAGGCGGCGAGTACTACACATATGAAGATAGCGATACTTGGTACATCGGCATTGGCAGCCATGCCTCACTGGTAGTTTCACCAGATGGTAAAACCGCAACCAAGTTTAGCCATGACGAGAAGAAAGAGTCCTTCCCTGTCGCTGGGTCTTTAAACAACACTGCTAGAGCCTTCGTGACAGAGAATTCTTCCCTCGGCAGGATCTTTGGCCAAGTTGGTTTCAATTACTCTGCTATCGTCTCTGGCCAGTCATACAATTGTGGTCACTGGCCAGTACTGAGCCTGGTAGACCTCATTGGTGGTGCCATTCCGACTTTGTCTACTGCCTTCATGGAAGTCGATGTGGAGATGGGTCGTGACGACTACATCTCACGAGTCGGGCTGGCCATATCGCAAATCAAGGAAGGCAGATATTGCAAGGCCATTCCCTCTCGAATGGTCAATCTACCAAAGCGTGTTGACATGCTGGCTACTCTTTACCATGGCCGGCGTGCTAATACCCCAGCGCGAACGTTTACCGTTAGCCATGCTGGAATACAAGCTACAGGATTCAGTCCCGAGGTACTGCTGTCCATCAAGAATGATACTGTATTCACCGAAGCCCTTGCGGGTACACAGCTATCCAATGCAGCAGACTCGAAACTCACTAATAATGCGCTACTCAACGATCCTAAGGAAGTCATGGAGCACTGCATCGCTATCAAGGGCTCAATCCGGAGATTGAGTCACATTTGTCCCCCAGAGAGTATTTCCGTCAAAGATTTCATGTCATTTATGCCTCGAGGCAATGTACAGCGTCTCTTTTCTCACGTCTCAGGCACTCTCAGACCTGGAACTGATGGCTGGGACGCTCTCCTGGGTTTGGTTGCAAACATTACCGTTCCAGGCATGCCGGGTCAGGGAAACATGGAGGCTATCAACACTTTTGAACCGCACCCCAGGGACATGTACTGCGGAGCAGTACTCATGCTAGATCCTGCGGCCAGCTTGTTCGAAGCAACACTCGTTATTCGCACGGTCTTTCAGGATGAGCAGCGTCAATGGCTGCAAGCTGGTGCCGGGGTCACTGCTCTTTCTAAGCCGGAGCGAGAATTCACAGAAACTTGTGAGAAGTTGGGTAGCATATTTCCCTACGTGGTGGCAGAAACAGAGGCGTGATATAATGTCTCAGCTCACGGGCTGTGTGATGTACATGCTCACCAGCTATGTCATCATTAAGTTATCAATGCGTTTCTAGCTTGTGGTGTGGTGAAAAATTTTAGATCATTTCAGTTAATACTTTTCTTCCACCAGTTGACCCTTTTTATATGCATGCTCTCACTATTTTGTCCATGGAAGAATGTGTAGATGTGTTGCTGTGAACAATTATGGAACTCGGGGGGTTTTTCTATCCAATCCGGTCAAAGATGCAAGTCTCGACGGAGAACAGCCCATCAAGAAAACCACAAACTTGACCCCTCTTGACTTGACGCCTGATTCCTGGTTGCCAATTGAATGTGACCAAATAATCCAGAACTCCATTACGGATTGCGTCCCAATATCCTACGCTTTCATTACACGCTTGGTCAAACGAGTCAAATGAGCTCTCAGCGAAGCCAGATCGTGCGCGCGCCTTCAGAGGAGACCATAACCGGCAATAAATCCGTCTTCCTCGCAGGCACAACTACCGCCGTGGACAATGTTGACTGGCGCGAGAAGCTGTCTGCCTCGCTCTGCGAGCACCCGATAACCATTTTTAATCCCAACCGCCCAGACTGGGATAGCACATGGCGCGAGGACGTTAACTTTGCACCCTATCGTGAGCAAGTCCTGTGGGAGCTCGACAAACAGGTCAAGGCCGACCTTGTTGTGGTATACTTCCACCCAGCTACGTTGGCTCCGATAAGTCTTTTGGAACTCGGTCTTTCTGCACAGGTTCCAGGCAAAGTTATTGCCATAGCTCCGGAGGGATACGCGAAGAGGGGTAATGTGCAAATTGTTTGTCAGAAGTTTGGGATTGAGTTCCTGGATAATATGGACGAGTTACATGGGATTATCATTGATAAGTTACAATTGAATTGATGTCTGTCTGACTTGATATTTCTGGCCGAGCCGAAATAATGTTTCAAAATAATTGATACTTGTGCAAAACCCGTGGCACACTGTCATTCTATCCATATTCTCCCTATTCCGTAGTATCACCTGAGTTATTGTATATGCTGGTACAAAGAGACAAACTGCTCTCTTCTTATTCAACTTCCTATTACCTTCGCCCCTTACAGAAGCTTGTCATCTTCCAATGTAGGCGGTGTCCATTAAAACCTGGGTTGGCTGTTAGAGATTGCATCACACCTCGACAGGCCTGCTGTCTGACCATAGTGTCTTGCACACCAGTTTGGGCGTTGCGAGTACCAGTAGAACAAATTCGATACATGTAGAAGGGACGATTCTTTCCACTCCGTCGCGCGTCTATCTGAACCGGCGTATTGACATGCTCAGTGTCGCAGTGACAGTGTTGACAGCCCGATTAATCAAGGAGAACAAGACGTCCCAGATTCCATCCGTATTCCAGATGTCACTTGTGCGTTCCAACCTCATTCGCATCAGAGAACCTCATCCATATGAACCATAGCTAGCCAAGAATGCGCTGAGTGCTCTCAGGATGAGGACGTGATACAAACGGTTTCAACTATAATGGCCAGGTCCACCATTCGTTGGCTTCCATGTCTCCTATGCTTTGTTGCGCGGCCTTTTGGGGGGCGTAGAGTAAGCCTTGCAGGCTTGTGGTTGTTTCGTCTAGGCAGCCTTGGTACCCGACGCTGTCCAACACGACCTCTTGGTGAAGTTGGGCGAACACTCCTCTCGATAAGATGCGGCTTAACATATTTGCTCAGAAATACTTGCGAGACGCCGAGAACTGCTGCATCGGCAATTGCGCTTCGCATCCGCAAGACGTATTCCGGCCGAATCTTTCCGTTGGTTTTGTATTTTTCGCTGACGTACACCAAGGCCTGGACCTCTTGACAACAATTGTGCTGGTCCGCACCGAAATTGAACCGCTCTATCAGCGCTTTTATGTTTTGCCTGGTTGATCGATGTCCCGTTGACATATCTGGGCTGGTACCATCCGGCGGCGGTGTCTTTTCGAGAGTCTGTTGATTCGAACGGGGTTTTGGTCGGAGCATTTCGGGTAACAGGGTGGTTTTGACGTTGCAATATTGCGCATGCAGCTCGAGTTTCACTCTTAATGTTTGTCTATCGTAGAAGCCTTTAGACACGCCCTCTGATCTATCAAGAACTTTCTCGTCTTCAGGTGTGATGGAGTAGACTAGTCCTTCGACACAAGACCCATCGGCAGAGGGTACGACGTTGGCCACACCTCGCTCATTGATCTGCCATCTGTAACCGGGTAGGGTTGCCCTTCCTTTAAAGATGCTCCCTGGGCAACGGCGAGCCATCTGTATTAGATGTAGATTACTTCCATAGGAGAAGTAGAGATTTTCGTGTTTGCGAAACGGCCAGGGTAGTGAAGCTGCAATGTTTGCGTTTGGTGATGACATTGTCGGAGTGTCTTTCATGGTAAAAATGCAGATGAAGCTAAAAGAAAACAAGACGAAGTTGCCAACAGAGACAAGATTTTGTCGCTTTAATAAGGAAACTCAACCAGAAGCCTGAGAGTTTGCCTGAGCAAGAAGGTGGCTGTAAATGGGGGCCAAATAGACCTGTTCCTGGATCTCGGAGGATCACGAGTCGGTGCCGAGCTTCAGATCGTGTCACTTGAGCCGCATGGCAGTGGCTACCGCCTTGCCACATCGAACTTGATATGGACAGCATCAGCAATCGAATGCAGCCCACGTATGTTCAATCAAACAGCCAGCAAATAAACGGAGGAGACGTTCTCTGGTGCCCGATCCCGAGGCGTCAGCTACCCACGTGGCAGACATTGAAAGGCAGATGCAGTTTATGCATTAGTTCAACACAAAATCGTGCATATGCAGCCCTGAACATCAGCTGTTGCCTGACGTGTTTGGACGTGTCTTAAAACTGTCAACACGTCATGAGAAGGCCTCCGTTTATATGCGGTTGGTCTCATGACGGCTTCTTGGTCGTGGATCCTCAGCCTTCGTCTCCAACATTGTGCGCATATCAACCTCAACATACAGGCCACAGGAAGCTGTAGCACGCATCGTCCAGCCAGCGAATCGAAAATCCGAAGATGGCACACTTCTGGGAGCTATTGGGCATCGGGTAATATTTGAGTTCAGGCCAATCGGGCTCCGAGGTCATAATACCTGACGAATGTGGTCAATGAAAGCTTGAGCAAAGTTTCGTCATTATAAATCACATGCTGCAATTTGTGGCGCAAGGCAAGCTGAAAAACCCGGCATACCGCAATGTTCTCACTCCGAACCTCACCTTCAAACTCATAGACACCAGATCTCCTCGAGAAGGTCAACCTTAGGTCCTCGCCTTACGGAGACTTTTCGCCAACAATTAGCCACCCTAGATCTCGGACCTCCGAGATTAGCTCGATATTTAGCCACCGACGGCCCGGTCCTTTGAGATCAGTGGAGTTTTGTATCTCGGCTTTTGCAAAGATCATTGCCGAAAGAGGAAGATTTGACCCACACTGACCGGCTTTGATCGTTGAGCCGCATCGCTTGACATCATTATCGAGTCGTTGAATTGTAAGACATGGAAGTCGGTGCACGGCCTCATCGGAGATTACCTTTGTCTTTGTTCAAAATCCACTGAGGCCGATCACCATCCGTGAACTTCAACATTGCTGATAAAGGTCAACAACCCACTTTCACGAGCACAACACAACATTTCCATTCCTGCGCTCCTGTCACACGAAAAGGACATGTCTACACCAATTTTCAGTTACGCCTCTGCGGCCGCCGCAGTTGCCTGTGCCACTATTTTCCTGGTGGCTTATCGAGACTATCGTGCATACGTTGCCCTTGGCCCTCATGGCCTGCCCGACAACTTCTGGGGTTGGTACAAGCAACTCAAAATGTCTCGAATAGCTCGCAAAGACATCACTGTACCAGCTCCTTATGACCTAAAAGCAGTCAAGGACACTGCTGGGCCAAATGCCACCACCAGCTATCTCACGAAGCCATTGGAGCGCCGATCCGGTCAACGGCCAACCGTCCCGAATTTCACCGCCCCTCAGCGCCAAATAACCGCCACTGCATCCACGGAAATGAAACTACTAATGAACCAATACATTGAGTCTTTGGTCAAGTCCAATGATGACACTTTACAATTGCAGCTCTCTCATCTTGAGGGTCCAGTTCCCGCTCTCCAACTGAAAGACGGAATCAACAGACCACCTTACCTGAACCCGACTCGTGGAGAGTTGGCGCACGTGCACCCTCCGGATGGCAGTACACATCTTGTTCTCTCCCTGGAAGATTCCAAGACTGTCATCGAGAGAGGCTGGGGTCAGAGACACAGGTTGAGCGGAAGTTTGATAGGGTGGGGGTACACTCTTGTCTATGCGCCGCGGGATCAAGAAGAATTTCGTACTTGGAAGAATATTGTGTATGCTGCGGCGTGTTACTGCTGTGCTGAAATATCTGATATCAAGGAACCGCTATGACGGAAGAGCTGGAGGGATGAGACTGGTACAACATGGGAATCGGAAGTATGCATAGAAACAGGGCTGCGATAGCCAAATGTCACATAAGACATGGAAGTCGGTGCACGACCTTATCGGAGATTAGCTGTGTCTTTGTTCGAAAATCTACTAATGCCGCGTCACCATCCGTGAACTTGGACGTTACTAAAAAGGCCAAAAGCACACTGTCACTTGAGGAGGAGTCGTACCCGCTCGATTATAATGGTGGCCTTGGCACTGTCAGAATCGAACTTTCCCTCGAGGTCAAGAAGGGCTGTAGCTTCGGCACGTATCACGTAACGGACCCGTCGGATCCCAGGCGCGCCAATGGCTACGATGTCGCGCACTTTGATACCGAGCTGTGCGAGCACTACTTGACTCTGATTGCGGATAGTTGCAACTGTGGAGGTGTGACTGGAAAGCAAGGCGGTACCTTGGAAAATGACTGCTACAAGTGGAGGATGGATCCCGAGTTGGATTGGTAATATTCTTTAACATTGTTTTTGAGTACTATATAAATAGATACCAAGGTTTATAATCTTCTGTATGAATGCAGTGCAATATGAATGCCATGTAATAATGTGACTAGTTGTAGTTGAATGCGTAGTGCACTGATGGAAATAGAGAGAAATGCCTTTGCCCATTCACCGACAAACAGCTTCAAGTGTAAACTCCAAAATGCATTCATTTTTTTGTGTGTATTTTCCGTGTCAAAATTACACGGCAAGGTACAATTAACCCTAACCCTAACCCCTGGCTATTTCCAATATAGGCAATTCGGCCGCACAGGGTCTCTCCGCCTTGACAAGAATATCCTCCATCACAAGCCGGTGAAATTACTCATCAACATCTTAATCACCAACTAAACGAATTATAATAACTCGCAGAGCCCAACATGTACCCGTCATTCGAAGAGCTGCGGAGCGACAGGCAAAGATTAGGCTTCTTCGAGGACTTTAAACGGCTCTGCTGGCCTCTCAGGGGCACGCTCCCAACTGCGCTAGCGGTCATGAAGACCATGCGCGGTGCTTTGGAGGACATGGAGCCCCTGCAGCGCGGAGATGGAAGTTGGCATGAGATTGCCTTTCTACCACTGACGGAACCCAAGGTCTCGTCTATCAAGGCCTCCATTCCCATGTTGAACCAGTATGAGCCTGACTGGGTAAGGTGGCACAAGGACCATGAGGCAGCTGAATATGTCACGTATGGGGATCTGGATGACGACACGCGGCCGTTTGGCGAGCAGCAGGAGGATGGTACCTGGGAAGCGGACTCGGATACAGAGTACCTTGCGAGGTGCTGTGGCCAGGATAGACCAGTGCATAAACAAGGTCTGGCGGTGCAGGTGAAGCCGGCCGCGGGGAAGGAATTCGTGACTATACAAGACTACGTATCCGGTATGTTGGCTTTTATAGTTTCATGTTGATTTATATGCTTGAAGCTCATCGGATTGATACAGTGGTGCATCCGTGGATGATGAGTCTGCGCGAGGACATTATACTGGCCATGATTGTGGCAGGTGATGGAAGAAACATGGCACCTGAAACCGCGCGCGGTATGGACTGGAAGGTTTCCGTAAGGGCAGCTCCGCAGCATGATATCTTGACGCATAAAATGTGGTTGAGCGATCATACTAAACCTGCGCCGTTGGATGAGGCTACGAGGATGTTGCTCCGAGCGGCGGGCACGTCGAGGGATTTGACTCGGCCATGACGCATGCAGAATATTCGATGCATGATTACATATAGAGTATAATATGTGAAATATATTTGAAGGGGCATACTCGATTGCCATATGGCAGCATATCATTTCCATTAAATATCAAAGTTAACTGGCTTCATCCCCGTCTGCACACACATCTCGTCAAACAGCGCTATAGAATTCCCAACGTAAGCCCCGAGTACGAGTCGCCCGTGACTGCACGGGTCACGGCGATTTAAAACGTGGGGCTCCCACCCTTATATTAATATCCCTCAACTTGGATGGCAAAAATACATTCAAGCTAGCACTATTTTTTCTGCAGCTTTTACTCCGTCCACCGCCCAGACACAGACGGCCAGCAGGTGTATATATGCCCCCCCTTCAAGCGTCTGCTCATGCAATGCAATCAAATCAGGACAATTATCAATAAAAACCAATGCCCTCTGGGATCTCTGGTGATTCATGATAACTTCTCGAATCGCATGGTATTGTTTTTTTACTTATTCAATGAAGCCGGGCTGGATTTTTGTCCAACGTCTGCTTTCACACTGAAAATCAAAATCAAGGGAACTTTTTGTTCTACTGGAGATTTCTGTTTTCCATAAGCCCCCCTTAAGGCCACGCCACCCGGCGCTCGCGGGTGGGAAGACGGTGGCAGCTGCAACTACCAGCAACGACGTCTTTTGCTGATTCCCTATCCTAGTGCCAGCCATTCAGACCAGTCATATATTGCAGGCGAGGGCCTTTCTTAGCCTAGAGCCTGAAGCCTTGTTCATCTGTCAAGTTTTTTTTTTTCGAACTGGTGAAGTAAAATTTTGAGGCAGTGATCAGCTAGTCTTAATACCCTGGTTGTGTGGAGGCTGAAGGTTTTGGATTTGCCCTTTGGCAGCCTCATGTTGTCTCTACTACATTAATCGGGCGGAGAGGATAATGGAGGAATTTGGCCGTGACCTAGAGTTAAAGCAATAGCATTCAGACTTAACGAGGTATATATACCCTATGTTCTTACATTATGAATCGGTATTATGAGTTAAACTCATTCTTAAGTCGTTGCCGCCAGCTGATACAGCTCTAGTACTTTATTACCATCCCATTTGCACTTTTATACTGGCTCTTACAATGAATCGACAATTTCCGCAAGATACCGTCTTTCAATCGGTGAAAAGGCCGTCTCTCTAGATCTCGGTCCCCTTGCTACCGGCGCCATGGTATCCGAAAATGAATGGTTAGCGGAAAGGCTGGTGGCTGAGAAGGTTTACACAACCAGACGCTTTCCCAATCGGAGATCTTGGCTCTATTTCGCTATCTTTGTGACCCTCATCTTGGCATTGACCAAATTCCGCCACAGATTATTTCAGGTATCATCCCCCCAACCTTCCAGGGCACGCAGAGCACCAATATACCACTAGCATCCTCTCATCCCTTGTGGAATCAAACCTTCACACAGAAAGGCAGTAGTAGCAAAGAATTGGGAGATGATGCCGAACGCACTATTAACCTGAATCATTCTTTATTGAAAGCAGGATCTACCACAGATATAAGCGAGATCATTGCATATGCCCTAGCAGACCAGATTTACAGATTGGTTGTAGCTCCTAGAGCTAGTATCAATCTCGAAGAGCCACTACACAAAGCTGGCGCTGACTCGTTGAGTGCCGTCTATCTTCGGAATTGGATCATGAAGCAGTTGGCAGTGGATGTGGCAGTATTCGATATTCTGGGAGATTTGTCTATCGTTGCGCTTGCAAAGTTCATTGCCGGCGAATGGCGAGCGGTTAGAATTCCAAACTAAATATCTCAAAATTTGATTCGTCACTTCACTATATCGGTGCTAGAGGTCCAGGGAACGAGTTGTTTTTTAACATGTTTTATCATCATTTGTTTCCATTAGACTACACGAATGTCTTAGTAAGAATCAAATAAAACTCATAAGGAGTTATTCGATTGCTGGATCTCGGTTCTCCGTTGCTGGACCGCATCTTCTCCAAGGTTTGGGGCTCCAGCATCGCTGATATTGGACAGCATGGCGACGTAGATGTAGCCACATACTGTGTGCGCCATGCCAGCGACTTCATCCCGTCCAAGGACTTCCCTCGCTTGCTCAAATACAGCATCACCTAATGGCCCATGTAACCTCGCCAGTGTTAGTGCTAAACTGTACACAGCGGCTGCCCTATCGTCGAGGCCACTAGGGACCTTGCCGTTGAATGCTTGCTCCACCTGCTCTTTTGTGAATCCAGCGCAAAGCGCAATGTACCTAGCGAAGGACCCAAGCTATAGTAGGGCTGCTAGGTCAAGTTAGCTAAGCGGCCTCGCCGCTGCCTATTTCTGGCTTAATGTACACTATACCTACATTGTGTGTTTAGCCCCCTTACTGTTAAAGCCGCCAAAGCGGCGGCAGTTCCCGCTAGATTAGGTGGGAAGAACAGCGCCTCCCGGTTTCTGTGTGTATGCTGCGGCGTGTTACTGCTGTGCTGAAATATCTGATATCAAGGAACCGCTATGACGGAAGAGCTGGAGGGATAAAACTGGCACAACATGGGCATCGAGAGCATGCAAAGAAACAGGGCTGTGATAGCGAAATGTCACATAACACAGACAGAATCCGGGAGGCGCCTGGCTATTTCCCAGACCAAATCTGGTGGAAAATGGCATTGACTGCTTTTATCGTTTGGGTGACGGGGTAAATATGATATTACGAAATAAAATGTCTATATACCTAATGCATGAATACCTAGCCTTACACCATTGAGGACTGATCGAAATTCCTCAGCTGCTGCAGAAGCCCAGGCTTGTCATTGTCATACATGTGGTCAAAATAACGGCCATCCCCCTCTCGGGCACTCTTTTTGTAGCCAGCCATTAGCCTCCCAAGGTTCATAGCAATGAGCAAATGGAACTCTTTGACATTGGTCAACCCTTCAACAGTGCTGGGCAGCTCGGCCTCCGTAATTTTGCCTTGAAGGACTTCCGCAACAGCAGTGGTGTCTCGATCTACTATTTCTGAAGCTTGCTTTCCTGTGATATCGGTGTAGTACTTATTCGGCTCGATTACTTCTCTCTGAACAGCCGTGCGCCATTCAACGCTCGTGGAACCCAGGCGTCCAGAGTCGTCTAGGTTGATGACCTGAGACTCGCCGAATCCTGCAGCAACGCCAATGTAATAGGCGAGAGAAAGGTCGGCAGGAAGCGTTGGCGGCTCATCCCGCAACTTTTGAGCAGTGGTTACCAAATTCTGTTCGTACAGTTCCAACGTCTTGCGGTGAGCCTGCGCCTCGGCAAAACGCTCCCCAGCACTGCCGAAGCCGCCGGCAGGCGTCCTCGCTGGCGGTTTCTGGGCAGACTTCCATTTCTCAATGAATTCCTTGTTATACTCTTCTGCGACGGACTTCAGAAGATTTGAGAAGTGGACAGGCACGTTGTTCAGCAGGAACTGGCGCTGGCGACTCACAATCTGGGCATTCACTTCTGCTCGGATCGCTTCCGTCTGGTTGCTGACTTCAGCTGGCCGCGCTCAACTCCTTGGGAAGATTGGCTTCGTCTAACTGAACGGTCGAATTTGTAACAAGCTGCCCGATCCAATCCGCGCCGTAGGATGCCACCACCATGGAGTCCAGAGCCAGAGAGCTCTGCAGCTTGACTCTGAACTCCTTGGAAATGACGAGTCGAGTCATCTTCTCGTCTAGAAGATTATTCCATTGTTCATCGCGGAGAGTCTTGGCAGTCTTCTCCCTTGAATCCAGTATACTGAAGAAACTGACAATCATGCGTACGAGCGAAACGACCATCCCAATAGGGGCTCCAACAGCACTGAGCATCAACTCATCACCAATGAAGCACAAGGCCGTATCGACCCCCTCGAAAGGAGTGGTTTTCCCGTCTTGATTGTTGGCCGCTGCGCCTACTCCGCAACCTACCAGCGGGACGAGTGATGTCCCAGTGCTTGCCCGGTCCAAGGCAGACGTTTCCGTGAGGAAGGCCTTTGTCAATGCCCCTGCCGTCAAGAAAACGTCAACAACACCGGGTATGGCTCTACCAAGGCCCTTGATTACAACGCGAGGCGGTTTCATCTTGGACACTAGCGGCTGGATGATTGTTGTACGGGCTTGGGAGACAGTCGTTTTCCAGAACTCGGGAGCGGAGCCAAGTTTGTGCTTCGCCACGATTGCATTGAACTCGTTCTCCGAAATCTTCTCGGCCAGCTTCGTCATTTTCACATCTGGCTCCTGATTGCTTTTTGGGGGACCGGCGTCATTGCCAGCCTTAGCCTTGTCTGTGTTCCCTGTCTCAGCCTCGGTCGGCGGTTTCTTCCCATCCTCGTTGCCACCAGGTGTCGGCTTCTTTGGTTCTTCTTGTTGCCCGGTTGCGGGTTGCTCCTTTAGCCCTTCGTCCTCAACGAAGTTGGCAGGATCGCAGATGGCTCGTTTTAAAATGGTGCATCGGGGACACGACCTAAAGATATAACCAGGGTTCTTGATTTTGATAGCCCTGCTGGACGGGTTGTCCTGAGTGACTTGGTATGCATGGGAGATACTCGAAGCCGGTATAGAACCATCCACGGCGAATTCTTGGTTATTGAGCACAGGGCCATCTTTGCGCCATATGTCGGGAAACCAATATCCATCTGGTACGCCATCGGGTGCCAACACGTAAATGTAGCCCGTTGGCTGCCTATTGTCTGTTTGACCGAAGGCGTACATTGAAGCGGCTACGGGAGACCGGGATGTTGATACGTATGCGGAATTGACATGGAATGACAGTTTTCCTTGCAGGGACCTATCATTACCCTTTGGTGTGAATCCTATCCTGAATATTTCATCAGGCGGCCGTGAATCACCTCTGTATAGCACGCCTAATTTTCCGCCACCGGGCGCGGCTTTCTTTGAATCCTCTGCGGAGGAAATTTTTGCAGGAAGGGGAGCCTGGCGTCTGAAACTGTCTTGGGATGAGGCTGTGATACGTTTAGTTACCAGATCAACTTTATTCAGAACAGTCTTAAAAATCGTCTTACTGATATCTGCCAGGTCGATGTCCACGCCAGTATGCGCGGTGCTGGGCACTCCGGGTGACAGATTGGTCGACCACGGAGCCGCAATGGCTTCCACCACGCAAAAGGCAAGCAACTGATAAGCTCTCATGGCTGGTGTGAATGTACTCAAAGCGAATATACAAATTGACCGTAATAAGTAAAGAGTGAATTGGTCAAATAGCCTGAGAATCCAAGGATGCGAGGAAATGGTGGTGGAACCACGGCAATGAGTGATACCAAAGCAGCATCTTTATATTCTGTCAGCAAGAAGTTGGTCGGCTTTCGCATGAGAATATCGTGGGCAGTGGAAATGGCAGTCTGGGGAATTTAGCCTTGGCACTAATACGCAGCGGTGACTACAGATGAAGGACCAGTCATTAGGCAAATAGAACGACTCTTGTTTCTTCAGACTTTCATGCTTTCGCAACTAAGCTGTATTCGGCAGAAGGAAAGTAAATGTATTGAGTAGGTCTAAATTTCGTATGTCATGCATAGCCACGTTTTAAATAAAGGATACGGTGTAAGTAAGGTCTTGGCTGTGAACTTATTCGGTGTGCACCGCCTCGCCAAGTCGGAGTTTGAGACGCATAAACATCCATGTCTGGTCTGATTTAGGACCAATCTAAGATCTCAAGCAAGCCACACCCAATCAGTTGACTCTTCTTGCAATGCAGATTCTTGGCGCGATTCCCAACATTGGATGCATTGAGCAACGCCACCTGGTCTGACAGGGTTAACAGCGACTCCCAGGCTACTTAAGTTTCAATGTTGACAGACGGAATCTGGGAAGCGCTACTGTTCGCACCGAATCAGGCGAAGCTGCCGCCGCTTTTGGCAACTTCACTTCAACTACCTTTGAATTGTCCGGCAGCCCCGAGACCCCTGTCTGACTCGATGCTGACCGCGATGAAGTATGCAAGCTTGCCTCTAAAGATGACTGCAAGAACGAGCGAGTGATAGACAATATTATGCACCTTGTGAGGTACGCACAAGTATAGCTCCATTAACACTCATTGTTTAAATTTTGAGAAGCTCTCTAAATGGCATAAAGAGGCGTCGATAGATATGAAAAAAACGTATCCAGGTCATGAAGAAACCTGTCGGCGGGAAAGAAGAACCGGCTGATGATCGGTGATGGGGACACTAGCCTGGTGCTAGGTACATTCAGGGTTCAAGATGACTGGAATAAATTCTGTATTAACTTCTCTATTTCAACTTTCCTGAGCATTAACATCTGGAGTCTGAGGACGGCTTTTCTGAACCAAAGCGGTAACGAGCACGGGTGACTCAGGCCCTGATGGCAAACCGCAGCATCTAGAAGACTTGACCAGTGATTTGTTTGATTTCCCCTACAACATGTGCCCAGAGTCTCTCCTCCACACCATCCTCTTTTGCTCGAATGAGAAGCTTTTCGATGCTATGAGCCACCCTCTCGCAATTCTCGTCAACGTTATAGCTGCCGCTTCCTTGCTTTCCATCGGTCCCAACTGACACGGCGGCGTTTTCCACGAGAGCAGCCCCAACAGCGCCGCCAGAAGCGGGTGGAAAGGCAGCGCTAGTAGCACAGTATAACTGCAGTACTGATGACTCTTCCGGGGAGCGATATTTCATGAGCAGCGGCCCAAAAACTGCGAGAGCCATGCGGGCCACCGCCATCATCCCTGTGGCTCCCTTGCCGAAGCTGGTTTTCACTCCTCCCGGGAAGTTGTGAACGAAGCTCACATCGGGGGCCTTCTGAGCCAACACGTTGTGCGCCATGGTGATCATTGATGCCAAATGCGCACGAGCCTTGAGAGGCTGCTTAGTTACGTGTTCAGCCCAGTTCTCTTCGTTGACGTGACTTTCGTAGCCGGCCGCAAAGACGGAAACAACTCGCCTTAGCCCTGAGGCGTTTTGAATAGTCGGCAGGAGGGCAAGGGTAAACAAAATGCGGGAAGCGAACGGGAGCGCATACATCTTCGAAAGCCCTTCCGATGTCTCTGCGTAACAAGGTGTGTGTCAGTGATAAGACTGCGAAACTCGTCCACGGCGTCCACAGCTTGTATGACTTACTCTCTGTCTGTAGTCCACCTTGCGTCTGAAACAACAAGTTGATGGACTCTTCTTTGGACGTGATTTCCTCGCACACTCTCTTAACGTTGTTTAGGAGACTAACATCGGATTGGATGAAGATGTACTCTCCGTCCCGGTTGAGCTTGGTGCACTCGAGGATAATGCGGTCCGCTGCGTTTTGGGACCGTCCCACGATGTATATCTTGGGGCGCTTTACATGGCGAGCAAAGTTCTTCAGGGTGTATTCACCTATCCCGCCGGTGCCGCCGACGAAGACGCCGACCATTCCAGCTGGAAGAGTGGCGGCGATCTTGGTGTTGGATGCTTGAGCGGCAGTTATGGTGACCATGGTGAGATTAACAAATTGACAAGACGTATTAAGAGAATTTTTGTGCAGACGATTTCTTCGGTGTAATAGCTCTGGATGATTCTGCCTCAAGTGTCTGGTCATTTACAACCCAGATCAGCCTATATATATATGTCTGGCACATACGGAGCGCGCCCTTACAAACTGACTCGTCGCGCATGCCGGCGTCCAAGACACGCTTCCCCGAGCTAGCGTAATCTCGCCTCACTTCACTCATTCTCGAGCCGAAGTAGACGATTCGATGCAAAGCTGTAGACTTGTCTCCAGTGCATCTACCCATATCGTGCGGCGATGAAGTCCGTCCATGTGTCTCAGCCAAATGTGGCGTCGACTAGCTCGCTGACAATTTTCGCCATTTGCGGTTAGATCCATCGATTTGCATGCCTCAAGATCCACCAGACGTTATTGAGCTGCGGGGACTCCGTGCTTTGGATGTCAACTTCAATATATACAATGGTCACCGGCTGCCTTGTTCAACACAGATGACCGTTTTCCCCTTATGAAGGCTAGCTCAAGATTTAACATCTAATACCATCAACTGATACCACTCGGACCATCCCCACTCTGATTCCCAGTCCATGGAACCAGCCGAGGATGCCGAAGAGCGGAAGCAACGCAGGAAGCTGCAGAATCGTCTCAACCAGCGAACAAGGAGTAAGCCCGCCAGTACTGATTGTACTGCCTCAATACCTTGACCTCGGAGAATTAGATAAATTGACTCTGATCATCGTAGGATCGCGGCTAAGAGAACACGATACCCCAGCCAGAACACACCGACGCCCGTACCAAGTCGACAAATGGCGATACACTTACCAAGACCCCGGCAATACCAGTGGCATTTCAACGTCTGTTCGGAGTCGTCATCTCATTAGCTCTTCACAAAGTATTACACCAAGAAGCAGCAGCAAAGAGCTCGTCCTGACCAACGCAAAAGAACGATATACGAAGGCTCAGCTCGACAACCTCGGCTTCAGACCTCCCTCCCCTGCACAGGATCATCTGCTGCACCTCATTCACCTAAATGTGCTGCGCGGCCTCTTTGATAACAAACTCGTACTTTTGGCTCTTGCTTCGTATCTGGCAAAATGCAACAACTCTCAGAGGCTGCAGCTCATGCCTCCTGAACAGGTCCTCCCTGGCCGCGCAGCAATCATGTCAACCTCAACCGACCTTCCCAGGTCTCTTTGTCCAACCACGTTGCAGAATACTCTTGTGCACGCAACATGCATCGACCTACTTCCATTTCCAAGAATACGCGATAATCTCATCGAAAACGAGGGCCGATTCAACTGGGCAGAGCTCATCGAAGACTTGGTTGGCCACCTAGTCGACCCCTTCTGCTTCTGTGGGCCCCAAAGCCGACAAGATACATGTACGTCTATCGCCGAAGAACAGGCGCCTTATTACGGGGACGAGGATGACTTCACGGCGAATCGGAATGGCATCATTGTGTGGGGTGCTGCTCATTGTCCTGAAAGCTGGGAAGTTACCGCGGGTTTCTTGCGAAAATGGGGTTGGTGTATAAAGGGGTGCCAAGACATAATTGAATCGACTAATCGTTGGAGAAGATCTCGAGGGGAAGAACCACTCTTGCGATCTATATGAAATTTCTCATCGAGTTCGGCATGAAGGTCCTTACACACGGTACTGACATTTGATCTTGTTAAATTTTGAGTTTTGTTAGCCCAGTGCGACGAATATCACTGGGCCTTTTGTCAGCAGGTTTAAATATCTAAATCTATTAACTTGAAGTGCTAAATCTAGTGGAAGATAATGTACAAAAGCTATAAAAGTCTATTGAAACAGAAGCTCTTTACCTATTTAAAAGGCTTTCAACCCATATTTTGGAAATTCGACTTTGGAAGTTGGAGAGTATTTAGGCTGTACATATCTTCCTTCACCGGGTAGCGCGTCCGTTAATTTAACCTCAGTGCTTGAAACACAGCCTGCGCAACATGCCAGTTGGCTCGCGTCTTCGGATGAAACATCTTGGCATATTTCACGTCAAGATCTATCACGGTAAAGTCTCCTTTCCCATCGGAGTAGGCGACAGCGCTCGGACCCTCGGCAGTATTGAATTCGTCGACGCTGATGGTGCCATTGGCGATACCCTTGGAGATATCGCAAATCATCTCAGAGCCCCAGTCCCCTTCGAAGAGTGTCACGTTGTCGTTGCATGTATCGCTCTTGTATAGTTGCAGTTGCCAAGAAGTTGGCGCGCCATCCTTCTGGTCAGGTAGGCGAAAGGGAGGCTCAGGAACGTCATCGTCCCCCTTGTGGTAGAAGAAAGCTACCGCGTTTTGATCCTTGCCCTTGAGCGGCTCAGCAACGCCCTTGTCGCAAAAGCGATGCCCTTTATAGATGTAGTCGGCGTCGTCTGGCGAGATCCAGACTACGGCAGGATAGGGACGCCCAGCGTTGTACTTTCGGATGGCAAAGCTGAGCTGGCTGTTTACCTGGTAGGAGAGCTCGTTGAGTCGATTCCGTAGCAGTGTTGTGAGGTAGTCGCCAGCATACCACCATTCGTGGAACCAGCATTTATCACATGTGCTGTCCTCCACGGCAAAGAATGTTAGGTAACCGGTCCAGTAGACAATGAAACGTTTGTGCTGGGAGGGCTTTTTTAACTTTTCCAGTACGTTATGCATGACCCTAAATACCAAGTCGTTTATCAGTTCGCCCCTATCCAGCTTACTCTTAGCCGCGGCGATGCCCTGTTCACAATTATCTCGCGAAAAGGCCACCCCATGATACAATGGGCTACGATATCACCGAAGCCGAGATCATTCCCAGTTAGCGACACGGTGTCAAGGTCCGAGGTGTCAGGCTGCGGCTGTATCGTCGTGGACGCCATCGCCGACGGCCCCATAGTCCAAGACGTTGTGCCATAACTTAGATGGCAGTCAGATGAAAAGCCGCAAGATTATCAAGGGAAGGTTAAGGCAGACTACTTAAGGAAATGAAGTCTGCGCTAGTTGTTTAGCGCTGAAGGAGTCATACCTTATACGAGGAGTCGCCGCCAAAGGGCTGAGGCGACTTCCTGTGGTCGAGTTGCCAGAGCCACCAGCTTCCAATGGCTGGACTTTGCATTGCTTCATTCACGTAAAGCTCCGCTTTCCCTAATTAAATAACCTCAGAGTACTAACGTTGTGCTGTGAAATAACCGTATCAGTTTGTACTTGTTAACCTTACTTGCCAAGATATGCAGCTGTCAAAAAAAGAGATTAGCGCAAGATGCATCGCTCCCCCTTGTTTGCTGCAGAGTCAACCGTTGAACTCGAAATTGCTACTGCGCCGACGAATAAGATATTGTCAGCTAGTGGAATTCTGTTGGTTCTGGGGTAGCTTGCCGCTTCTGTAATTTCAGAATGCAAACTAAGATGGCGCTATTGCTCCCCTGCATCTAGCTTCTATGGCCTTCTCGGAAGTACGGCACCAAGCCCGTTATGATAGCTTCATCGAGCCGCGGTTGGCACGGGCTTCGAGCGTGCAAGCAGGCGGCCATCCCAAGTTCTCTACATCACATCCACGGTATTGTTATGCATAGAGTTATTTCCAGGCTGTTGCGTAGGCAAGCCCCCATGGGTAAATATAGTTCTCGTGAAAATAGCCGAGAGACGTCTGACAGAGTAGTACGGACTAGGTTAAAGGCCACGAGTTCTCTGGAGATGCACTTCTCCAGTTACCTCTCCAGTTATGCCATGGACACATTGCATTTTGCAATAGTGTTGATATGACTAGGGTTGAGACGGTACATGAGAACTAAAGACGGAAGGAGACCAGCTACAATTTCTGTTCCAGTTCAGTATCCATCGCATACTCGGGATAGAACTCTCTCATGCCCAGCAGCAATCTCCCTGTCCAATATGATGACCATTGCACGGCATAGGAAATGGCAAACTCGCTCCAGTCCTCAAAGTCTTGAACCCACTGCGGCGCCCACATCCAGTAAAACCAGCGGAAGAAGTAACAGGCACCATGGCTTTCCCAGTAATCATTCTTGTAAAATATCATACGCAGCTGAATCCACAAGATCTTATGAACGAGCCACGCCCGAGCCAGAGGGAACAAGCCCGCAGCCGTGTAGAGGAGCCGCACCCACAGAGGCGTGGTGCAAAGCGAGAAGAAAGCCTCTGCGTCCTGTTCAACACTAGCAATAGTATGATACAGCTCACAAGATTGCTTTGACCCAATAATCTCAGCAGTTGAGGGAGATATCCCCCTGTGATTACCAGCAAAATACATCCAATGATCAGGAAGCTCGGGGCCCCAGAGTACCGGCTGCCCCGCGATCATGCTACCGATGAACCACACGCCTGATCGTGTTCGAATACTAATACAGGCCTCTACTGTGTGATGAGTCTGGGGGACGCTGTACCAGCGGCTGCCTGTTGGTACCTCAATGAAAACGTTTGGTGCTGCCCTGTGGAAGTCAAAGATGATAATGTCGCGCTCTGAAAGAACATAATTGGCATTTCGCTTCACATAATATCGCGAAAGTGTGAAGACGGCTTGTGACGACGTGGTCGTTCGGCGGCGGCAACCCCCGGATAGAGAGTGGATAAAATGTAAGTGGCCAAGCGGGCTGACCATGAAGCCTACAGCGGCGATGCAGGCAATGACGGTGATCATACCAGCAATGATTCAAGCCTGACTGGTAGTAATTATGGCCTTGGGCAATGTTAAGTTGCAAGCAAACCAGACGACAAGGGATAATGTCTGGTACAAGAACGAGAGACGTGTCAAGTCGGAACAAGGACACGGGAATGACGGGATAAGCGGGGTTTTAAATAATTATGCCACACCTGAGTATGCATGCTTAAGTGCGGTAGCCTAGCTAGACACGTCTGTATGTTGATACATGTACGTTGAATGATCTGCTGGGATATTACGACTGGCTCAACCCCAACAGCAAGACGACCAAAATAAGGAATGGTATACTCAGGCGGTTCCCGTGCCAGGCTTTAGAGACCTGGCTTTCTGGCAAATAACCACAAAATAATTTGGATAGCGGACTTGTCCTTGGCTGAGGCCACCTGTCCCAAGAGTTGAATTGAGACCTCTTTGTAGCATACGAGGGCAAACCACGGCTCGTTGCGCATGGCCTAGGGCCTCACACAAACCAGATCACATGAGTCTGGTCCCTCTAGAATGACATTGAAACTCTCTTCCCCTGTAAACACGTCCCGCACTTGATGCTGTTAGTACCCTCAGCTGTTATCTGGGGAAGGATTTAAAGGTTAAACAACAGTACTTCATGCTTGAGACTCTGTCATGACGCTGTACACAGAGAACGAATACTGCCAACGTATAAAGGTTAATAGTACCACAACATGCCGTAACTTTGCAAAGCTAGGGAATTTGGAATATATTTCAACTTCTGTGTTGCAGAGAACAAAATGCAAATAGTTTGCTGCTAGCATGAACTCAGTCATTTAAGCCACGGCATAAAGTACAAGCTTTATAAGAACCTCGCGCCCACTTCTTGTGGCCCAGAACGTGGAACACCTGAGCCAAGCTTGCACCAGGGCGGTGGAGAGACTACATATAGTTATGTATACACCCCCGTCCTCACCCAACTGCAACTCAGCCTTTCTTGCAACTTCCACTGCCAGTATATAGGAAGACTTTGCGGTCTTGTCAAGGCAAAAGCCTTACGAATCCATAGACATTACTGAGGTTTAAAGATCGCAGACCCAGTCTCACAAACTGCTCCATTAGTGTCTAATTCTATTCTAGCTTATCGATTACATTGAGAATAGTAACCAACATTAAACTCTACTAATACAGATGATACAGTCAACTATCAAGCGGTAACTCTTGAAACTCCGGAAATAACTCTGACTATTTCTCTCGCTGTAACTCTAGAATTTCAAATGCGTAACAACATTGGCACCCTCTTGCTACGGATTCTTTTCCGCAGATGAACACCAGTCTCTTGACCTCTTGTACTGCCTTCCGGTTGCCTATACTGATGCCGCCACACAACTCGACTCGGGGTTTGGACGATATTTCGCTATTTGACCGTTGAAGAACTCCCGGTAACGACACTTCGTTGCCGTATTTATCTGGCATCTGCTTATGTAGTCAAGATGGCCGCCACTAAATGAATGGCCAAGTCGTGCATGCTATGATCATTAGCCTGTCTCGGAATATTCACCAATCCGGCGTCATAATGCCTCCTTGACGAAAAAGGAGACGTTGATAGAGCATGACTGTATAATAAATCATCTTAAGTACCTAACAAAGATCCCATAATATTTGGTGCTTCCTACCCCCGACACTAGTCATTTCCTCCACAGCCATCCGTAAAGCCTCCCGCCGCAAACGCAACCTTATTATTCTTGAAACATCTGCTGCGCACCCAAATCGGCGTATTGAAATCAGCCTGCCACTCCATGCCATCGCTATCAGGCTCATCGAAGTACTTGAATCTCCAAAGCGTCAGACCACCTCCAATGCAACTCTTCGCCTCCGGCATCAGCGTTTTCTGACCATAGTCGTAGCTTGACCATCCTCTCCCCTTCATGACATACGAGCTCCAGACACCGTGATACCAGCCTTTGCAAGAACCTTCCGCCTTTTGGATCACGGGCCAAGGTCTGTTGTCACGTTGTGGGTTCACTTGGTATGTCCAGTCACCACGCACCCACTCGCCACCAAATTTCCAGTCCATGGGGTTCTTGGAATCATTGCCGTCACAGCCATTGATGATCCGAGACATGCTCTCCTCGCACTCCTTCTCGTCATAGTTGGTGCTTGTGCCGTCGTAGGATACGGAGAACTTGACTTCGTCGGGTGTGCCCTCGTCGTACTTTTGGGAGTGGCTCAGAGTGTCCTTTCCATTGGGGTTGGGTACGCTGCCACAAAAGTCCTTGTAGTTGGCGTTGAGCCGTGGTTCGCTGGCGTAGGCTTTGTATCCCTTGCTCTGCCAGCAGGTGAACTTGTCTGTCTTTTGACACTCTGGCGGTGTAACACCAAGGATTTCCGCCCTCACATCAATCATGGTTTGTAAGGCCCACGAAGCAATCGTGTAGTGGCCAAGCTCATTGGGGTGGAACATCTTGCCAATGAAGTCTGGGAGTCCAATGCTGGGAGGTTGAATCTCAGCGTCAGTGTCGCCCGGACATTTAGGAGGGCTAGGCGCACGACGATCAAGTCTGTGTCGGACTACTGCTTTTGGATTCGCCGAGTTATAGAGCGCAGAGTTGTACAATTCAATCTCTGCGTTGTGTTTCTGGACCACGGCGAGCGATCTCTTATAAGACTGCCATTCAGCAGCGAAAGTCGCGTTATCGCGCCTCCTCAACTCTCCACCGTTTGGACCATCATCACCCAGGCTTGTCTCAGGTTTGAAGAATTGCAAGTCAGGCTGTTTGGGGTCTGGATAATGTCCCGTGGATGCAGGATCGCACATTTGGCCATCAACGCCCTTTGACACCCAGGTGTCCCAATTCGCAAAACCTACGCGGTACTTGTAACCTTTCTTGTTGGCATCCGCAACAGCACCTTTAATAACGTTGTTGATCTGAACTACAAGATCATTGAACGTCTTGCGGCGCTTGACAGTCAAGCGAAGGGGATCGCCGCCCCAGAGATTGATGAGTGTCCAGTCTTGCTTGGTGGCGCAATCTTCGTTTTCTGTGTTGAAGAATTGCGCATAGCCATTGAAGATGACAACACTCTTCTCATTCATTTTGGAGTTGAGGGCTTCCAACAGCTGGGCAAGGTTGCCCTTCAGGATGGAGTTGAGGTTCTTCTGGGCAATGTCAATGACATTTTGGCATGCCTCCTCTCCGTCGAGAGCCATGAACACACATTCCTTGATCATTGAGGACTGTTTCATGAGATCAGCAAATATACTTCTAACATTTGGCATGTAGCTAGAACGTACCAGACACAAGTCATTTCCACCCGCCGTCATGACAACCAGATCCAAGTTGCCTTCCATCTTGTTAATCTGGTTGAAAATGCCTCCGGTACGATCACCGCTGCAGGCCATAAACTGAAAGTTCGTGACAGATGGCCCGAGAGCGTCGTTTATGATCATTGGGTAAGCTGTGTCATATCGCGAGCAATACCAATTCGTATCATCAGGTTGGTCCCTGATTGGATTACCCAGCGGCGTTCCAGAGCCAATACCGGCCGTGAAGCTATCCCCAACTGCAGCCCATCGCTTCACCCAGCTAAAGTCTGTGACATCTACATCTCGTGTTGAGAATGAGCCATCGTTAAAGACTACTGTTGCATTTTCTGGGTCCGCAACGGGAAAGACAAAAGCGTCTACCAGGACGACGAAAAGTCCCTGAAGCACAACAAGCGGTAGCGCCTTCATTGTTTAGGACACTGGTATGTTGACATGCGAGTGTTGAATGAATGAGTTTCGAACTTCCTCCCAAGGTCAAGATAGTTGGGACTTGGGAGCAGGATGCATAGAGTTCCCTTAGGAAGTGAGGGCCGAGTGCAAAGCTCACTTTGACCGGGCACGTCGGAGATAGAATGGAGGGTGAACTACCATACAACCATCTGACGGATCAATTGCCGAATTTGGAAGAAACAAAGTCTTACCAACAGGTTTTTCTTTAAAAGACGCACTCATTTGCCGAGTGCCTTAGATCGAAACATCAGCTTATATGCACCTCTCGCATATTCTCGCGCCGAACCGGCTTTGGTGCGGAGTTGATTGTGGCAACAGTCAGCGACACTATCTCCAAAGAGTAATTTTTGTCAGCATGTAATTAAAGATATTCGTTCAATATTTTCTGTTGGTTCCTGCAAACGCACATGTGACTTCCTATTCAGGGTTATTGGTGCGGCATAAATATTCAACCCCTACAAGGATCCCAGTCAGAGGAGCCGATTGTGGAATCCAGGGTTGCATTCCTTAAACTCGGTGGATACAATCCAGGTACATCGAAGGACATTAGTGACATGTCTGGATCTAGCCTTGGCGGCCCGTTAGTTTCGGGTCTAGCAGTGACGGACGCCTAGATTCTCTGTATTGTCAAGAATCTATTCTTTCCATGCAAGCTAGATTTCAGCAACCAGGCAGTACTTCCAAATTTTTGCACTTGACTTCATCGTACCAACTCTCAACGTGGGAACGAGTGTTGCAAAAATGAAGTCTTGCCAGTTTATGCTGCTATGTGCAGCCGCAGGTTTCGCCAGCGCCGTCGGCAACCGTGGTTTCGCTAGTCAAGCTCTCCAAGAAAAGTTTAAAAATCCAAATATTTTTGTAGCAGATGACTCTCCGGATTATACTTGCACAAAGACGAAAAAGTGCAAACTGGGATGCTGCGGGCCGTTGTAAGTTTACCTTTCTCCTCTCCACTAAGCGAATGATACTGATAACTCAACATAGAGACTCATCTGGCAATGGAGTCTGTGGTATGGGACCAAAATTCTGCGGCAAAGGTTGCACATCAACTTGTGATCAAAAAAGTGAATGCAATCCTGGTTGGGGCATGGAATGGTCCAAGGCAGACAAATGTCCATTGAACGTGTGCTGTTCCGAGTTTGGATTCTGCGGCACAACTTCCGACTTCTGCGGCGGCGCAGTAATCTCATCTCCAGAATGTGCTGTCAGTGGGAAGAGTTCCAACAAACGTACCATTGGATACTATGAAGGGTGGAATCATCAACGGTCATGCGGCACCATGACTCCAGAGCAGATTCCTTTGGGATACTACACACACATCAATTTCGCGTTCTCTTTGATTGACCCGAATACATATCGACTAACGCCAATGGATGACATAACTGGTACGCTGTATCCATCGGTCTCTAAGCTCAAGTTGCTGCAGCCTGGTTTGCAGGTATGGCTCGCAGTCGGCGGCTGGGCAATGAACGACCCAGGCAAGTTCCGGACGGTATTTTCCGATATTGCTGCTTCCACTTCAAAGCAAGACGAATTCTTTGAATCGCTCGTCACGTTCTTAACCGTGAATAATTTTGACGGCGTCGACATGGATTGGGAGTATCCAGTCGCTGACGACCGTGGTGGTGTACCAGCCGACTTTGACAATTATGTCAAGTTCCTCGCCAGGCTGCGAAGCCGTCTGAATAACATGGGCAAGCCAATGGGTTTGTCTCTTACTTTGCCTGCTTCTTATTGGTATCTCAGAGGGTTTGACATTATCAATTTGGAGAAATACGTCGATTTCTACAACGTCATGACTTATGACATCCGTAAGTCCATCACCACCTAGTGGCAAAAAATATCATGACAAGACAATGCTAACTAGGATCATAGACGGTGTTTGGGACTCTACAGTTAAATCTCTTGGCCCGTATGCTCATGCCCACACTAATCTCACAGAAATTGAAGAGGCTCTCAAGCTGCTATGGAGAAACAACATCAATCCAGAACGCGTCAATCTCGGCCTTGGTTTCTACGGCCGCAGCTTCACCATGAAAAATCCCAATTGTATGGCTGCTGGCTGCGAGTTTAAAGAAGGTGGGAAAGGAGGAGCATGCACCGGCACACCAGGTGTATTATCTGCCGCAGAGATTAGCAAGATTATCAAGGACGGTGCGAAAATGACTCTGGATCCAGTGGCAGCGGTTCAGATTGTCACCTGGAATGGTGACCAGTGGGTATCTTGGGATGATACCAAGACGCTGCAAATGAAGGTCAACTATGCTAACCAGAGGTGTTTGGGTGGCATAATGGTGTGGGCGATTGATCTGGATGATGGAACGCTGATTCATTCTTTGGCTGATGCTGGTCGAGATGTGTATGGATATGTTAATAGGACTTCGCTGGGTAACGATATAGCGTGCTTTGGTAGTGCGAAACTTCCGAAGGCTTAGGATTAGTTATGAATCGCAATAGGGGAAGAATTATAGTTTCTATTTCAAATTATCAAACGATGCGAGTGTCTTTTGTGTCATCTTGTCATTGAGTCAACATCACTGGAATGCGTTTATGAGGCAATGAAACTCGGGTCACTTTAAATCCCAATGACATAACAAATGGCATTGCGTTTCTCACAGACATGATTGAATTACCAGCTAATGCTGACTATACTAGCTAGGCAACGCACTTGCACATCCTTACAAACATCCTGACGTTCCCTTGCTTAAATCGTAGATCTTGGGGAAATTCCTCGCCTTGTTCAACAGCTGTCTTCCCTTACTGTCTTTAACACCATACATTCCTCTCACTGCATGAATATCCAACTGACTTGGGGAGCGGTTCATTGGGATTCTTTTACCTTTGTGATCCAGCAAGATGGGCATACGAGGATCCTCTGGATCTCCAGAACCATCGATGGCTCCAGCGCCAGAAGGGTCTACGAAGAGTCAGCACTGTAAACTGTTTCTAAACTTACGGAGCAAAGTACTTACAGATCATGATGGACTTCCAGTCAACATCACCGCCAGTTTTGCCAGGCTGAGAGAACCCTAGAGATGCAGGCATTGGCAGATATTCACCTGCACTAAATCCAGCACTCTTAGCATAGGCCCAATCCTTGCACAAGTCCGACCTATCGACATTCTGCTGTCCACGCGGATTCTGCACAACCAAGCCAATGACGGCACTGGTATAGTCCTTGAGGTTCTGGCAGCGCCAGTTGTTGTTGTTTGAAGGACCAAACACAGTACCACCCTCAGCATATTTGATTTGGTCCCCAGTTGCCCAGAAGTTGGGGTTCTGGTGTTCGTGATACAAGCCAATGGAGTGGCCCAACTCGTGTGCATAGTTGGGGACCTTGCTGAGCATTCCAATGGTTTGGTCGTCTGAAAGAGACATCTCGGGCCCTCTATTTCCAGACTTGCGGCGAAAAGAGTCCTCTGTTGGAAATCCCGGCGTCGTAGCTAGACTGTCACCCGTTGAGACCAAAAGACAATCCTTGAGCTTTTCCTGGTCGGCGCAGTCTGCGTCCGAGGCCGCCTCGATTCTAAAGTCCTCGCCCAGTCCGGCTCTCACCCAGATTTGATGCGCAGCCATGAGGTCGAGGTGGAATTTGTCTTTGGTGGCCCTGTCTCTGTAGCACACGCGAATTGTCTTGTCTGGCCATACTGTAGCCTCGTAACCTCTTATATTGGCGTCTGGATTGACGTGAAAGTACCGCTTCTGCAGTGCCGCATTGTCGTCTATTGGCGGTTGCCAGATACGACTACCTGCGATGACGTATCCGGCGAACAGAGAGGAACAGAGAAGAGAGCTCCTGAATAGTTTCATTTTATCAACTCATTCACTGGCTTGAATCAGTGCACAGGCTGATGAAAGCTCACAAATGGTCTTCTTGGTTGAGTCGACGCGCACGAAGAAAATAGATGGACCATAGGTTCTGAGCAAGCAACCTCGCTTTCCCGCCGCAGCCAATGCAATACTACGGCACTGGTTCTGTGCTGACATTCACCCCTGCGTTAGTTACCATTCGAAAGACCTCGAGGTACTTGTCGGTACTTGTGGTTTCTACAAGTTGCAAACGGTCGTCGGGCAAAAACCTCCACAAAAGCTCCTATCGAAATCAAGGAACTAAACGGTGATTATACCCGAAATCCCAATTAGGAAGTGACCGAGTGGCAACTTATCCTGAAAAACCGTTGGAAAGAAATACCTCAGTGTGCTTACTGTTGCATTGACGGTTAGTTGCTGACGATTAATTTTAAAAAATCGGAAACAACTCTCCTGTATCGAGCGATCAAGGGTCTCATCTCCACCTTTTATTGGTGAACTCCATATATGCGGCTTATAGTGCGGTAAGACGCATGGCAAGGGTCTTAAAGCGCCGCATTATACTCTTTGGAGATAGGTTGTCGAAAAAATCGCAACCCATTCGCAAAACGGCCCCCAAGCCCACTTACATGACATGGATCGGGCGTTGTCGAGACTCAGAGTGAACGACACTTGCATATCGCCGCGGCATTGGAGATAGTAACTGCACTTTACTGCGGGAGTTCTTTCGTTTCCCTCTATCAATTGCGCTTTTGTTCTGTTGTGTTGTGTTTTCAGAGGAAGATGTTCGCGATGGCCTCATCAACGCATCTGTCCACCATGCGAGCACTTACAGCTGCCGTTCTTTTTGTTGCTGGACTTACACCCGTCTTAGCACAAGACTCATCTCCCACTGGGCCAACGTTTCCGAATACTGTGGCAAACTGCAATGCGTGGTATACCATTGTAAAGGGCGATGGATGCGACACTGTAGAGAAGAAGTTCAAGATCACACCTGAGCAGTTCTTCAAATGGAACCCTGATGTGTCAACCGATTGCGTGAAGAACTTTTGGGTGGGCAACTCATATTGCGTGGGAGTAGGGAAAGTCGTGTCCAGCAGCAAAACCTCTACCACCGTCAAAAGCAGCAGTACGACCCAAAAGACGTCGTCAACTTCATCAAAGTTATCATCTTCGTCTAAGCCAGTTAACACGACGACCACACCATACTCGACACGAAACCCAGTCACCTCCTACAACCTCACACAGCCGTACACTGCAACATCACTCCCGCCGGCAAAGACACAGAGTGGCCAGCCAGCTTACTGCAACCAGTGGCATTGGGTTGGCACTGGAGATACCTGCCTAACTATTCTCAATCTCTACGGCAGCCGCCTTACGCAGGAGCAACTGTACGTATAATCCACTTGCTTTTGTATAAGTTTGTCGCACCGGTAGCTAACTGAGACCTTGTGAACTAGGCTTCAGTATAATCCAGCACTCGGAAGCGACTGCTCTGGTTTGTACGTTGGCTGGTATATCTGCGTTGGTATTCAGGCGCGAACATCGTACTCTGTGCCATGGACTAGCAGCCAGGGCAATGCTACCGTCCCAGCACCAACTGATTACACGCCACCTGTCAAGACAATTGTCGCCAATTTCACTGCCAGTCCCCAAATGACTGGCGTCCCGCAAAGCTGCCAGAACTTTTATCAAGCTCAGGATGTAAGTGTCAGTTCAAAGTTTGGGGTATGCTGCAAAGGCTAACACCTTCGCCCAGGGAGACACTTGCGATGTCATCTTGAAACAGTTTGACTATATTTCAAGGGAGCAGTTCTTCAGCTGGAATCCTGCTCTTCAAGGAAATTGTAATGGGCTATGGGTAGGTTATTATTACTGCGTAGCCAACTTTGCCACTGGCGTAATTCCCATGCCACCTACTGTGACAAAGGTGCCGGATGGTGCACCAACCGCCATCAATACTTGTAATAAGTGGTATCAGGCCGTTGGAAACGATGACTGTGATGCAATAACCACGTATTTTGGAACATTTTCCAAGTCTGGTAAGTAAACTCTGCCCCGATGAAGATCTACCATTTGTGGTCTATCATTCTAACGACTGTGCTTGATCACAGACTTCATCAAATGCAACCCAAGTGTTTATCAGGACTGCTCCGGTCTCAAGACTGACTCATGGTATTGTGTCGGCATACCAGGCACACCTACCACACGGACAAAGCCCTTAACAACGACCAGTTTGGGCTCTCTGCCTACGCAAACCGGCATCTCCGCCTCATGCAAGCAGTACTGGCTGGTATCTCCCTCAGACACATGTGCGTCCATCATTTCCAACGCTGGCGTGTCGGCAGATGACTTTTACAAATGGAATCCCGCTCTAGGAGGATCCGCCTGTAAAGGTCTACAGCCAAACTACTACGTCTGTGTGAGTCTTACCGCCGCGCCAACAGATTCCGGATCAACAACCACCATTACAGGACCCCCAACAAAGGGTTCAAACCCGCCCACTACTACCACCAGTGGCGGAGGAGGAGGCACAATCCAGACTCCTAGCCCCATCATGCCGGGGATGGTTGGTGGCTGTGTGCGATTCTGGTTCCGCGGCAAGGACGGAGCGTCACTATTCTGTGCTGACATTGCAAAGGACGCCGGCGTCTCTCTCCCGTAAGTATTTTTCTCATTCAATGAACAGAAACCCTAGCTAATATACTTTTTAAGTGACTTTTTGAAGTGGAATCCTGGCGTTGGTAGTAATTGTGAGTCTCTGTGGGCGGACACTTGGTATTGTGTTGGTGTGTCAGGCAAGCCAACCACAATGTCGTCTGGCATTCCCACACCAGCGTCAAAGTAGTCATAAGTTTAAGTTAGTTTGTAATTGATTTCATTTTCTCAGTCTTATGAGCCAATGATACTTAAGGTGAAACTCTGTAGAGGCAGGCGGTTATGCAGACTCACATTTTCGTGGCATTCAGCGAATGGTCACCTCCCCCGGGGCCGTTGCACTGTGGATGATAGGCATTCATGAGCAAGATTGCATCAGTCCAGGCGCTGGAGATTCGGTGGCCCAGCCGATATTCTTCAAATAAACTCTCGATAGCAAGTGTTAGAAGCATCCGGGAAAAGAAGACCTGTCTCCGAAGTAATGAAGTGGGTGCAGAGCAATACTAGCTACTCCCTGAAAACACAAATATAAGATCACATAACAAACTTTGACACAAATATTAGTTCCCAGAAAAATTAATTTTATACAATAAATAAAAAATACAGTTAATTGAACACGATCAATGTGATATAGGCGTCAATCGAGCCATCAGTCTCGCAGCTACCCTACGTCTATAGGAAATTCTGGAGTCGAACCGTAAATGTGGCCCCATGGCTTGCCTACGAGCATTGCCTTTCGAAAATGTCGGGATAATGCTGATCCACGAAGATATTTACTGGTCTTAACCAAGGTTGATTGCGGAAGTTCAAGGCCTCCGAGAATGATAGGAAGGTGGATGTGTGGGTTATATGACCCGTTGCTCAGGTGGCAGGAGTCACAGTCACCAATTAAAGAAATAAACCTGCACGATAAAAGTCTATCTTTGCACTTTCTTCTTCAGCGCGTATCTACATTGAATGTATTGGACTGGTTCATTTAAATACGCAAAGTTACCGGGTTAAAATGTTTGCAAAGGACGTATACAGCCTTTCATGTACAATGCCCATAACTCTATCGAGAGACTGACATGCACAATAATTTCCGAGTATACGGCGACTTTGGTATTGCCCTGTTCTCCGATATCGTCCGTCTTACGAAACTAGCACGATTCAGACAGCCAAATATGACATGTACTGTAGTGACTGTCTATCTGCATGGATGTTTGGCAGCAGCGACTGCGACACAGGGGTTCAGAATGTTGAGATGATCTGGATTGATCAATCACATGGTAGACATAGTTTGTCAAATACTCTTCTGCAAAAGTTCGGCGACGTGTCACAACGCCATACCTGGTTTGTGGCTCAACAGACAACGGCTGGGCTCCGACCAACCCGCCTAATGGGAAAAGGGGGACAAGGACCAGACTCCGATACCAAGAAGGGGTTTGTCTTGAAATAATTAAACCGTGAACTGGAAACTTGGGACTACGATGCTAGACACGCAGTCTTACTCGGCGATTCGCGTATTCCCGCAGTGACATGGTTGCAGTCAGAGAGTTGCGTCGGATGAGAAACAAGGCAAGGTTGGTGATAGTATGAAGTTCAAAACGTCCCTAGTGGGATACTCAAAATACAATAAAGTTCACCTAGAAGTGGAAGTACGTGGCATGTATAAACGAGCTAAAGTATATGAAACGGGAAGTTTGGTCCAGCTTTAGTACAAATCCAAGAAGCTGTTGGGTACTACAGAAGTAAACTGCTCCGCTTAGTATGTAATCTTGAAAGTCCAAGCGTACTGGTCCGCATCAGAAATCTCCTGGGGTACATCCAGAACGACGCTGCTACCAGATGCACTAGCAGTGATAGTAGCGCCGTTCTTAGAGCCACCCACAACGGTGACCTTGTCGCTCTGCATCCAAGGGATCGGGTCAGTGATGGTGATCTTGCCATTCGGCTTCTGCAGGTAGTGGATGTAGAAAGCCTTATCGGTCACGGTGTACCGGAAGTTTCCAGATCCACCCTTTCCAGCCGGCCAGTACTTGGTGCCGAAAATGCTCTCAGAGTGAGCTTTGATCCATTTACCAGCAGCGCGCAGGTTCGTCTGCATGATCTCCTTGATGGTACCATCCGGCTTGGGACCCATGTTCAACAAGAGGTTTCCACCCTTGGAAATGGCATCGACGAGCGTGAACACGATAGTGCTTGGGGTCAAGTAAGCGGAGTCAGGTGTGTCCGCTCTGTATCCCCAAGAGTTGGGATCCAGGGTGCGGCAAACCTCCCATGGCTTAGGATCGAAGCTGAGGTCGGCTGTGTTTTCGGGCGTGCCGTAGTCACCAGGGACTGACTGGCCATTGACAGCGCCGCAGCGGTTGTTCATGGCGACCGGTTTGTTTCCACTGTAAGCCTTGTTGAAGAAGTTGGCTGCGAACTGGTCTACCATGGACGTGCCGCCGATATCACACCACATGAGTTCTGTGTCGTACTCGTTGGACAAGATGTTCATCTGGGGCAGCTGGATGCCGGAGACGAAGTCATTCTGCACGAAACCGGTGTATGGGACCTCTGCGCCTGTGTATGCGTTCTTCGGGGGGCCTTGGTAAAAGCTACCATCCAGTCCGCTGTTTTGGGGTGACGCCGGGGTGAAGAACTCGGGCATGCTGAAGTAGGTGCCGCGGTGGATGTCAGGGTGATATCGCTTCGCAGCGGCGAAGAGCTCCTAAACATGCCAAGTGTTAATGGCGACCTTATGGCAAGGGCTGGGGAAGAGACACGGGACGTACACCAAGGAGATCCCTTTTCGGACCTAGTTTGACTGAATTTCGGTTCGAAATGCTTGAGGACATGTTGAACAGAGCGAAGCCCTCGTGATGTTTTGTGGTGGGCACAAAGTACTTGGCTCCAGCGTCGCTAATCAGGTCCATCCAGGCTTTGGGGTTGAAGTTGGCAGCGGTGAAATTGGCGATGAAGTCATCGTAAACAACACTCTTGCCGTATGTTGCCAGGTGGTGGTTATAGACGTCAGAATCTTTAGTCTCTTGGTACTTCCAGTACCTATATTATATTGTCAGCGGATGGAAAAGACATATCTCAACCTGTGTTAAGAAGCTTACCACTCGCTGCTATATGCCGGTACGGAATATACCCCCCAGTGGATGAAAATACCAAATTTGGCATCCCGATACCAGTTAGGAACCTCATGGTTGCTCACAGAAGCGACGTTGGCCTGGTATTTGGGAATACCGTACGAAGCCGTAAAGCCAAAGGTAGTAGAGCCTTGGCAAGAGCCTCCGTCATCCCAGTGAGCGATTGCATTGACAGATCGGTCCACATGGACAGCATCGGTCTGCACGCCGAGTTCCAAGATGGCAGAGTCGCCAGGGCGAAGGCGCGTGATCTTGCCTTGTCGGTGCGTCGTGAGGCTGTCGCCCTTGAGGGTGACAGCAACGTACGGCTGAGATACAACCCATGTTGTGCCGGTGTTGTTGACGGTGACGTCGAACATCTGCATTCTTCCGGTACATTCGCCGGGCTTGCAGTCCGTCCATCTTGTGGAGGACCTAGCGGCGGTGATGCTAAGCTTGTATGCTGTCATGTACTCAGTTAGCATCCATCATTGATAGGTTCAATGTTGTGGTACAGCACGAGGGTTTACGTACGCTGGCAGCTCTCACCTACCGCGGTCAATGGCAAAAGGCCTGCCGCTGCGATAAGTTGGAAGCGCATATTGAGGTCTGGGTTGGTGCTTGTTGCAGTCGTGCTGCTGCTGGTGAGATTGTCTAAAGGTCCATATCGCAGCATCGGGTCTGGTGATATTTATATCTGGTGTTCCGCAAAACAATATCACCGCTTGTTGCATGAAGTACTCGTACCCGACGGATGTAGATGTCTGGAAGAATTGGTCCCAATTGCTACGGATCATTTGCTTGAACGAGGAAAGTTTACGTCGATCCCAGGCTGCCCCGACGGATATGCTGACATGTCCGGGGAAATAGAGTTCAGGTCGAGTGGCGCTGATGCGCCGATGCTGATCGCCCCCATGGGGAAGGTCTAGGTCTAAGAGCGGGCTGGTTGATGTTGACAGGTCGCTTGGGATGTACGTTTTGCTCAGCACCATTGACGATGTCCGAAGATCTGTGTACCGCGAATGGTAAGAATGGCAAAAGATTGCGAACTCGATAGCGTAGACTCGCAAACTGTCCCTATATACAGTTGACGGCGCCGAGTGCATCTAAAGATGCTATCTTATATCTTGAGCTGGTTTACTATGATTGTCATTCAACACATTAAAATGCATGTGTCTAATTGTCTCTACTTTCTTATTCATTTGCCCTCGGGCAACCGCTACTCACTATATTGTCAGGTCACATGGGACCCGGAATCTATGCCGTGTGGCAAAGGTCAACTCAACTAGCTAACAATGCCTCAAGCTGTCTAGTCGAACATGCGCCACGGGCCACTCAAAGAATAGTTTGCATACCAGCGTCGTTCATGTGGAGGTAATATACCGACGGGGTTTGTATGGAGCGTATGAAGCTTTTAAAGTTGCCACTTGCAGCTATAATTTACCCGTGCATGGTCATGGAAGAACCATCAGAAATTGTAGTGGAAGATTCCTTTTAATCAAGTGCATAGTTTTTCATGTGGCTGTTCGGCCGCTTGTAACAATTATTGCAGTAGTTGATACTAGTTCGTCTTTGCGAGGCAATACAGCGTTGTGATCGTAAACTCATATTGCAATGACTAAAGAAGAACGGCATATACGTCATGCGGCACGCCTAAAATATAGCCGAAGTGTCATTTTAAGGCCAGACTCCTGTCTTATTAGCGATGGTTGGATTCAAGTAAATTGCCAGCCAGGATCTAAAGTACTGCTAGACGAGTCCATGTTAGTTTCTAAGCCACCGCGGCCGTGCCCAGCCAGCTGAGTGCTCCAGTACAGGTACGGACAGATGGCATTATTTCGATGCCTAGTAAGAGGTCTCGATTGCTTACTTATTTTTATAGGTTGGCTGAGGTGTTGTCCACCGTGAGCTTGAGAAGTTCCAATGTCGGCTAACAACCTCCGGAGCCGCCCCTAAGCTATCAAAGTGGTGCCTGTCTATGTCCCTATCAATTGCTACGCTAGATACCGGGCTTTCCTCGTCCACCATATTTAGCGTTCTTTCCTCTGCACGAGAAAACAGTTTGAAGAAACGAGCACGAGTCAGGACCCGTCATCGGTTCGTGCCGCTTTCGCAAGCCATCCATATGCCATTTGAACTTACGCCTCCATGTCACTGTGTCTTGTGCTATCCCAGTCCCTGCCCGGTTCTCAACGCCACACACCGTGATAGGCCGCGAGGGACCACTTTGGAGGCGAATTGACGGCGTGGCTTTCTGCTTGGTTCTGACCGATCATGTTGCTGGAGATTGTGTCATGGCCACGGGAGGCTGTTGGGCAATCGGTCGGGTACGCAACTTTTGGCAGGGAAGTGATGCTGGGTTTGCAGAAAACGTCGACATGGTACCAGAATGGGTGTTCGCGGCCTTGTAGGCTGTGTGAAAACTTGGTATGTATATAGCCTTCGGTTCGACGGAACCGTCATTCTTTAACAGGGATATTCCGGCTTTTATCAGCTGAAACATTTTTTTCAGCAGCTCAAAAACGGTTAGACGCTAAAAACCTTGAGCAAAAGAAGCGTAATTTGCAGCTGTTGCCTTAAAACTCCTTGACAACGGAAAATGGGTCTGCTGTAACTTCATGCGGTTTTATACCAGCGTATTGTACACTATATTCCGGGCATGTCTACTCTTGATGTACATTATCAACGGCGGTCTGGAAAGGAATGTCTGACATTTACCAGATAATTTTCACCCGATGGGCCGCCCAACCTGAATAATGATGGGTTGTGTAAGTTCCCGGCTGATGAGTGAATGAGAGTGACATCCTCATCAGCTTGGTCGAGGCCCCTGCAAATATCATCAATCCAACGTCTCAATTCCCCCAGAAGAAGAAACCACGTATGAAAGTCAGAGCTGGGTGGGTTTTGTGTCGGCGAGGTACGGAGTATGGCCCAGTGGTATTGGCGGCGGTAAGGGAAGCAAAAAAGCAATAATAGAGCCTTAGCGATGCTGGTTGTCAGCCCCAATGCAATTGTAAACGCCACGATATAGGCCAACACGAGGCCGTACACAGTCAAGCATTGGCGCATTTCGCGGTTGTTGGGTTGAGCTCCAAATTGAGTATACAGACATGTTCTTGCTTACCAGCCCCAGGATTCAAGGCGTCTAGAACCGGCACCGCGAAGATGGTGGAGATGTGGAACCGCTCCTTACCCTTACACTGAGATTAACTGTGGGAATTTGATGCCTTCAGGGAAAATAGTGAGTCAAGTTTTTAAGTCATGTCAAGCGCCTCGTGATTGTTGTGAAATGCAAGTCACGGCCTCGGTCGAGGGTAAGATCTTAGTCCCAACTTCCATGGTAGATTCAGTACAGACCATGTTTAGAGTTCTTTGACTTATTATGGCGCTTAATTAGAGAGAATGCATATTTTACGAGACAAATATGCATAAAGCCAATGAGTTTATGACAATTTTGGTGTTTGTTTTCTGGTTGGGCAATTCCGGCAGCCGTGCCTGACACAGGAGGTCTTTGGGTACTTTGCCACAGGGCATGGAACGAGCGTTGGACCATCCCAGTGGTTTGCAAAAGTTTAGTGACTTATCACAACGCCAGAGAAGTGTGGCTTGAAAGAGACTACATGTATGTTAGGTCCGCACGCCTGCTGGCTACCCAGTAGGAACCAGCCCGCCATCTGGATGGAAAGGAGAACACGGACCAGAGTCTGGCACAGCGAACGAGTTTTATGCTGTGCTAATGGAAAGCAAGAAAGCAATGGCCATGCCCCGGATCAGAGGAATCGCGGAACTGGAGATTCCGTGCTGCAATGCCGGCCTCACGGCCCTAGCCGACGCATTGAATATTTCGAGGCGAACTGTGAACCAAGCCGATTGGGCTCGAATAAGATACAGAGCAAGGCAGCCGATGGTATGGCGTTCAAAAATATATTCACAAACGTTTTTTGTCGGACGGTCAATCACCAGGCCATGCCATTCACCTCGTCATTCACCTCGTCATTCACCTTCCACCTCTTATGATTTGCCCCTAATCTGATATCTGTTTCCTTCGTGGCTCTGCTCATATCTAACCTAACATGTGCCAGTACATCACGAACCTGCAATTGTTTCTGCTCAGTCTAGGTTCACACAACGCTCAAGCCGTGGCTTGAACTAACAAGCCAAAAACTGTCATCAAGCGCTCGGGTCTCAGGCTGTCGCCGCCACTTATGGATACATAGTAATACTCTTGATAGGCCATAGCTGCCATGGCATCCCTGCGTAAAAGAAAAAAAAACTGTTGGTATAAGACCGCAGTGTCCGCCATTGCGTATATATTCTGATGGATATGGCAATCGTCAACTGGGGCAGAGCGGCTTCGTGCGGACCGAAGCTTCAAGCTGTACCATGGGCGCGTTGCCAGAACCGCCGCCGGGGCTCGACCTCAACGAGACCAAGGTCCCATCCCTTGTCTCCGCGTTTGTTGTCACCTGGGTCTTGGGGCTAGCAATTGTTGGTCTCCGTATCACAGCACGGAGGCTCTCCAGGAACGAACTCTGGTGGGATGACTGGCTCATTATCGTTTCGTTGGTATGCCCGGACCGGAAAGGACCCCCTGCTTCACGGGACACTACACGACTGACAACATTACAACTCTGCAGGTGTTTTCCGGTGGTTTCATGTTCGATGTGACATGCTACAGTTTGTTGATTCCTCCCGTACCTTGCAGGCAATGGAACGCTGACCTTTGATACAGTGGCTGCTCGAGGTGGCTTCGGCAAACACGTCTGGGCTGCACCACATTATGGACTCAAAGCGTACTTTCTGGGGTTATTTGCTGCAGAGTACCTCTACACGATGAGCATCGTCCTGGTTAAGTGGTCAGTACTTGCGTTTTACTGGCGTATTTTCAGCGCTGCCAGTATAACAAGGTGGTGTATCTGGATCAGTACCGCTATTGTTTCTGCCTGGGGAATTGCTGTGGTGCGTCCTCCTTTCCTCGAGCTTTCAAAATTTGACGCTCGATCGTTACTTAAGAGTGCACAAGATTGACCAGCAGCTCCAGGTTCTCGTTAGCACCTTTCAATGCTGGCCGGTGTCGGCCTTTTGGCGTCGATTCGATCCCCACGAGAATCTTTCCTCGTCGGCTTACAAATGCACCGTTGACGTCCGGCTGTTCTTTATTGCAAACGCAATACCAAACATCATCACCGATCTGTTAATTCTTCTTATCCCTCTTCCAGGCATTTGTCGTCTGCAATTGCGTAGGCCACAGAAGCTGGCTCTTCTGGGCGTCTTTGCGATTGGTCTGTTGTAAGGAAAACTACCTAACGCGTCTGGACTGCTTGGACCATGCTAACTTGACCATCGCAACAAGTATCACGGCAGTATCTTCTATACGACTGTACTACGTGGTTGCACTCGACTTTTCCAGCATAGATGTCACTTGGCTATTCAGCGAAGAGATGATGTGGACTGGCATTGAGGTCAACGTGGCCACCATCTGCGGTTAGTTTTGTGCCTGTTGAACTTCTAAATACGTTGTACTGACTGCATTCTTAGCTTGCCTTCCCTCCTTGAAACCCATACTGAGTCTTGCTGTATACGGCACCGCTCAACATAGCTCAGAACGAAACACGTCTGGTAGCTATCCAGTGATCGTAACCTTCGGTGGCACCGGAGAGCCTCGCAAACTGGATGAGCGTCTGAAGCTGAATCCATCCAATAACGGCATCTCAACCGTATACGTTACCTCTGAGGCCCAGCAGCATGAGGATACCCACCCATTGTCAGCATTGACGGACAACGACTCTGTCTCTCTGACTGAGTGCGGAAGCCGGGATGTCGAGATGGATCGGATTGATGATATAGGCGAGAGAAGATGGGCGAGAGCAAATTATACTAGCCAGACACCAAACCAGGTCATGGTGACTAAGACTGTTGGTGTTCACGTCGGATATACCCAGGAATAACTGCTTGCTGCTTTCGAGAGCTCCATTTCACAAGGGATCTCAAATCCCAGTCTATTCTAACATATATTGAGGTCAGTTGTGTATACTTGGATGTGGGCAACAACTTTTCATCACGGAGTGTAGGTAGGTAGAGCATATAATTTTTACGATGCAAGATTGCCCTTACTGGGAAATATACGGTGCTATTTTAGAAAGGCTTGAGAGTAAGTGATGAGTGAGTGCTTTAAAAGAATATAAAGTAGCCTTAAAACATGGATGGCATACACGTAATAATAAAGCATAATACCCATCTGAAGTCTTCAAAACGGAAATGGGTAGGTGGACGTAAAATTACTTATATACTTTGGATTGCTACGATCCACTGTAACTCTAGCAAGTTGATGAAGACGTTGACTCATGTCTTTATCGATAGGACCTGACGCATGAATAGCCCATGTTGTAGAAGCCACTTTCCACTAGCCATGCTAGAAGGGCTGAACACAAAGACCGGGGCGAATCGCTATCGCATACTCATTCCTAATACACTAGGTTTGACTTTATTTTGATAAGATTCAAGATTTCATGCAGTTGACGTTGACTGTGCTCCACTCTGCCGCAACATTGAAAACCTAACTGGGTCGAAACTCGTCCTAACCTCCCGCCTACTGGAGTTTATTGGGAAAGGATCACAGGCCATAACTCAAATAGCCACATTGATGTTCCCACGAGTGCATAAATGGTTGTGAAGAGGTTTTGGAAATGGGACTTATGCCAGACAGTGGATGAAGTCGCCTGACTCACTGTTTCACGTAACTCTAACTTTAGTCAGGTGAACTTTGTTCTATTAGGCACATTGGAGTTTTCTGCACAAAATCTACACGTTTTAAACATCGATCTCCTTTTAATCTATATACAAGCCACCCCCATCTTTCAGTCCGCCACAATCCTCGTATACCTCAGATCATTTCTCTGTCTTGTCTTTTTGCGGTATTCATCTCCAACTATGGCCTCCGCAGCGGCCGCCGCATCTGTTGGGCAGGCGCAAGTCGGGCCCTAGAAACAAGCATCTTGGGTCGATTTCCCACTTGAAATGCGGTTCGAGATTCTTAATTTGGTATGCCAGGGGGGACGAAGTACAAGTAGATCTAACGATCCCCGTCCTCGACTTGCCTTGTACGCACAGGTCTGTTTTGAATGGCAATGCTATTTTGAGAAGATCACTTTTGGTCATCTTCTGGTGGATAACACCTCCCTAGAAGACTTTGCTCGCCTAATGGGCGGGAAAAACACCCGCAGAAAAGCTTACGTTCGCCATATAATGTTACTGGTTGTACTACCAGGTTATTCTTGCCCATCGTGCCAGAAACCTGAAAATTGGTTTGAAATATATCGGTATGTTGTATGTTCCAATATACTTATTGATGTGACACCACGCTAATGCGTAATCTGGAATAGAAATAACAGAATCTTTATCGATGCAATGGAATTACTTGGTACACTGTCGACTTGGGCACCAGAAGAGTGCTCTGGTGGCTTAACACTAGAGTTAGGCATTAAGTCTTCTAGTGATCCTAGACATTACTACAACGACGCCACCGTATATAACAGCTATCCTTTTAGAAGCTGGGATAATCTCGACGAAAAAGTCAACATGAGAACGTTTCATATTTGGCATCTATTTCGCGGTGTGGGTTACAACCATGCAGGACATCTTCGTTTCCTCGGGTATGTCGCTTCGACGCCGGGTTTTCAGAAAGCTCGAAGATACCTCGGGTCCCTCTTGCAGTTCCAAGGACTCAAGAAAAGACGTCTTCCACGAGTGGAAATAATTAATTCTCTGCTCATACGGCATCAATTTAAGCGACAGATGAGTCCCCTAGCACTTGCCAAACTTGTCCATGAAAGCCTGGTAAATATTGCCTCTTTCAGGCTGGAGAGGTGGTGCAGGACAACCAACAAAGAAGAGGAAGAATATCTCAAAGGTATGTGAGAAACGAATCTAATGAAAGAGGCCTTAACTAATCCTCGTGCAATTAGACTTTCGAGAACGTCTACTTTCATCTTTGCCAAGAAACATCACAAGTTTTCACTCCTTTGCGGAACGCTTCAGAGCTTTCAATTGGTCAACTCCGTCAGAAACCAAGACATTATCTGTCATGGGTCTATTATGCAGTCTCGGGCACCGACTTACGGAAATTTCTCTGGTTACGCCCTCTGGCACAGGAGATTGGTTTGCAGAAATGCAAAGCATTGCAGCCCTTGCTTTG
Source organism: Pochonia chlamydosporia 170 (assembly GCF_001653235.2). Lineage (NCBI taxonomy): Eukaryota > Fungi > Ascomycota > Sordariomycetes > Hypocreales > Clavicipitaceae > Pochonia > Pochonia chlamydosporia. Next base: position 5,695,081 of record NC_035791.1, on the reverse strand, counting down.
ACCCAACCGCAATTGCTGCCGCAATGGCACAAGCTTGAGAGAATCTGCTTTAGGTCGGGTATACTGCGCGACGATAACGACTTGGGCCTCATCAGCCGTCTACTTCTACGAACAGCCCCGATCGCTGAAAGCCACACTCGTCCAACTGGCTGTCAAAGTGCCAAAGTATCCTCTTGCCTCTTCCGCTACAGCGTGGAGCATTCCGACGCAATATTATCCTGGGAAAGCTATTGGCAACTCCTTGCAGATCCGGAAACTACAGCGTTCGAATTATATCCTCAAGTTAAGTGCGCGTGGGAAAAAGCTGCGGTGGCGCATACCGGTCATGGCATCACTACTATCATAAATGAGCCAAAGGGGGAGCTGCTGGACGAGGCTATATTTAGACAGTACTTTCAGCCGGGGTATAGGCGACTCGCGGAGGTCTTTAAGCTCGATCCTATTCATCCTTTTACGAGAGTGTTGATGGGGTTTGACTGGGATCGGAATCGGACAGTCTAGGCCTATCGAGGAGCATACTCCAAGGTTTTCGAGTGCACCGATGCATACTCTTACATACTCGAGTACGCAAAAAGGATGTCATTGTGTATTGTATCGCAGGTGTGATTTGTTCTACATATCGTTTTGCTTTCATAGTCCATGTCTTGATGCATCTCGCCGGTGAAATTTTCTCGAGTGAGGATCGTGGACACAACGGCTGCTGCTTGTGCTACAGCTGAAATAAATGGCACGATTACAGTAGGTAGATTTTCCACTCTGCTAGTATGCTGCAACGGTAGGATACTGGCCACGTTGGCAAGTCCAATAGAACCTGCTCTATACGGAGTCTTGCATTATACACAAGTGATTGAAATTTGTTTTGGTTGTTTTTAAAAAGTCGAGCAAGTTCTAAGCCTGCACCAGGATAAGGAGTGGAACGACAGTAAGAGCAAGATCCTTGCTAAAATTTATGTATGAGAACCCTCTTTAGCTTATTGTCAGAAGGACATGTCGAGATAGTGCAGCTGCTGTGGTCAATCGGAGCGGATATCTCTGCTCTTGATCAAAGTAGCATAGCAGCAACAGTGGAAGTTTTATTGCCAGATTTAAGCTAATACAGTCTTTGTTGCCCTTGAACTCCTCCCTTACCCCCCATAAATTTAGACAGACATATGTTGACGGATGTTACCACCGGTCTTCGCGAGTGGCTCGCGCCGAAACCTGACCTCTTTTGTCGTCGGGGCCGGAAATCCCAAACTCGTCTGACAAATGATCGTTGTGGTTGTGGTTGTAGTCTCCTGCATTTTTCATGTCATGAATATTGATCGACTCCCCGATTATGTTTTCTTCACTTGTACACATCGTCAAGTTCGTGGGCAGAGCATTGAGACTCGGTATCGCTCGACGGCCTAGCCTTGCGGTATAACCAGGCGATCCATTACCTCCGCCTATGGTACGAAAGCTAGTTCGAAGCTTACCCGATCTGGGTGTTTGAAACAGCGAAAGAGAACCAGCAACCAAATCAAACCAGTGTTTCACAAGGGGCAGTATCAAAGGTAAGTTCGTCACAACGGAGGCGATACATGACTCCCGATTCGCCCAGGAGCATTCCAGCTGCGGACTTGTATCGGGATACTAAGAGAACGGTGAATTTTCACTCCCACTACTCAACAATGCTGCGGCACTTACCAATTCAACCAGTATGACTCTTAGAAGAGCACAAACAAGAATAAATACACCAGCACCAAGCAAAATTGTCATAAATATTTTCTTTCCCATCTTCAAGCCTGACTTCCATAGTAATGGGATAGGTATAGACATAATGTATATATCCGTAGATACATTTAGAACAAAGTTACTCCACACAAGAGGAGTTGATATAGTTGATTGACAAATAGCTAATAAGATATTAGTTAGCATAAACCGGTATAATAATTTAGCGCAAACTCACTGCCAGGATTTGGGTTTATCTGCCAATACTTATGAAATGGGCGGCAAGAAAAGAAGAATGTCATTACCAGGGTAAAATAAGATACTGCGAGAAATATAAAGCCAACTGTTATGCGAACAGTATAGTTTCTGCTCAGGCCAGTCTGCCATAACGGTTAGTTAATAGATTGCAACTTTAGCTAGGTAGGTAGCATGTAGCGCACTGCGTACAGTTAATCGAATATAGAAGGTTAGCAACGATGTTTTAAACGCCCAAAGCAACGAGCCAAACAGTAGCCAGCCCCAGAAAATCAGTTTTGATCCAAGTACTCTAGGAATTAGATATCAGAACTGCCCGAAAGTGATGGGTTGTATAGCAGGCTTACCTTTGCTGATATTCAGCATCTATTGGAGACAAAGCGGCTCGTTCAGCATCTGTCATGCCGGTATTTGCAAGACCCTTTGCCATTGTACCAGCGCAGTACGCCAAGGTCGTCAACATCGTGTAACAAGCCTGTGCCCATTCCTGGTTAACCGGTGCAGAAATAAGCGAACAACAGTAACAGACTTGGCACAAAACGCACCACTCCAACCCACACCATATAATCGTCAAAGCAAAGGTTTTTCACACCAACAGCCCTCACTCTCGCATATGTTCTTAAAGCACAGATTAATATAGCGAGTGATGTAAGAATCCATGACTCGACTGCAAACTGCTTAAACGCTGCCTCTGCTGCAGCTGCAGATTCGGTTGACGTTGAGTCGGATGGACTTTGGTGCGCCATCGTAGAAGAAGGCTTGCTACGACTGACTGCACAAATAGGCGATACCAGGTAGGCAGGGCCCGTAATATATAGCTATTACAACATGCCACGGGATAATGTGACGCATGCATCTGGTATTTCTTTTCCTTACGGGCGACTCGTCTTGTCGTCGCAATTGGCTGGTACCTAAGACAGCGGCCCTTGGTGTTCCGGGGCCCTGGTAAGGGGCGTACCCAAGTTTTTTGGAAGGTGAACTACAACCCAACGCTACTCCGTACCCTTGAACAGTTTCTTAGCACGATGGAAGTAACTATAAAGGCAGAGCAACGGCTGACATACCATGCAATGGGACACAGTATTCTGCGGAGGCCAAACTGTGTACATTATACAAGTCTAGGTAAGTAACGTCGAAAATATTGAACGCTTAACGAGAGGCAATACCCCTACTATATTCCATTATCTGAGGGTATCTTAATTACAGTTGCTCTCATCGTTTTGGCACTATTATAAGTTGCGGCTATTACTAATACAAAAGCTTCTCGTATTCTATCGTTAAACATGTTAAAGTATTTAGGAACAAGGGTACACAACATCCCCATCCGTAGTCCGTGCTACTTCTTGTGGCTCTGTTCTGTCCACTCGGGGGGCTTCAGGCACACGAAAGTTACCCCAATGGCGGTTTTTCAGCCGCTGGCGGTAGCTTTTTGGGGACAGAATACGGTGGGATATTAGACAAATGACTGCAAAGTCCGCCAAACATAAACCCCGCACACAACACAGGGTTCCAAAAATCAGGAATTTGCATACCAAGCTCTGAAAGCTAGTTATATGAGCTATTTAATAGATATATTTAAGTAAGCAGCTAAAATAAGGCTTTATTACGACCGCGATAATTGTGCTTTAGCTGTCGCCTTTGTTTTACGACCAAAGCGGGTTAATCGAGGACTTGGAGGATAATTATCGCTATCTATTGTATGGGTCCGTGGCCGTTTTCTCAAGGGCAGATGATTCTGATGATCTTCTGCTTCCTTTAGTGCTTCCTGATTCTCGTCCTCTAGACTAATTTGATGCTCGTTATCTTCTATTTGTGCCCTATCTTCCTGATCTTCTTGCTGAACCTCTAAGTCGCTCTCATCAGCTTCTGCTGGTGGAAAGGCTTCAAGAGAGATCACCTCGCAAGCTGCCTCAGCTTTAATTTCCTCTGTTAGAGCTACCATAGCCGATTGTAATTCCTTTCCCTTTGAATTAATAGGCAAGGGCCTTGACAAGCTTTTGCTATTAGCTCGAGCCGCCCGCGGCTTCTTTGGCTGTAGCTTTAGCTGATCCGTGATAAATCGGATGTCAATCCAAAGAATAACTCTTCCATCTTTAATGGCCCAAGCGTAATTGGCATTAGGATTAAAGATTTCATCGATGCATTTAAAAGGCTTATGTTTAAAGGCAACAGAGATAAACGTGCCAGTCTCTGACTTGCTAGATCTCTCAAATGAGACCCCAAACTGTATATTTAATCGATTGATATCTCGTAACGGCAGCCCAAGACGAATAAGGTAGTTGGATATAAAGCCCTCTTTTGAGAGAGTCTTCAGCGTACGCCAAGGAATAATAGGAAGGTTAAGGCTATCTACATAACTATTAGCAATAGCAAATATCAGGTTAGAGGCTTCATACCAAGCTGGGTTGTTTTTGTGGCCTTAAAGAAGCCGCCTGTAAGGTTGTAGCCAACTGAATGTAGAGCTTTAATTCGAATTTTTAAGCCAATTGAATTTTCAAATGGTGAGGCTTCTTTTGCGGCTCTTGTTGCTTGATTGGCTTCACGTCTTATCTTCCCAAAGTGCGAGAATTGGATCAGGTTAGCTGATCGACCTAGAGATGATGAGGTAGATGAAGGGGAGCTAGATCTTGGAAGACTAGAGAGCCCTCTTCCATGGGATGAAATGTAGCCTGTTGTTGAGGATACAGTTCTTTGTAGGTTAGCAGCTGAGATAACCTCGCTATCAGAGTCATTAACATTGATCTCTTTTGGCCAGCGTTTGCCACAGAATGAACATCTGGGCACATCTCGATTTGCTGCCTAAATCTCTGCATGCCTTTTTCGATCGGGGTGGTTATCGCAGATTACGCTGATTGAACGAGCCTTGGTAGACATAATCGCTACTAATAAGAGTTAATAGAAGGATGCTTAAATGGCTATTTGAGGCTGCTGTAAATACCTGGAAGGAAGCATTGTGTGAAGGTAAGAGCCATGATGGTGTTGAAAGGGGGAAATTGCTGTGGGTTAAAAACTCAGCTGCAGGCATGAGAAAAAAATACCCTATATGCTGTAATAATAAAAGAAGCTATTGCTATGAATAAAAACAATAACAAAAGCTGTAAAAAAAATATTAGCTGCTCTATCTGAAGAATTGAACAAGCGACCAAAAAGAATTTATTATTTGCTCCATGCCAATAAACAGGGATAGCACTAGGGGTAAGAAGCTTACCACCTGCACTAACCCTGACTAAAGCTATGAAGCAAATGACAATGTTGCTCCTTGCAAAATATACCTATATACACATATACTAACTAAGAATAAGGTCATCTTGTTGCATCCTAGCTATCTGTGCATTAAAGGCTACTGGAAGAGGGTCCCTAGAGAGCCTCGAGTCATCAAGGTAATTCTGTTGAAGAAGACGCTCGTATTTAATCGCCCTGCCTGTTGGAATGGGCGTAAGCTGTAGAATTGGCAGATGTCCTGTTTTCTGATGACTCTCAATAAGATCTCGAAGTTGGATGAATTTATCAACATATGGGCGTCTAAAGTCATCTTCAAGGTCTAGCTGAGCCTTAAATCCGATCTCTTGAAGCCGTTGATTACACCAGGCCTCTGTCTCTTCTGGTAGCAGCGTTTCAATATCAATATGCTTAAGCGGATTTAATATATCGCGAAGCAGCTGCTGATTAGGGCTATTATCATCTTGACTAAGAGAAACGCCCCAATTTGGGTCCTCAGTAGTATGATATAGGTCCAACGGCACACCTGATCGAACGTTTGGTTGATTTGGCTGCTTGCGAATAATGTGGCCGTTCTATAGACGCACAAATTGAGCTAATTCATCTCGAATAATAGGTCCATAGATAGCATACATAGCTATCTGATCAGCAAGGTTATTATCTCTAAAAATTGCATAGCCAGCAAGCTGATTGAGGAATGTTATCCAACGATCTGTAGCTCCTCCTCGCAGCTGACGCCACCAGGATTTAATCTTCACGTTTCTTGTGCTTGGTCCGTAGAGATGGCAGCTATCCAGCCGATCACCTTGTTCGTAATATTGGCTGATTCCATCTTTATCGGTGTATTTAAGCTTCTTTGGGCTAGCTTTTGCAAGAGCTGCTTGTGCTGCTGCCCACAGAGGCGTCTTAACGCCATGATTAGACCTTGTAAAGAAGGGTCGCATTTGTAGCCTCTAAACGGCTTGAAGATATTGCTTTAAAGTGCTTATTGAAGTTGTAGCTGATCTTCCAATAAAGAACCAGATAATGCATCGCGAGTATGCATTAATACAGCCATAGATTTGGAATCCAAACCTCTTTAGCTTTTTATAGCCATTAAGAGACCAAAGGAAGTTTGGTCCTGGTACTTTAAAGTCTCCTCGCTGTTTGAAGTTACCATTACGGCGGCCAGCAACCTCTTTAGGAAATACAGAACGGTAGAAATCGTATAATCGGCGCTGAGAGATAGCTACTTGTGCTTGTTAACGAACGTATTGATAAAGAAGACCTTTCCCAAAGCCAAGAATAGCTGAGCTTCGCCGAAGATCATCTTGAAGGAATTGGATTGCCTTGTTGAGTCTTTCATCTTGCTCTTCAGCTGTTCGAGCCCTCCGCTTCATTCCATAGCGATATCTAATCTGCCGTATAATATAGTGATTAGCTTGAAATCCCTCCTTTTGAAGATCACGAAGGATTGAGGTATTAGAGAAGCCAAAGTTGAAGAAGTAATATTTAACCCGATTAATAAGGTCTTCTGAGATCTTAACAGCCTCATGCCGGCTATTTAAGCCCCAGTCTTTAAGCTGTGTATATAGTGTGCGCTTGCTAACTGACGAGTGGCCCGCAAGGCTGAGCTGAGAGTTGATACTAGCTAGCATGTCTTGAATAGCTATTCCTTCGTAATATAGATCGCATATTTCATCATAGAAAGGCTGAAGCTTATTGCGCGCAGGATTTATTTGGCTAAGACCCTATCTGCACAGCTGTCTCTTAAAGGTACGAAGTGTGATAGCTTTGCCGCCACTAGCCACAACTAATTCGTTCAAAAAAAGCAGGATCTGACTAGTAGATTCGCCGGCAATTTGTCTGCTTTTAACGGCTTCACGAAAAGCCTCAATTTGGCTTTGTGGCGGCATTGTAAAGGTCGGGTGTTGCGATGAGGGTGCGTTGTGTGGTTTGTGTGAGATGCGGGGTTGGCGGACTTTGCAGTCACTTATCTAATGTCCCACCGTAACAGAACGCTGTTTAAACAGTGAGGCAACAATGCTGTAAACTCCCAGTTCTACCCAGGACGGGAGAAGGCGCGCTTTGACTGCGTCTCTCCTCTGTGGCGTCGGTCTGGGCCATTCCACTCATACCGCCCCGTGGGAGGAGATTAGGCCGTTACGCCAGAAGATATCAGCCACCTTGTACGAAACACAGTGCGTTTACGGAGTAGTGTCGATGAAATATGATTCGGAAGTTTCCCTGAAGACTGGTTACGGCAAATAAACTCGATAGTAGTCCGTAAGTAGTAATGTAAGTCCCTACCTCTGACTTTACTGCTAGTATTTGGAGTGAACAGTACTACGCCAATGTTCTTGACAACGATATCGCACTCTTTACGGTGCTTCCAGGACCAAGATATTGTTAGCCTAAGCGCAAAGGAGGAGCAGTAGCAAAGCCCTTAAGAGCTCCGAAAACAGTTTAGAAATAGCGATATTGCATATGCAGGCGTACTTGCAGAGGTAATGAAACAACAACAACCCGCAGATGTAAAAAGCATAAAATTCCAAGGATCGAAATGGCTCGTAGAAATATGAGTCCAGGTGTCTGGCATCATTCTCTACCATGCGATGATTGACTTTACCAACGATTGCTGGAAGATCTGTACGTGGTGGGAAGCAAACAAATGCGGCGTTATCCGTGCGTAAAACAACACCGATTGAGTTCCAATCAGGGCTGCGATTAATGTAAATGACTTGCCATCCCTGTCAAAGGTAAGCCATCAAACTCTCTGTGTCATGTCACAAATGACGGCTCAGCCCGGGGGACCGGATTGTCATCTGGGACGGGACCTGGGTGCTTGAGACGCAGGCCAGCTACACACCACTACATGTCCCGAATCTCTGGCGTTAATTGACCCACGTAGATGCCATTAGAATTTTATTGCGGTGTGGCACAAAGCACCTTTATAAAAGCCTCGCAAACAGGGAGCGAAGTATTATGAACAATAAGAGCGAAAAAGAGGACGAGGAGTTTACTTGTCAAGCAAAACTGTAGTCAGTCGTTCTATACTATTCACGCTCCATAGATTAGGCGATTCTAATGTATAAAGCCTAGTGTATATAAGAATACCGGACGACTGCGATTTGTTGAGCCTGTAGAGGCGCGGATCGAGCTTCGCTTTAGCTTAGGATAGGTTGGCTCCCACATGTATAACGACTGGGGTTCCCAAAGGGATAAACCAGATTTCTTTGAGTAGGCTAGTTTAGGCACTTTAAATTTCTTTAGCCTCTCTACAGAAATATATATTATAGCCTTTATTTCTGGTACAGAGTCGCGCTCACAAGCTCTCGGCCCCGGACAATAATAAACTCTTGGTAAGGTCGATTTGTTGGTCACCAAATTTGTAGTAAGTGCTGGCACCATTGAATAATGTGTGAGATCCGTCCCTTTCTGTGCGGATGTTGATAGAGTATGAACCCCTTATGGCGTCGCTATGGGCCAATGGCTTCAAGAACAGACCATAGTGCCCGCTCATCTAAGGACAATTGCGGGTTTGCTGAGCAGATTGAAGGACCAATGACAGGGAAGTCGTTCTGTTCAAGTTCCTCGTCGAGAGGTGGCTCAGCATTAGATGTGGTATCCATGGCGAAGTAATTAAGGTTAGTGTTAGACGTTTTTTTACGTTTCCGCCGAGGTATGGTAGTAGACGTTTCGCTCATATATGCATCCGTAGTCGCCCGACCATTTTGCAACTCGCCCGCATGGGAGCGAATGTCATGTCCTCGAACCAGGGTGAGCCCGGTTGATGTGGGATGTGACGTTTCTATGTTCCCTTGGTGATGCGATTGATGCCGTCTTTGCTCAACACAATCAAGGGACCACGGAAGCTCGATTTCAAAGACCATGGTGAGCCCCAGAGGCAGTGTGCTTCGAATAAACTTGGGCAGACAATCCGGAGATGGCAGCTTGCCGACAGAAAGATAATAGTCAACAGATGTAGATATCATCAGATAGGCTCGCGGAAATCGTAAGAAGGCGTCCCCCCAGCTGCTCGTCCTTCGCGATTTAATGATACACTGATTCTCATGCTCACCACTTCCAATCTGACCGGTGTCACGCTGCAAGAAAAGCCGGCGAGTAAAGTCGTACGCCAGTCGAAGAAGCTGATTCGTATTTGAGCCCATGCTGTCGGCTATCTCATATGCCTGCCCACAAGTTGAGTGAAGCTTCCCCATAGCTTCCATACGACGACGACGGACCTCCATTTCCGAAACCGACGGAGACAGCTTCAGGTCAATGGCTGAGATGATGAGGGGCATTTCAAGAAACGCCAGCCTATTGAAACGTTTAGTAAGAGTCGGCTTGTTCGCGGTGCTGTCACGTACAAAGCGATTGGGAACCCATGAAATGGTTCCTCCTGGCTAAAGCATTCCATTATCTCTATCAACTTTGCCATGGAAGTGTGCAGTATGTTGCCGATATCCAGGCATCGTTCGGTGTATAAAGACCCGGTGAACAGAGAGTATTTCTCGAGAAGCATAATCTCATAGTGAGCGACATCTATACAAGCCGCACTACACAATTAGTAATAGAGCAACAACAGTGGAATCGTAACGTACTAGTAATACATTAGGGTAATCCTGATGATTCGCTTCACAGGTGCAGGAGGGTCTTCTAGAAGTCGTGCTGGAAGTCGCGAGAACGACATCCAGTCAGCCAGCGCTTCCTTCGTGGAGGATACAGTAGACAGTATAATAGCAAGCTCCTCGTTGGTCACATCTGAACCAGAAATCTTATTTGGTGCGGAAGCCAGCGAGACCATAGCTGTCAATAATACGGCCAATTGACATTGCTCCCGAAAGATGCCACTTAGAACCCGTTTTATCGTCTTATCGTACGCCCTTGATTCGCATATCTCCTCCATCAACTCATCGTCTTCGATCGGGGTAGACACGAACGTCAATTCTCTGGATGTCATTTGCGGCTCTCGGCGGAGTCCAAGGCAGAGACTTCGATCTCGAATGAGAATGGACCACCAGAGCCTTTTCTTCCATGTGGGCTGTTCTTCAGATTTGTTCCCATTTTCCTTGTTGTGTTTAGACCGACTCTCGGCGAGCTTGGCAATTTTCACTGCTCGTGCCAGCCAAAAGCTTGCGGCGTGAGGACTTTCCGCCGTGGTGTAGAAGGTTAGTAGAACTGCGGCTTGGGCAAGGTACCGTGGTCGAACTTCGGTTTTCGTTTCAAAGAGAAGCTATAAATGTCAGTCGACGCCGTTTTATGTGAAGGCAAGTGGTGGGGAGCAGTACCTTTGCTCGATTGTATAGTGTACATAATGCTATCCGTTTGTCGGCGAATCCGCATTTTCTTAGCGTTGACATCTCAACATACGGAGAGCTGGCAAACAGCATTGCCTGGAAGAGAACTAGTGGCATTTTACACGCGTCACTTCTCTCATCAGAGCTGTAAGCTTTCCAGAATGCGGCCTCGTCAATAAGAGGGGCCGACGGGTGAACATATAAAAAGTACTGCTTGACAAAGTCGTCAAGCAACGGCCGGCTCGGTATACTTAGACACCCATTCGCCTCTGGAGTAGTTGGCTCGACTTGATCTAGAGTGGATCTGTCTCTGAGTTCAAGAAATCGTAACGTAGAGTAGTGGGAATGCTGCGGTAGGTCCGGCAATGTGTCTAGCGACAAAGATAGCCATGGTGTTTGCTCTTCAATCTGGCTGGCAGTCGGTCCGGTTAAAGTACTACTCTCTCTGAAGCTCATCCACGACGCCGGTTGTCTGCGAGAGAAGTTGAGGATCAAGTTCGACCAGCTAGTTGGGAGGAGAGCTCACCTCGTCCGACACTTGCTTCGGAACCTGCATATTGCTCTCTGTTGCTTGCATTGGGTGCAAGGCGTGCCAGATATTGACGCGTCGCACTTCACCTTTCGCTGCTGGCACCATACACACGCTCTGCTTGCCCTAACCGAACGCTTCATCTTGCTGCTTTAGTACACACATTGCTGTGAACTGTAGAACAGAGGTCAAAAGTCCATCTCCAACCGAATCCGCTAAACGGATGGGGCGGACAATAGAGTTGCATCCAAACTCCGATCAACGTGACCACGACAACCAGGGGTAAGGCGGAAACGGCTACTCGGGTTTTGCGGGTCTTTAATGCTGAGGATTCTCCATGAACCCCAGGTTTCCCGAAGATTATAGCCAATCAACAATCTTCCCCCGCATTGGATGTTTTGTCCTTTCCGAATGGGGTTGTCGCAACTCTCAGGACAAGGGAAGCACCTCGGCAGGATAACTCCTTGGCCAATCAGCTGCTTTTTAAATCGATCGGGAATATGTGCCGAACAAGCAAATTTGCAATATCCTATCAAGCTGATTGGAAACTTTCGTCAGGAATAGCCTAATAAGATGTGAATGATTCAACAGGTATATCTTGATTGCATGCCGTAGTTGTCTTCACTGAGATCTGAACTGTCAATTCCGTATCCTACGCGACCTCAAGATGAAATCCAGCTCGCTATCAACACCAGAAGCATCATTCGTCCCTTCGTGGATACGTTTGGACAGTGTGCTGGAGATTTATACACCTGTTGTATGGAATCATGGGCAAATAACAGACAGAGGGTGGCGAATTCTGCTGTCAGTTGCTGTGCTGTACCCAGTCTTATGCTATTTCCTTCGATTTAGAAGAGTGAAAAACAAACAAGAAAAGCTCGGCTTCACAGATCGAGCCTCTTTGTCAAGAATGACTACCGTGGAAGCCCAGTCAATAGTTAAGGAATTGTCTGAGTGGGAGTTTCCCCTGCTCTTCCGAATGTCGCTTCAGTTTGCCTTGTTCAAGGTAAGGACCCGTAACCCCATCTTCATATCCCTCGTGATGTCCCTATTAACCGAATCACAGACCTATGGCATTCCAACTATTTCCAGTTTGCTCGTAGCGACGCGCATGTTCAGCAACCCCGAGAATGCGAGTAAACGATACGAAGATACATCAGTTCTAATAGGCGAATTTATGGCCCACGCGCCAAACGAGGAGCGAACTCGACAAGCAATAGGAAGGATGAATTCATTACACAGTCCTTATATCAAGGCTGGAAAGATATCCAACGAAGACCTTCTGTATACACTGAGCGTTTTTGTAACAGAGCCTATCAATTGGATTAACACATATGAGTGGCGGCAACTCACAGACATGGAGATTTGTGCCCAGGGCGCATTCTGGAAATCCATTGGTGACGCAATGAATATAAAGTACTCAGGACACTTGAAACGACACACCTGGAAAGACGGCATTGAGTTCTATGAAGACATTGCTGACTGGGCAATGCAATACGAGTTGGAACACATGGTGCCGGCAGCAACAAACAAACAAACCGCCACTGAGCTCTTTGCACTATTGCTATTCTACGTTCCCAGGTTTCTTGTGCCATTCTCGCACCAGATTATCGGCGTTCTTATGGGTGAACGTCTAAGACGATCGATGATGTTAGTTCCCCTATGCTCCCTTCCCAAATCCTCTCAATTGCTACAGTGAAATAGAACCAGTTGTACTTAACAGGTCGCTCAGGCATCCAAATCCATCACCTGCAGCCCATACGATTACGGATTGGATCTTCTCTATCCGGAGGTTTGTCTTGCGGTATTTGTCACTTCCACGTTTCTCGCCGTTGCGCGAGTTTACCGAAAAAGATCCAAAATCAGGTCGATATCATCATCTCAATTACTTGGTGCATCCATATTACGTTAAGCCAACCATCAGCAGTCGATGGGGATTCCAAGCGTGGTTGACTTGGGCGCTAGGTGGAGTTGTGCCAGGAGGAGAGAATAAGAAGAAGTACATGTCACAGGGCTACCTTTTCACAGAGGTTGGACCAGAAAAGAAAAGGTCTTTCGGCAAAGAGGAACTAAAGGTGTGGGAACAGGGAGTACAGAGGTCCATGCCCGTAGGTTGTCCATTCGCAATATAGTGTGGTCAACATGGGCATCATCTACCACGGCTCAGTAGTGGCTGTGACGCGGCAGCGAGGAGCTGGACAGCATGCCTCGGGGAAATGAAAAGACGCTAGACGGATTCCGTACTCTAGTACAGTATACCGAGTGCCTTGAAACTTGTAATATACCGAAGTGGCTTCAGCCTTTAATAGAACTCTTATCTTTTTGTAATCTTCTGCTTTCAAATACGTTATAAAAACATGAGAAGGACACATGTGTTATCCGTCCGCTATTATTCTAAACGCTATTTACGTGGCATTGACGTGGACGATAGAACCGTTGGGGTAACAGCATCCCATCCCACAATACTATACAACATTTTTAATGGAATAATATCCACAACTATCCCGGATGGAGAATTCAGAAAGAAATGCTGATTTGCGGAAAGCATTGGCGTGTATTTGACTTATGCACAGTTAAGCTGATGGGGACAGCAACCAAGCGGGGTGGCGCTCTTCTCCTCACCGATCCTACAACCCAAGGCTGCAACTATCCAGATGTCCCTTTTCCAAAATCATTGATTGCTGCGCAACAGCTAATTGCGGCCACCCCACCGACCACCGCCTTTCACTTGTGTGTGAAATTCTCTACGACTTCGTGCATCTACTCACTCGCCTCCGGTTACCGGAATAATTTTCATCACAAGGCCGCCGAGGTTGTCAGTTACGTTGTCACCCCGCAAACAACATTGAAGGCATCTCGACAACCAGGTATACCGTCTTCATATGGCAGCTAGATCCAACAAACGTTCACAGGATTGAGCTTCAAGTGCTCGTGTGACGATGAAGTTGACTACTTTGCCTGAATAACAAGCCATGAGCCCTCGCATCTTCTCTTGCGTTCTTTGTGGATACCTCGTCTGTAATTATGAAGACCCTAGTTCTGCATCCTGGCTAAACCAGTTTCGTGTTCGTAAGTGCCAACTGCCTGCTGCACTGCGTAAGAATCAAGCTGATGGCCATAGTCTACACCTATCAAGACAAAATTGCAGTGACGGGAGTTGGAATCTACGATGATCCCGATGGCGGCGACTGGATTGCCCCCTTGGATGTCAGTGGACGATGGGATGACGAGGGATATGACTTCCCAGATAGTGACTGTATCGGTGTGCTTCGCCAGCGCCCGGTTAACGGCAGATTCGGTTTTCTGTTTCACGAGGCTTGCTGGTCACTTCTAGACACAGCCTATTCTCCCAACGAAGTCCCGTGTAGGGCTCTCTTCGAAGTGTGTAAGTCGCTGCCATTTCCATCTGAAGGGACCGGCCTTAGCTGGGGTCATACTTTTGGGGGCTTAGTCATGGTAAATAATAAGGACTACTACCCCTGGGAAGACCGATTCGTCGATCGGGATGGGGACTCGCTGCAGTGCAAGGCTGCTAGGCGTGACCCATATCATGTTCCAGAGATTCAACTGCTTCATTCAGAGCGTCCAAAGACGCCAAAATTTATCAAGTGCTCTGCTGAACCAAGAACTGTACTACGGGATTGTATTACTGCGCTCCCTCAAGAGATTTGCTTTCAGATTGCTTCTTATCTTCCAACAGCGGATGCCCTAAGAGCACGCCAAGCTTCACGATCGTTTGTGCCAATCTTCTACAGCCATCAATTTTGGGCTTCCAGATTTCGGGGCAAGAATGCAGAGCGCGGTTGGCTATTTGAGTCCCATGAGTGGGATAACACGTCATCGGACTGGAGATGGTTGTATTATCGCACAAACAAAGCTCACCGTAAAGGGGGTATTCGAAACAGAGAAAGGGTCTGGAAACTGATCCAGAAGGTCCAACAAGCATTGGCCTCACGAAGCAGCGAACTTTCCGTGATCGCTTTACCCACATCGGATCCAGGCACTCTGACGTGGTTAGAGGCGACTGGCAATTTGCATCCGGAGGCAGACGCACGGCCATACCCTGGATTTAACGATGGTTGTCGTCGATTCTACGAACAGCAGGCAACTATTCCCAGCCAGCTTGGCCAAATTGTATTCAGTGTTGTCCAACTTGGAGACGCTGAATATATCGCCGGAATGAGACTTATCCCCAAGCAAGGGGCAGCTGTCGAATTGGGATACAGAACAGAGGGTAGAGAGTCAGTCCTGGATCTTGCAATACTCAAAGGATTCAACTTAGCTGTAGGGTCAAGAGGTATACAAGGAGTGCAATGTATGTTTGAGGGCGGCCAGACATCCCCGTGGATTGGATGTGCACAGGGGTCTCCAAAAACAAGGCGCCTCGCAATTTCAGGGCCAATAGCAGCTGTCAAAGCCGGGTTCGACGTAAGTATGCTACTCTTTGGCCCAACAATGCAACACTGACAAAACTTTCAAGGGACTCAAGATGGTCAGTTTGGCTGTTGCAAAGTGTATCCCGGTTGTTACCGAAATCAAGACCACAGAGCCGTATTCACTGCGAGACTGTGCCTTTTGGTACCCCGAAATCCCAGGAAATGAGTTGCATCTGAACGACGATTATTTTACGGCAAGGCATACATCAACAACTAGGTACCAGCCGCTTTGTTGGACTATGTTCGGGGGGGTTAATGGTTCGTACCTACGTAACTTGACTGGGATATCTGTCACCAGTTTAGGCACACTGCGCAATGTCCAGTTTCACTTTAACGCCGAGGATATCCCAGCTGCAAACAGGAGGTTAGGGAGGTTCAAAACTTTCGAGTACTCTAAAACCATGCACTTTGACATTGATGGCCCTGGCGGAGAGTTCATCAATGCTATTACGGTATACCTTAGGTATTTCGCCAGCGAAAACGTGTTGTGGTACTATAAGGAAGGGCAGTTGGAATCATTCAAGGCATGTACCTCGCATTCTGAAGTGTCGTCGTTGGCGCAAAGCTACGACTTCGTCGGGGCGTTTTGCTAACAAGTCAGATTTCGACGAATCGTGGAAGAAGTTACCACTTCAGAGAAAATGAAGCGGTTGTGGAGTCTCAACTGGTGGAAAACCCTATAAAAATTGCGACTGGATCTACTATTACCGGATTCTATTGGAGTCAGGTACGTGCATGATCTGCATCACAGTATTGGACATTATTGACATGCCGAAGCATGATATTGGTCTCACAGCGCTTGGGGTCATTTCAGAGATGGTTGAGAAGCCGATAGCAATGTGAAGTGAGTGTCGACGTCATGGAGGGGGTTGAGGGACGAGACCAAGCGAGAGAGACAAACAATACAGATTTATTCCACAGACAGCGAGACTACTACAATAAAGTTCATACCTAGCTTCAGAGTGATTATTAACAAATAACTTAGTAATAAGTATGTACTGTGAGTCAAGACACGAGCTTAATACTTGAACCCCCCAGTGCGAGTGCGAAGAGTACCCTGAGGGTCATATTGCAACTGAAGTGTTTTGAACTTTTCATAGTTCCTGTAGCTTCCAGTCACATTCTGATCCGCCGATGCGTCATTCATAAAAAGTGGTAGATATGTATCAAGTGGCTGCTGTTGCTCCGAAAGCCATTCGGGAACCACTGTATCTAGCCACGATGTCAGGTCCCTTGATATGCCCATGAGAGTTTCATCGTCCTTAGCCGAGCCCCATGCACACTGAATCTCTAAAATCAGGCGATCAGGATCTTGGTCTGTTAGTCCCATGGCATTTCCACCACTTGCTTGACTCATCCTGCCTACGGCTTTTGGCAAAGGCTGAAAGTCTACTGAGCATTGAGCTGTAAGATGCAGTGGATTCTTGAAGTAATTTGCGGTGAGCTCCCCCATCTTATCTGAGATTTTCTTGTATATACCCGGGTTGCCCGATAAGTACGGAATTGTAAAAGTCTACGATGATGAGTTAGCCATGCCCTTTCGATTGCTTTGTAGATGTCATACTCGAAAGGATATTCTGGAATTAAGCAATGATGCGCCGGCGCCGTTTGACTTGAGCTACATGTCTGTTAGAAATGCAAGTATACTTTTGGCAATATCTGGGTGATTTCATACAAGATCTGGATACGATTGTGCGCTCGTTTGAGATACCAAGTAAGGGATTTTGAGAAACTCGGCCAGGGGACCACTGTCAGGATGGCTCTCTCCATCATAAAAGTAAAAGATGATAAACGATAAAGGCTTCAAAGCGGAGACAATATTGGTTACAATGATGGCAGCTTTTGGATCGGCTTGACCATTCGGAACAAAGTTGTGCAAAGCTTTAAAAACTGCATCTTTCTGAGTCGATTCGTATATGCGAATGCCTCCCCAGACTTTGCCAATGGGATGAGCATTAATAGTGAACTGCGTGACAATGCCTAACACTGTTAGCATACGTATTCGTAAAACACAGTTTACTTCTTGACTCACCGAATTGGCTTCCGCTGCCTCTTAGGGCAACAGCAAGCTCAGGTTGGGTCCTTGCATCAACGTTGATGATTGAACCATTTGCCGCAACAATCTCCCATCCCACGATACTCTAAGCTTTGCATTAGAATCAACAGTTGTGTCGGCCTAGGCAACTTACATCTGCAGCCAGTCCATATTGAGAACTCAAAAATGAAACACCACCTTGCAGAAGATATCCTCCTACACCGACAATACCTAATGAGCGTCAGTCTCTGTATCTCATCACACTTGAGAATATTACGTACCAAGTCTTCCGCCTACAGCAGTCACTCCTTGCTTATGCAACGTCGATATCACATCGTTCCACTCCCCGCCAGGCTTAACATACGCAAGATTCGTGTCCGGGTCGTATGTCGTACCCGCAATATTGCGCAAAGCAATCAACACCCCATCTTGGACGGTAGCATGTCCGGCGTTGGGATCGTGTCCACCACTCTTTGCGGTGAATTTGACATCCGGATACTTGTTGAGTATTCTGACTGCTGCGGCAACCTCTTCAGCATATTCGGGTAGGACCACGCAAGCTGGCTTCTGGCTACGCAGTAGTGTTGACCAGTATTCTGAAGTCTCAGAGCTGTAGTGCAGGCTAAGGGGATACGATAGCCGCTTGGGCAGAGCATTCGAAATTTCTTTACAAGCTCGTTTAGTTGCATCACTTGGTGCGGCGACGGCCGCTCCTGCAAGAACGATACTGGGAATGAGAAAATTGCAGACACGCATATTGACGATTCAATTGTGTTTGCTGAGATCAAAGTCTCTTGTCACGGAATTTAGCATGGAAATGTCTACTCTAATAGTCTGGCCTAGTTCAAGACTTGCACGAGGATCAGCTTTACTATCTGGATAATACAATATCCCAACTTTGACTGTCAATCAAGGGTTGGTTTCGAAAACACTATGATGTTTGTTTTTCGGACTCTTGTTAAAGTCCGATAATGCTTTCAATTACCGCGGCCCCGGATGAAGGGGTATTCACATGTCCCGTTAGATGTTGTTATCTTTTCTTGCTAGTTCTTCAAACGCCCAGGTTCTACTGCTCATATTCGTGCTACATATCCCAGTACCAATTGTCGGTATGGGGTTTCCACGAGAATGGAATCAGCTAATATTCTGTCGGCAGTTCTGATTTGCATAAAATAATACCAGGTTCCGGGTGCAATCCGGTCCCAGGGCTTCTCGACAACTAGCCCTTGTCTAATGCTGCACATGGCCAAGGCATCAGGCAGTCGCTCCGGATATCAATCAACTTCATAAAAGTTTCATCGGACCATTGACTCAATTGGGACAGCGTACCATGCACCGGGCAACGCGACTGGTGGGTTCGGGCAATAGTAATGCATGTTTATCACTTTCGTATTCGGAAACAAACGGGATGTGGCGTCACCGATCCCATGCCCCGCAAGATCTAATGCAATTCCCCAGAAGGATGGGTTGGGTAGGATGACGAGCTTTGTGGAGTGGAAACTAATACTCCAAGTCTTGGAATTAGCCGTCATACCTACAGATATCCCGGAGTGTCAATGCGGGGTGCCTGATGATCGAAGCAGAACAACGAGTTGTCCGAACTCATGACAGCGTCCTAGTTTCTTTATCGGATGATTTTCACAAGGCTGAGTTTGTAGCAGCTCGTTATCCCGATTGTGACATGTGTGGCAAACCGAGACTATCGCGACGGCCCATAGCCATGAGGCTATCCATACCTCCAATAATGCCACAGAAGTTTGGAAGTCTTCAAACCGGGTTGTGATCATTGCAGCCGTTAGTTACTAGCAGATAACACTTGCAGGCAGAAACCTGCTTACGGCTTCACAGAGGGATAGTGCCCAACTGGCCGAGGCATCGCAAAATATTTCACCGTTTCTTACCCCACAAAGCGCTTGTTCAAGATCGGCAACATCACATGCTAGCTTAGCATCTCCAAGCCTTGGTAAGTTGCCGAAACGCACGATTAGTCTGAGCACTCTCCAATCTCGACGTCGACAAGCTCGGATCTGACGTGCGGACTATAGTCAAATCCGCAGAATCGATAGTAGATCGGTAGAAACCGCAGTATGTAGATAGTATAAGTTAGCTGTGCTGCGCTGCCCAGAGTATGCATTCTGTCTCTGAGTCCCACTCACAGTTGGAAACTCCTTGGCATCTCTTATCGCCTTGAGACTTGCATGACTCTGTCCCAGCCCTATATTGCAGTTCCTTGAGTCAGTTAACCACGATGTTGGTGCAATCCTTGTCAGTTTCCTTGTTGCTGGCAGTTGTGACTCTTGCTTCACCTACGGGAATTCTTGAGGAACGTGCTTCCAAGACTGCCACTGCTGTTGCTCCAGCTGGGACCATTCTAGGAAATGTCAAAAATGGAGTGGAGTCATTTGGAGGTATTCCTTATGCCAAACCTCCTCTTGGTCCCTTGAGGATGAAGCCCCCAGTCCGTCGAACTGACTCCTTGGGTGTTTTTGATGGCACTGGTCCTGCTGGAGCGTGTCCCCAAATGGTCGCTTCGACTGACAGCAAGAACTTTTTGTTCGACACTTTGGGTTCACTCGCCAATCTTCCATTCGTTCAAAATGTCACTGGGCAGTCGGAAGATTGTTTGACAATCACTGTTGCTCGTCCTGAGGGTACGAAGGCTGGTGCTAAGCTTCCTGTTTTGTACTGGATTTTCGGCGGGGGTTTTGAGGTAAGTCGTTTCATAAAGTTATCATGATACAAATGACGTAGCTGACTGATACAATCTGTTAGCTCGGATGGTCGTCCATGTATGATGGCACAGGTCTTATCAACCATGCCGCATCAATCAACCAGCCCTTCGTCTTCGTGGCCGTGCAATACCGTGTGGCAGGCTATGGGTTCATGCCCGGCAAGGAAATCCTATCTGAAGGGTCCGGAAATGCCGGGCTGTTAGATCAGCGCATGGGACTTGAGTGGGTTGCGGATAACATTGATGCCTTTGGTGGTGACCCCGATAAGGTGACGATTTGGGGAGAATCTGCTGGAGCAATCTCAGTCCTCAACCAAATGATCTTATATGATGGCGACAATACATACAAGGGAAAGCCGCTATTCCGTGGAGCCATTATGAACTCTGGCAGTGTTGTGCCAACAGACCCCCTTGACTGTCCCAAGGGTCAAGCCGTCTTCGACAAGGTTGTGCAAACCGGAGGCTGTACCGGTGCTGCAGACAAATTGGCTTGCCTACGTGCGCTGAGCTCGAACGACTTCTTGAAAGCTGTCACATCAGTTCCCGGTATTTTGTCTTATAACTCACTTGCGCTGTCTTACCTACCGCGTCCAGATGGCAAAGCGATCAGCAAGTCGCCAGACGAGCTTATACTGGGTGGAAAATATGCGCCAGTTCCAATGATCATTGGAGACCAAGAGGACGAAGGGACTTTGTTTGGTCTTTTCCAACCCAACCTCACGACCACAAAAGAACTAGTTGACTATCTGACCTCATACTACTTCGCAGGTGCCACCAAGGCACAAATCACCGAACTAGTAGGCACCTATGGTAGCGGCATCCCGGCCGTCATCAACGGCAGTCCCTTCAACACCGGCCTCCTAAATGAAATATTCCCTGGCTTCAAACGCAGAGCCGCCATTTTAGGTGATCTGGTATTTACACTGAGCCGACGTGTGTTTTTAACAGGTACCAATATCCTACACCCAAATGTCCCGTCATGGTCGTACTTGTCGTCTTATGACCAAGGGACACCAATTCTGGGCACCTTGCACGGATCCGATATCATACAAGTCTTTTATGGAATCAAGGATAACTATGCCGCTAATAGTATTCGGACATACTACACTAATTTTGTTTACAATCTGGACCCCAACGTTGGATCGTCTGGAAAGTATCCCAACTGGCCGCGCTGGTCTGAGGGTAATAACCTTGCTCACTTCTTTGCGGGCAAGTCTACCCTTTTGAAGGATAATTTTAGACAGGCGTCGTTTGAGTGGATTACGAACAATATTCAAGCGTTGCGATTTTGATAGTGTAAATATGATGAATGATGATTGTGTTTTATGTTGAAACGGTGGCTTAGTTGGAGGAGGTCTTTAACCGACCCTACACCAAATTCGATTTTGTCAACGGGTCTCACTTATACTATCCTTCTGCATCAGGGAAGCTCACTTTGCCAGCCAGGTCACATATTGGTTAACCTTAATAAATTTGAAAGAACAGCTATTATCAGTTTGATGCATCCTTTGCTTCATGTTTCATTTAGTTGGGGCTTTCGGCATGTTGTCATCATCAACTTTCATTAAGCACATGCTCAAGCAGCCCCTTTCACACCATCGACGTCAATACCACCACACCAAACTCGAACAATCGATCGAGTCGCCTTTATGTCCTTGATCGGGTTATCGCTCAACAATACCAAATCCGCCCGTTTCCCAGCCTCAACAACACCACGATCCTCCAACCCGAAATGCACGGCCGGAAGCATCGTCGCAGCCCGCAACACATCAACAGTAGGCACTCCGGCATCTACAAGCAATTCCATCTCGTGGTGCATCGACTCCCCATGCTTGACATCAAAGAAAGAATTCGGCTCATCGTGGCAATCTGTTCCCGCCAGAACGGGAACGCCAGCGTCATACATTGCTTTAACTGAGTCCTTTGCGTTCACATATTTTGGGGGCTGCTTGCCTCCTCCGGTCTTGGCTCTAATAATGGCCATGAAGAGGGACGGCTGAAGCATCAGGCGAAAGAGTGCCGATACTGGTGGTCGCTGTGAAGTAGCTTCCATCATAGACAAGGTCGGCACTGAAACGACTTTATTGGCAACCATGCGATTTACCATATCGGAACTGACGCATTGGTCCATAGGAGCATGTGTGATGATATCTGCTTTCGCATCCAGGGCCATCTGAAAAGGTTCATAAGCAGACGCATGAGCCACCACCTTTTTGTTCTTGTCGTGGGCGGCCTTTGTAACAGCGTTAAGCGTCTCTTGGCTCGGTCCGGGTACATCCGCTATGAGCTTGATGTAGTCTGATCCCTCATCGAGGCGTGCCCGCACAAACTTTGCGGCCTCGTCAGGTCCCGAGAGGAGTGCTTCCTTTGGCAGCGGAAGGAAATGGCTATGAAGGCTTCCTGGTGCGGTGACAGGTAATCCAGCGCTCTGAATGCTCGGCAAGCCCGGTTTGTTTCGTAGGCTGTTCATTTTATCGGCTGGCCACATTGCCATGTCGAGCGCAGTGGTGACTCCATATTTGGCCAGATCCTGTAAATGTCCTTCGTGATGTAGGTGGACGTGGGCGTCGATGAATCCAGGAAGTAGGACTCCTCCCTTGCCATCAACAACTCCGGTTGCGTTGTCTGTGTTCTCACCGATGACATCACCGTCAATGACAACGGTTTGTGGCGCCGTGAGCTCAGTGCCGTTGAAGACACGGACATTATTGATGACTGTTTTTCGAGTACGCGACATGTTGAGTATAGGTCTCAAGCTCTAGTCGTGTATTTGTTGGTGTGAGAGTTGCCTTTCGATGAAACAAAGTCGCGCCGGTTCTGTCCTTATGCAGTCGTAATCATGTGGGACTATTACTCCCTGGTAGCCGGTATTGATCGGCAACCCGCCAGGCCATGGAGCTGTAATAATGGCAAATTTATTTAAGAGTCACAAGGGGAACCACCGTAGCTTCTTAGTAAATGTAGAAACTTCTAAACCATCTCAGGGCTGAGAATGTTGACTCCTGTTAATCTTCCGGGTTGATGGAACTCCAGTCACCCCAAGAATCTGACTCCAGACTCCATGTGGTGCCTATTTCTTCTTAACACAAGACAACATATTGAGCAATTCTAGCTTGAGATTTCCCAAACCTAGCATGGTCTTACACAGGTCTTACACATGAGGTCCATTGCACTGCAGCCATGTTCACGCTGTGATCGCCCATTCACTTCGAACCACGGGCGCTACCACCATGGCATCCAAAGGGACATGTGCCTGGCGGAAGAAGTCAAGTGCCACCGCGTCTGGCATCTCGATATGTGGAAAAGTGCTACTCAGACATGCAACAGTTAGTATTTGACGGGTTATCTTCATGTATTCGCATAAATACACGTCAAATGCATGCTCATGCAAGTCTCCAGGCTGATTGGCGATATTCACTGCATTCGCCCCGCTGCGCCAACAGCCCTTCCAACAATGCTTCGATAACTTCATCACTCTTTCAGCTCAGCGCAAGGCCCAAATCGTGTATCTAACATCGCCCAAGATATCCCATACGATTGTCGAGGCAGCTCGAGATGACAACAGAACGTCAGGCCTCCCTCCCGACCCAAGAGGCCAACGAGTCGGCCAGGAGACTTTACAACGCCATTCAGTCGCCATTTCCCAAGGCTGTGGAAAATTTCGAGTCCAAATGGACGGCATGGCGAGCAGCCTGCGAAGAACAACCGGCTGAAAAGAGGTACAGTTGTCATATCCTTCTCCATATTAACCCGTTCTCATCTCTTTGCAGCCTTGATGCCTGTACCCAAACAGTACAGTTTGATGCGCTCAAAAGGCTCGGTCCCAAGATTATCCCGTTTGTAGTGTTCAAGCTGTCAATAGCCGCCAACGGTAACTCCTACGGAGTGTTTCTATGTACGTTTCCCTGTCACTCTCTGTACCCTGTTCACTGAATCTGTGTAGACAACGCCCTTGAGAATGACCCCGAATACCGTGCAAAACCGGATGCGCCGCTTGTTACTCAAGAGATCCTACAGCGCCATAGCATTCGGGTCGTTGAGCTCAACCACCAGCGCCACAAGATCTATGAAGAACGCGTTGGGCTCTGGAAAGAACACTGCTGGAAGAACAGATTTCGCGCAAACGTCGGCATCTGTACCGAGTGCGATGAATACTTTGATCTGCTCGAAATGGGACCGAGCATCATCGCTCCCTTGATGGTGGAATACTTCCATGATCATGTAGGATATTGGTACGAACTTCTGCATGAGATTGTTCACGGTCGCAAGATGGGTGCGTACATGGTCCAGAAGGGGAACTTGTTCGTGGAATGTTGTCAGTTTTTCAACGAGGGCGACCATGACCAGGCGCCGATATATATTCCTACTGAGTGGGATATTTACATCTACACGCGGGAAATGGGGCCTCAGGTGCGGGAGTATTTTAGGAAGTTTAGTAAGTGAAGCTGAGGGCAGCGATTACAATGACGGAGTGAGCTGGGTAGGAATGGTACTTCTGGCAAGAGTATGTCTTTGGCCTATTTAAAACTACGTAAGTTGATCTAAGTAGCTGTCCTCTGCAGAGAGAAAAATGTGAACAAGATGATGTTAACCAACTTCTTCAAACTGAGGAGCAAGCACCAGTGTACGCTTCAATTGCACAACTTTCCACTTATCGCGATACACTCCCACACTCCTTCAAATGACTGCACACAGTAGCCGCCATCTCCTTAACACCGGCATCTGCATCCGCCCGAGTCTGCACAATGGATTCCGCCTCCAAGAGCACCCAGCCACTGAGCTCGTCTTTCGTGGCCGTATACTTGTCATGAGACCAATGTGACATTTTCTCCACCAAAGCTGCTTCGTTCGAATCGCTAATTACTTGTGCGTAGTTTGTCCAACCCGGTTTACCTCCGAAGCCTCGCTTGTATCTCACGCGATAGCTGACGTTCGTGGCAGTGACGTTCTCAGCGATGAGAGCGAGGCCAGTGAGGCACAAAACCGCGAATTTCAACATGGCGGATGGGAGTTGTATGAAACAAATACGACTCCTGTTTGAGATAAATGATTAGATCGATTCGATACCGAATTCGACGAGTAGTGCGGGCAACCAGAGCTAGTGTGGGTGCCAAAGCAATCCCTTACCTTGGTCAGTGTATACAGTTGGGGGTCTCGAGATTGTAATCTCGGTATTAAAATACTTAGCAATGATTGTGCTTTTATAGTCCGCCCTGGATACCCTAAGCTCGGTGAATTCCGGTGTATACCGGTGTCCGCAATACGCCTGCCGATTGCTCCGTGCTATCGGTATGCGGGATTGGTGGAAGATAAAGTTGGTTATGGACAACTTGGTTGACTACCTTTTGGATATAGGGCCGATACCAACACCTGGTAAATGTCATTTAAAGTCCACCAGCGATATGCCTTGAACTCAATTCGCAAATATAGCCGGTGTGCGTATATGTAAGACCGAAGTCTAAGGTTGTTTCCGTCTGCACTAACTTGATAGAAGTTGCAAAGGGCTAATAAAAGGTAGCGCCACCGAACAAATAGGCACGAGGTTAATTACTCGGCTAAGATCGATACATATCCAAGCTCCAAATTTGAGAAACCGCCTCGGTGTGTACACGAATATTGAAACCTGATCATAGCTGACAAGTTGAGAAAGAGGGTGACTTTCACCCTATTCACTATAGGTACACGGTCTAGAGGTCCACACAGACGACTTCATTTCGTAATCGCACCATGTACAATAATACAATCTTGTATTCAATCTTTCATTGGTACAGGCATGTCTGATTAACAGTTCCCCCTGCAATCGTAAGAGTGCTCAAACAGCTACGGCAAAACATACCCTCCATCAATGAGAAAGTCGCTTCCAGTAGTGTACGTAGATGCATCACTGGCCAAGTACAAATAAATGCCCTTAATCTCCTTAACATGCCCTTGCCGCCCAAGCACAGCCATCCTATACGCTTCATTGACGGCCAATGGACTCGCACCCATCTTGGTATCAAAGAAGCCAGGCGAAACAATATTGACCCGCGCAAACTCCCGCCACTCCCGAGCCAGTGATTTGCCAAAGTGCGTGACATACGCCTTGCTTGCATTGTACACTGGCTGGTCGGTAGGGACATTGACAATGTGCCCGCTCATGCTGGAGGTAATGATGAGATTACCGGCTCCTTGACGCTTGAACACCTCACCGACGTATTTGGCACAATATACAACGCCATTAACTGCGGATTGTGTGGTGGTTAGACTGGTACGTAAGATATATAATGGCAGTACGCACCGTTTACAGACATCTGTTTGTCAAACTCTTCAAGGCTTTGCTCTAGGATGGGCTTTGAGATGGCCATGCCTTTTTGCTGGTTAGCGAATATTTGATGAGTTCCAGAATGAGCAACTTGCCTGCATTAGCAACAAAGACGTCGATTCTGCCGAAATCACTTTCGACCTTTGCAACAGCTTTTTGGACTTGTTGAGCGTCGGAAACTAAGCATCGATTAGTGACTTGCGCACAAGACAGGGAGGAATCGGCCCCTACCATCCACCTTGTAGGCAATAGTCTTGACTCCAAAACGTTGACAAACTTCTTCAGCTCTCTGAATCGCAACGTCATTTCTACAAACACATGTCAACCCAATCCCATGGCTCCAGTATCAGAAACTTACGAGTTGTACCAAAACGCAACACTTGCATTTGCTTCCGCCATCGCCTCAGCCACCGCCAACCCGATCCCATCGCCAGCCCCCGTAACAACGACAACCTTGCCCTTCATGTTGAATTGCTCAAACACGTTGCTGGACGTGTCCGGAAAGGGCTTGGGGAACCCACCCCGAACTTTGGCACAATCATCAAAGTTCATCGACATTTTGGAGGCATGTATTGTCTAGACTTTGGTCATTATCCCCGCTTCATTTGGGAGCACCTCTTTATCAAGACAGTCTTTAATCGGACGCACCCAAATCTCTATTCGGACGCACCCCCCCACATTCAGCCACAGCAGTCTCCGATAATGTCCCGGTCAAATTTGCTGCAAGTGATATCTCCAGTATTTCCACCATACCAACAACTACTTACAGTGCCTGAGTAGTACTTTGCTACCACACCAGGGTGACTTCCTACCTTAATCCGTTGCAACTACAATGCTATCACCAACCTTTTCCTTTTCCTTCCACTTTTTCTGTCCCTTCGCAAGCAAAATCTTCGTTATTTTATGGTCCTCCTCTACATCTGGAGAATGATGCTGTTTAGCTGGATTATTCCCGCCCCTGTGTCCCTTTGCCTGTTGACGAGTATCTCGAGTTGTGACTCTAGCAGAAACTTTACTCCGTTTTCGCCGAGGCTGTTGTTGGTCTGGTAGGTCGGCTGCGTCTTCCTCGTCAAGAGTTGACCCTAGCTCGAATTGAGAGTAGTTCCGACGTGCTGACCTCTTAACGCCACTTCGTGTTGACCCTTGAGGCGCAAGTTGATGATCGGGAATCGCACGTTCGTTGCCAAATGGTTCGCCATTTTGTGGTCGTCCCTTGGGTATTCCCATCGGAGGACGCTGTACCTGAAGAAGAGGATCGTCAATTTCTCGAGATCGTTTGATGTGCCAAAATGGATCCAAGTCTTCCCTCTTCAGTGGCTTATCTTGATCAGCTAACCTGAGGAGCATGTGAGCACAAGGCAAGCCGTATTGAGCCTTAGTAGAGCCTGTACACGCTAGTAAAGGCTTCTTGGAGATCTGGCCTGATTCCATAAGCCTGTGGATCTCGTTGAGTTGGTCTAGTGCCCAACGAGTGACACTTAAAGGCAGCTGGCCAAGCCACTCTCTTCCTGAGAACTGGTTCCGAATGGTGGTGTTTGCTTGTTGTATTTTGTCTTTATATAGCAGACGTTTATCCACTGTCTGACTAGCTGTGGCCTCTTCGACATCAGGGAGGTCGGACCGAAGGGATAGGTTGTAGGTCTTCAGAGAATGATGGTTTGACTCGGCCGGTGCTGTCGTAATCAAACCGAAGTTCCGATAATGGCGAGTATAGCAGCATGCCCATTCTTTCTTCAAAGGTAAATATGTGCTCTTGAGATAACTCAGAATGTGCTCCTGGTGTTCAAAGGTCTCTTGAAGTTGCCGCCATGCTTGATTGAACTCGTCCTCCGATCTGCTAAATACCATATGTCTCCAGAGGAGGTACAGACCAGCTCGAGTTTTTAATACTCGTTTGGGAACAGCGCCAAGTTTGGAATCCTTCATATCTTTAACATTGACATTCCCACGTTCCATCTCTTGAATGTCAGCAGTATCTGCATTGTCACTATCGCTATCTGTCTCAGAGCCATCGGTTTTCTTCCACCACTTCTTAATAGATAAGACCACATTGCTGTTGATATGGAAGACACATAGCTGAAGTTGCGCATTAGGAAATATTTGCCGTGCTGCAGCACGCAGCTGGTCGTCCTTATCCGTGATAATAACTTTTGGCGGCGCGATGTTGCCTGCTTGTTGGAATCTCGACAGCTGTTGGAGGAACCACTCATAAGTAGCAACTTGTTCGTTATTAAGAAGGCCATAACAAATTGGCATGGACGTCTTCTCCGACGATACAGTTACGACAGTAACCAAAGGCATTTTATAGCAGTTGGTCTTATATGTAGCGTCAATCTGGAGACATGACGAGAATTGTTGCCACATCTTTCCCCCTTTATGATAAGCCCAAGCGGCATTTCGAAAACGGAACTCATCATGAATCCAGTCTAAGCCCCATATCCAGACTCTCTTCGACTCAGAGAGCGTCCGTACAAAGTCATTGGCGGGGCCGTAGCCTTGACGTTTGGCTTGGTTGACTTTCCATCGCCAGTTATATATATCTGTCCTGCGAATAGCAATCTGAGGCCACTTTTGGCACAGTTGCTTGTGAACGGATCGAGAAGAGATCGTCTTGTCAAGACAAAGATCTTTCAGGAGGTTCATTTGTTCGTCTGTTAACTTTCTCCATTGGTAGTGCTCGGTGAGGCCTTGTGATGGCCCGTGGTCTCGATGAAGGGAGCTGACAACTCTCATGGACCATTCGTAGTTGTTGGCATGGAGGGACTGAACGATAACTTTGAACGGGCAGTTGGCGGCCAACTTCGTTGTATTCGTGTTCCGTATTTTGGCGATTGACTCTCTGGGCTTATAATACCGACTCTTATCACAGACAAGCTCACATTTTATTGTTCTAGTCTTCGCCTTATTCTTTTGACTTCGTATCGTGATGAGGCCCATCCGATTCTGAACACAAAACTCCTTTAGGCTGTCGAGGAGCAACTCAAGAGACTCATAAGTTGTTGTTAGAAGAGGAGAGTCCGATGGAAAGACTGCCTCCCATGGTTCACCATTCCAATCCTCAGATTCATCGATCTCGTTACATTCATCGGAGTCACTAATAGATTCATCTGCTGAGTCGACAGGTAGCGTTTCAGACGGTTCGGGGAAGCCTGGAGGGTGCGCCATAGCCAGCATTAGAAGAGTCTTATCGACGGCTTGTAAAGCTATTGTATTCAATACACTGCGAATTAACATATTTGTCTTAACAGGATTTTATGGCTATATGCAGATTGGCGCTTCTGTTCAAGATCTAGGACTTCTGCATGTCTCGAAGTCCTAGCATCTAGACCGCAGTCCTGTAAGAACTACTGGGACGCTTGCTACCCACTGACAACTGACAGTCGGTGGTTTAGAAGTCAAAGAGGAATTTCTATCACCTCAATAATGCTTAATTGGTTAGTTTTAAGAATGGCGACAATGACAACCAACACTGAACAGTTTCGACGTCGGTTGCTTCAGTCCGCGAAGTCGGAGGCTATGTGGCTTAAGGTACCTTAGGTGTGGCTGAATGTGGGGGGGTGCGTCCGAATAGAGATTTGGGTGCGTCCGATTAAAGACTGTCTTTATCAATGTGGTGCGACGTCGGGCCACTAAACGCCGATGGGTTTGGTGTCGGAGCACTGTGGGCCGATGAACTGGTTTGTTAGTGCTACGGAATGTGTAAGCTGTGTGTGGCTAACAGAAGTTTGGGTGTGTTAGTTTTACGATGAGTTAATTGCTACTGTGTGCAGGCCCGGTGATGTTGTCTGTTAGAGCCTGATGCAGCTTGTCGTTGCATTTGGCGGGATTAGTCGCCGGAAGACATCAAGTCTACCCTTGCATGTCTAAAATGCGGTTGACATGTCACAAAACACCGTGTCCGTCGTTGATGGTTGGTCGTTGGTCGTTGGTCTACCGCGAACAGAAGGCATTGCCACAGTCCATGTACAGCGTATTGTGCTTAACCTCTCTTCACTACTACAGCAAAATGAACCACGTAAATCCAGCCATCGCTCTGTTGGATCCGCAGTCTTAACCGCTCATAAACAACACTCCATGCCCTCATCAGCCAGTTGACACATCGCGAGAACGACATGCAGGGTGGCCGTGTTGACAACCTCATTACAAAGTCTTGCAGGTTCCGTATCAAAAGTAGCGCCTTACCTTTTATGTCAAGTTTTAAGCTCAATGACAAACTTACCCATTTCTAGCCCATCTAATTGTCCAATTGGCGACGATGGCCAAACCAGGTTTAATCCCCGTCTCAGCGTCCGACCTGGGAATGTCCTAAAATAGGCAAACTAGCGACAACAAAGAACATCTCCGACATTGAATAAACATTTTATTTGCTCAGCATTCAAAGAGACCTCAAGAGTTTCGCTGATAACGCGCCAGTGTCTTCAAACGGAACAACTGGAGCACGGGACATCCAGGCACGGTTCCCGTCTGCTTGCCTTCTCTTCACCTTTTTGTACCAGATGTGAACCTAGCCCAGTTTCTTGTAACGTCACCGTAAGTAAAGTTGTTTGCGACTTGTGGCAGCATTTAGTATAGATGTATGACGCAGCTGGAAACGCTGAAGCTGCGACAAGTGAAGCCACTTGAGCGTTAGGAATGTATCTCAGTAGATGTCAAGCTGAGACGCATAGGCGGCGGTAAAGCTGCTTCAGTACTGAAATCAAACAATGGATAGCTCGAAACTACTTCTACCTAAACCACCCAAACGCACTGGGCGGAAGCTGTTTTGTCGGGCTGCTCGTTATAATCGTCTGTACTCAGTCTTTGTAACAACCCGAATAACCTTAGGAGACGCAAATCTCACTCGCCACGAGAGCAGTCTTTCTATATCACACGTTGTGCATTTGCAGACGCTCTTTATTTAGCCGGGCGCTCAATGTGTGTTACTAACAAGAACCCAACAGGGGAGCACAATAAAGCCAAAACACACATCACAACCCTTTGTTTGTTGCCCAGACGACTCCATAGCACAGTTTTTTCTTTATAACTAACTCTTTGTTTTGCCTCGTATAGCATGTCCGTTTCACTACCAATAAGGTGCTGGAGGGTCGAACTCACGCACTGCGTGCAGCATTGCCTGTGCTTGTCTCTACAGTCTCAAGTGGAAGCAGCACCTTCACACGGGGGAGCCCCAATCCAAACTTGACCGTTTTCAGCAATTCTATAAATTTCCCAATGCTAATGTTAGTTTAAATGCTACGGCATGAGCTGCTAGCTGCTCAAATATGGACAACTTGAAGACAAGACACAAGGCATTCACCAACAACAATAACATACCATTTGCACAATATGGCATTTCAGTTCCTACCCGCCTGGTGGTTTGGCTACATCCCCGTCACCTCCAACAAGGTGGAAGCGGAGGACCAAAGTGAAGACCAGTCGCTCGTCGGGAGAGTCTACGTTCAACGAAGAAAAAGTCGCTCCTTTGTCGTCCTGTCGCTCATCAACCTGGTCTTGTTCCTCGCTAGTGCAGCTATGTTGGTACGAATTCTGGCGAAACCTGAGAGAAAGCCTCTCAATGCGGAACTAAGAGCCGCTTCTAGCTACAGTATGTCCGCTGCCCGGTAACAATTTGCACGATAGGCTGCGACACTAATGTAAGCTACAGGTCCTATTTTCGACATGTTAGACCTGGAGCCTACCTGCAAGAAAATTAACGGCACCATCAAACCGATGGGATCGTTGAGCATCGGTAGGCATTTTCCAAGCCCAATGACAGACGCCATCTGGGAAGAGGATATTGAGCTACTGCGACCAATACCAATTACACGGGAGCAGGTCATCAAACTTGGCAAGAATCCCGAAACTGTTGCAAAGCTTGAAGATGAAGTTTGGGGGCTCGGAGATGATGCCTACGTCGCATCGCTCGACATTTTCCATACTCTGCATTGCTTAAACACGTGAGTTCACCAGTATCTTTATTTGGCGGAGGCAGTATGATTGTACCTGTGGCTAAGCCGTATGACAGTTTGCGAAAGGCAGTGTACGCGCCGTATTATAACCTGACAATCGGTACGTTGGTTGACTGTGGGATCATATTCATGGAGACGCATGTACTAATATGAGCTTAGCGGATGAGACAAAGAAGCATCTACCAGCAGTGGTTCATCTAAACCACTGTGTGGATATTCTATTTCAGCACATATCTTGCAGGTACGCAGGTCTGCAGTTACGACGGCACGTCGCAGAGGCTAACGGACCACACAGCAACAACGCCAACCTAGTCACTAGGCATTGGACAAAAGGCCAAGAGTATCCCGTACCGGACCTGTGAGTATCTCCTCCCTCTTTCTTTGCCATGCGACCCAGTATCGCGCATATATCAGTTCTTCGCTGACTTGTGACCCCACACAAACAGTTCTATTACCGCACATTGCATAAACTTCGAAAAGCTCACTAAGTGGAACAAAGAGGCTTCAATTGACTTGAACAAGTACATCAAGGTTATGAAGAAACCAGCCGGTGTGAAAGAAGAACCTGCTGAGATCTGATGCATGGGGAACGGGGCAGTCCAACCTACCTATGTAGTTACCTTCAACACGGCAATTACGACGAGCATTGCCCATCAAAACCTCGGTAGTTGTACTCCTTCCTGTTTTGAATAATGGAGAGACGAATTATAGGCCTGCGGACCCCGCACATGAACCAACGTTTGAAACCACAGGGATTCAGAACGCCATATTTATGCTTATGCTTTCGCCTGCTCGTCTTGTCGAGTGCGGCTGCATATCTCCGTGAGGCGATTTCCCGGTCACTACTGATTGGTGGCCTGGTGTTTCAAGAACACAAACACCTGCCAGGATGAGAATAGCCGTCAAGAGCTGTACCAGAAACCCATCTTCCGCACATGTGTCGATAGCCTCGCTTTTTCTCGGTGCGTGATAGCGGAACACTCCGCAATCCGGAAATCAGACTTGAAGGCATTCTGAGTTTTGTCGGCTTAGGCAAAACAGGTTAGTTCTTCTAGTAAAAACGTATAGCTCATACAATACAATGCATCGTTATCCGTCATTTGCCGGCGTTTTCATGTGTCTTTGTGCTTGTGAAGAAGTGGAATAATACCGATACAGTTCGGTTTAAGCCGTGGGCTGTATAATTCGCGAGGTCTCCGAGGTAGCTCTACGGATATATAAAGACTCGGACAACCACCCACACAATATGTTTTGTTTCTTCACACTCACAATTCACCATTCCCATTACCATCTTTGGAACAAAGAAGTCTTCAGACCACGCTTCCGCACTTTCATCATGCTCTTTGATCGTTTTGCCCTGGGCGTCGCCCTCCTTGTGCCAGCCGCTGCTGCTGCTCCATCTGGTGATATCAAGCCTAGAGAGGATATCGTTGGAGGTTCTCCTGCCCGGGCTGGAGAGTTCCCCTGGATTGTCTCGCTCTCTCGTCAGGGACGGCACTTCTGCGGCGGTTCACTCCTTAATGAAAGAACCGTTGTCACAGCTGCCCATTGCGTCGCGAATGCAGACGCCAGGAGCACTCGCGTCCGAGCAGGCTCTACCCGAGCCTCTACCGGCGGAACCCAGGTCGGTGCCGCTACGTTCATCTCTCATCCAGGCTACAGAGGCTCGCCGGAAGGGGGGTCGGACATTGCTATCATAAAGCTTGCCCAACCTATCCGTGCCGGTGGCAATATCGCCTACGCAAAGCTTCCCGAATCCGGCTCTGATGTGTCTGGTGGTACCCAACTCGAGGTGGCTGGATGGTAAATACCAATATTTGCTTCTTGGTACTATACAAACACTATTTATTTACTAACTGCAAAACATTAGGGGTGCTACGGATACAGAGGGCCAAGGCGGGGGAAGCGAAACCCTCAACAAAGTCAGGGTTCCCGCGGTTGACCGCCAATCATGCAGCCGGGCATGGCAAAGGGAGATCGGTGGGCGGATTGACGAGACCATGATTTGTGCTGGATATTCTCAAGGTGGGAGGGACTCGTGCTTCGGTGACTCGGGTGGTCCTATCGTTGATGCTAGTAGCCGCGTTTTGGTTGGCACTGTCTCGTTTGGTAAGCCATGTGCTAAACCTGGCTTTCCCACGATTTATGGCAACGTCGGTGCTCTCTTGGACTTTGTCACGAGCAACATGTAACTCCAGTTGCTTGTAACCCGAAACTGCTAGTTACTGCCAGTAACAGGAGGTTGCAGGGTTGTGATGAGGACATGGCGAGCTAGCCGTACGGCTCCAAGCAGTAAATTTCTACCCGGTGCTTAGCAACCAGATTGAACAGTTTTATTTTTGTCAAAGCAACTAGCCAGAGTCCCGATTGGTTATCCTACATATCCAATTTTGCCCCTTGCTAGTTGGATCAGAGAGTAGGACTGAATAGCAGCGACTCAAGCAAACACAATAACAGCAAGCTGGACTTCTGTTTGTCGCCGTATATATTTCAAGGCTTTTGTGATTACACCCATACGTTAGTTTTTATGACAATGTAGGACTATCTTGGGACTACAAGCAAGAGATCCTGGAGATCCTGGCATAGCCATTGCCGAATGTGGCCATGAATGTATACCGATATGTGTTGACAGTTAATAAAGTAATTAGCAACATTTAAAGGCAGGGGTGAAATTTTCAGTGCCCTTACAGTGCCCTTGCATGAACGCCCCATTCAGAGGATAGTGATTTGCCAGACACTTGACTCTTTGACATGCAGCAGTAGTTGGCTTGGGAGCGCTGGGAAATATGCTGTCCCTGCCTTGTTCTCTCCGACATCAAGCAACTTTTTCGCCGTCTATGCCGATAAATCAATTGTTTAATGCGAACGTGCGGGATATTAGTTGTCGCGCGGCAACTACGCGCCTCACTTTCGGGAACAAAGTCCCAGAGTACGGTTAGGTTAGGATACAGCGCCTAATCATGCTCAGGCATGTCAATGTTGCTGGGTGATGGATTTCCCGCCTGCAGCTGAGTCCGGTTTCACATGGAGTGTGATGGCGACGGGCACCATTAGTTCCGCCACTCGGGCAGTCATTGAACTTGCACAGAATTCGTCCTTCGTCTTTCGCGCTCTATTGGTGTGTTTGGTGACAACATAATGCATTCTTTCCGGTCCTTGGACATTGTAAGGTTTCAGAATTAGGGCGATATGGAGGGGCAAGAACTGGCATATCGAATCAAGGGTGAGTCAATCGGTAGTCGCGAAGAGTGACGATATTGAGTAGTCAACATAATATGTTAGGCCCTGCGTACCTTACGCTATTCTTCAGCCTTTGGGAAGCATCGATACAATGCATGGCTGCTGACATGGCAGACTTGCAGGTAGATACGTGGCATTCAAAGTTCCATTGGTTTGGCCGTGTCGAGTTAGAAAATTTTTAAAGGGGTTGATGAAGTGTATCAATATTTTTTAGTCTACTTAAAACAGCACATTGGTAAAAAAAATCAATCTGACAACCTCTCTACCCCTTTCTCGCTATTTTTAACGATAACTCATCATTCAGCTACATTTTTCAATTATGGCGCTTTCTCCAGTAGTCTTTTACTTATTAATTTCATGTCACACTGGTCTGTCTCTACCTGTCAACCAGACTGATGAAACTGAGCCGTCGTACAAAGCAGACCCAAATGGGCGAGGGACGATTAGTCTTTTATGGAGCAGCACAATCACATTCGGGCTATGTATTTGGACAGCAGTTCATTGCAATATGGTCCCGTGGCCGGGGTTCCGGAATAAATTTTATTACAAATTAATTTGGATGGTATGCGCAGTGTTGCTTCCGGAGTTTATAGTATGTGTTGCGGTGTTTCAATGGAGACAAGCGCAGCGGATACATGAGCGCTGGAAGAAAGAATTCGAGGACTTCGATTGCGACCATGACCCATTTGTCAAAGATTGGCTAGGTATGGCCGGGGCATTCTTCGTCGTCATGGGAGGGTTTGTGGTCCAGGAGACAAGCTGCAGGGTTGAGCCCAGTGCCATTCAGGAGGCAGAAGGGCATAATTCACTACCCACGGCTGAGAGAGATACGCAGAACTCGACTCAGGGAGCAAAAGAATCCGAGCCAGATTTGATCACTACGATATGTCCGGCGGGATTTGAAGAACTACTCAGAAGCAAGATTCTCCACGACAGCATCCGCGCGGGAAAGTTGACCACAGCGCATTTTCTATCTCGCAATATTGAGGACAAGGGAAAGGCAGACGGTGTCGCCAAGTTTTTCGTCTCCCTGCAGGTTCTGTGGATGGCGGTTCAGTGCCTAGGTCGGAAAATGGCTGGATTGCCCCTGACACTACTTGAGTACCACGTCCTTCTCCAGGTATTGTATTCTATTGTGGCCTATCTATTCTGGTGGAGTAAGCCGCTAGATGTCGCCGAACCGATTGTGCTTGCCCCAGACACGGTCCGGTTATCAGAATTGGGACACGATATACGACACATGGGCGGAGAGTTTTCAATGTATCCGAAATTTATTACGGAACGGAGATCCTGTGGTGGTTTTGGCAAGATGTTTTATCGCGCGGCTTATGACATCATTGTAATTGGTGGCTATGAGTTCAAGGCAAGCACTACAAGCTGGAGTGAAGCCTTGGCAATGGGAATAGGTATCATCAACGGGGGGCTTCATGCAATTGCCTGGAACTCGCGCTTTCCTACTAACACTGAGCGACTCCTCTGGCGGGTCTCATCTATTGGAACGGGCTTAATGCCGTTGATGATATTCTTATTGGTATGGTGTCAGGATGTGGAGGTATATTGCGTGTGGTTCACTTACAATACGCGATTTTGCGATGACACCTTCCGACATAAAATGCTTGAACTGATGCATCATAAAGTCAAGATCCATCAATTCGATCAACAGCTGCATGACAAGAGAACAGGGTTGCTAACATGGCTACCTGTCTGGGCAAAGCGTCTTCAACTCGGAGTTGTCCTCGTGGCTCTGCTTGGTTATTTTATCAGTGTTGCATATCTCACGGTTGAAGCATATATAAGCGTCAGGAGCTTGCCCCATGGTGCATACTCAACAGTTGAATGGTCGGACTTTATTCCGCATCTTTAGAAATATAGACCGTATTGTGGGATATTGCCTCGTAAGAACCCGTAGGGATACGGTCAACTCGACGTAGAACAAGATACCTGGAATACTTGTTCCTGGTGGCTTTTAGTGCCAAAATAATACGAATCAGTGTCGGCGTGATTCTTGCATCGTGGGACTAACCCGTTTTATGTTTCATTCGATGCGATCAAAGTTGCACATTCTGGCCCAGCGGCCGGTCTCACATTAAGGATGCATTTGCATCTTGACAGAGGCATCTTGACACAGCGGTGACAGTTTGCAGACAGGGAAACCAAACTAGTGTCTTTGAGCTGTCAGCTTTAGAGATGTAACCTCTCGGCAAATAAGTTCAACTTTCATGCAATTTTGTGTTTCTCAATGGCACAGATTTCTTTACCTATATTTTCCATATGGACAAACTCAGCACCTTGCGTCATCTAATGACTAGTCCGCGGCACTCGGAAGTATGGTGAGCTGCTCACATCTTATACGTCAAGACCTCAGACCATCATAATACTTGGATTTGATGGATCGCTTAGGAACGTTTCCCATTGCATGTTTCCTTTACCAGGAATCTTCCGTTCCGCCCAGAACGAACAAATGAGAGGCTTCGCCCTTCGCCATGCCGAGAGCGTGGACCGTGCGATGATGAAATCGAGCCAAAGTAATGCCCTCCTTTGCAGCGCGTCATGTTGGGCCTCCAAGAACGCAATTGCGACGGGCCAAACAAAGGGGGAGAATGGACGCGAAGTACAATGCCGTAGGGACTCAATGTGGGTTAATGATTGTTCAACCAGTGATTGTACCTCCTCTGGTGGCGTGTTCCTAACAGTGCGCTTGAAGTAGATTATGGAAGCGTAATAGAAAATCCAAGAATATTCACGGGCCAAATCGCCTCCCGTATGTGTCTCACTGATGCCCCTCAAGTCACGCGGCATGGCAAGGTACAGCTGCATCTCCATTCGGTCAAAATCTGAAGCTGAATCCCCAACAGATTGTGATGGTTCTCTTCCTTGGCCATTGCGAAGTCGCACTGCGGTCATGATTTCATCACTAATCAATTCTAGGGTCTCTCTGCAGAGTCCGAAGATGTGATACAGATAATATGTCCCTGGCATTGCCCTAAGGTCAAAACAGAGACTTTCGTTATGTGAAAGCTCCGGTAGGAGAATCTGTGATCGAAGGAACATTGCTGTGCCTGTTAGAGTCTGATATAGGATAGTTGCTGTTTCAGTCTGCGTCAAATCTTCAACTGAACTTTTCTGGAGCCATCGTGCGGCTCCTCGTAGGTGATTCTGCCAAAAGTCTGGCCCAACTGTGACTGGCTCGTAAGTCAGGCACATGAGCAGCGATGCCAATACAGACTCTCGTTGGCATGGGTCATCCCTTGACAAGTTATGCTGCAGATGGTGAATGCCCTGGTTATGATGGGACAGGGCCAGTGTCATGAAGTCAGACTGTCGTCTCACATCCTCTGAATTGGCCGAGATGTGGAAAGCAGCAGCTGAGCATATGAGGTAGAAGAGAGCAACAGACCCCGAGGATTCCGTTGCAGGACATAGCGCACCTGCGTTGGCTATCGGCACAAAAATGCTCTTCAGGGGATTTGAAGGTCCGGGAATAGGCATCAAAGCATCGCTCAAATGGTCAACCCAGTGCTCGATCAATTGGCGTTGATGATGCAAGCTAGACAGCAAATCGATGTGCCGTGGGGTATGAACAGTCCGCCGATCTACACTTCCGTGGCCAGCGTAGACAGGTGAGGAGGCGGATGAGGGAGAAGGGCCCTGTGTGCGGCAGCTTGCAACACTCTGGGACGGACTATCCGCGCAACCAGACTCAATTGGCCTCAGCACACCTTGGGATCCTGTTGCTGGTCCTAAGGGGGGCCCAGGAGAGAGTGATGGCGAAGGGAGACGAGAGGGTGAATCGCTCTGTTGTCCACGAGACAAAACGCTCGTATCGACTTGTTGACTTGATATGCCGAGGCTAGGTGAGCCAGAAGTTCTGGAAAATGACCGCGACCTATAGCTTTGCTCTGACGATGGTGGTTGAACGTCAATGGACGCGGAGTCTAAGTGCTCTCTTCCGGTCACACCATGTTCTGGCTGGGCATCGTTTGTTTCGGGCAAACACGGCGATCCTTCAAAGTCGGAAAGGGTAAGAGACCTCCACAACAGTCTGGCGCGGTAACCCGGATACCCGGAACACTGAATCCGCGAATTCAAGCATCGTTGACATGAGGGCCGCTGTTCATCACACTTTACGTGCCTGGATCTGCAGGTCATGCAGCCAGAAAACGTCTTGGTCCGTACGCCAAAGCGACGCTGCTTCTTCCGAGGTCTCGGCATGTCATCCATGTTTGGGGGTTTCGTTATGGAGACATGAAAGTATGTATGTCCCAAATGCCTGTTGTGCAGGTTGGTGAGAGTCTGGCAGGAGACGCAGAGTAGAGCGAGGTCGACAAGGTGGCACGTGACCCCCATTGAAGATGTTTGTGATCAATGATGGGGCGCAAGAGTCGCAAAACCCACTGCGAACTCGGCATAATTTGCCGAATTGGGAAATACATTTCTTTCCGCGATGCCTACTCCACGATGCTTGTGTGAATTGATATGCGGGGAATTCATAAAAGCTGTCTGGTATCCCGATTCCGTGCATATGCCGCCAATCATACAATTCTCTTCACACAGGGGTAACGTGACCCTTGTTCATAACCTCCACTCAACCTCCGCCTTAGCTGTCATTGCGTAGCCGACATTGTCCGCATTGTTAGCCTCTACATTATAAAGGTGCATAAAGTAGTTTATTGTCATCTCCGGCACGGCGTGCTTACATTTCACCGTAATACGTAATTCTTTCGTCTCAAATAACATCCATGTTTGCCGTAGATGATGATTCTGACACCCCATTGGGCATGTTGGCCCAGAACGAAGATTATGTGTCTCCTGCACTCCTCGTCAATGCATCGTTGGCGCCGTGGTTTCGTCCCATCAGAGGTTACAAGCCGGAAATCATGTTTTCGAAGTCTATTATGCTTGCTGTCCCCTCTTTTGGGCCAATCCATATCAATAGTTGTCAGATATTTCGTTGATCAGGGTAAGCCGCCATACAACTACATGCTCACGAGCTCAAGATTTGCCTCAAATTTGCGGTATAGCTTTCTTCCTTGGCATGAGATAGATGACGCAAGGATAACCGTAATTTGGACGAGCTTCAGTCGATACTCATACAATGCACTAGCTAATAGAGGCTGTACAGCGCGTGCACAATGAACAATATTGACATACGAATATAAAGTGCCCACGTGGAAACTTTGCCAGTGAGTAATACGATATACGATATACTGCGATACAAAGTGATGTCCAGTGGCAGTTTGTGAGCCACGCTGATTCAGAAAAGCGAATCTTTCTACCTAAACTTCATGTAGAAGCACAGTGTTGCAGCTCCCGCCATGGGCTAAGTCCATGGGAAATCATATTCTAAGAAATCGTTGATCGCGGTGTTCCCTTATGAAACAAGCTGTGGGGATCTCAAATTTTAGACTTGTTCAAGATGGCCTCCAAAGCTTTAACGAGTTCTCTAACTTCCTCAACCGTATTGTAGTGAAGGAATGAGCATCGGATCACACCATTCTTCGCATCAGCACCAAGAACATTGTTGAACAATCTCTCAGCATAGAAGCTTTTGTCGGCTACAGGCCTGCATTTGGAAGTCTCATATATCTCTTGAACCACCTCGGTAGGAGTGCGCCCCAACACGGTGAAACTGACAACAGGAACCCTTAGATTTCGATCACCCCGGGGCTCACCATACAGTTGGATTTCGGGTCGGGAACGAACGAAACGCAGCAGCTCTTCCTGCAGAGCACCTTCCTGTTGCTTGATCCAATCCCAACCAACACTGCGCAGATAGGTCACGATGGGGGGGATGCTTTGAATCAGTTCGTAGTTTCCACCAGCCAGGTTCAGAAGATTGTACGCGCCAGATTTAGGTAGGAAAAAATGACCCAGGCTTTCCAGTTCGCCCTGAGCCGACTTTTTGATGAAGGCCATGGCCATGTGCGGGCCATAGACCTTATACCAGCTGAAGAAGTAAAAGTCCACACCAAACGCCTGGACGTCAATAGGCGCATGCGGAGCGTACGCCACACCGTCCACACTAACCAGCGTCTTGGGGTTGATGCCTTTGATCGCTTTACATATAGCTGATACGTCTGTGATGGATCCAAGCACGTTGCTGGTATGCGTGAAGCAGACGAGTCGAGTGTTTTCAGTCACGAGAGCCTGGGAGATCAGGTCATCCGCTTCCAGCTTTGGGTTGGTCTGAGTGTTCTTGGAGGGAATCCACCATTTGATCTTGAGATTTTTCCATTTCGCTACTTGCACCCAGGCAGCTAAATGAGCTTCGTGATCGAGACTGCTCAGAACGATTTCGTCGCCGGGTTTGACCACGAGAGCTGTGCTCACGTTGCGGACGAGTTGAGTAGTCGCAGACCCGAAGACGACTTCGTCGACTGAAGCATTGATGTACTCCGCACCAGCCTCGTAACCCGCATTCAACCTGGCGGTGGCCTGCTCAGACAGAGGATATGGCGAAGCTGGTTGGACGTTCATGTTCATGAAATACTCATGAATGGATTCAATGCACGTCTTGACCACCTGGGCTCCGGCAGCGTTGTCCATGAAGATTTGGTCCTGGCTGAGAGCCGGAAATTGAGACCTGATGCGTTTCATGTCCATGGTGATAGTCGTTATAGCCAATAGCTGTGTATGTGAGAGTGGCTGCGGGGAAGAGATGGATGCGAGTGTATTGAAGAACGTTGAGAAATGCCCCTAGCTCATAACTAAGGGTTGTTTCGTCCTCTTATGTATTCGCTGACGGAGGGGCATAAAGAGCTAAGACGCAACTTAGCGTCCGAACGACCACAGACAAACGGTCAAAATGAGTAGTCATCATACGCTCGGTACACAATACCAGAAACGGCTGAGCCCTCCCAATGTTCCAAGCGCCGTACACCAGTTACATAATAAGTTGGAGCCGAGTCAACGATAAGCATGTAGGCGACAAGCAATGATATCTTTAGCCGAAGGTCGACAAGGACATTTAGTGGGTTGAGGTGGCTTTTGTCGGGATATCCAGGCCCTTTTTGGTACGCTTTTCACACCCGTACGCCACTTTTTTGTGACAACATGAGACTATCTTGGGGAGTGAGAGCGAGAGATTCTGGAGATCCCAGCACAGTCTTTGCCGAATGTGGCCATGTATACCGATACCCGTTGACTCCACTCCTCGCTTCTGCTCCAGCTGTTGGTTTGCCATTCCCGCGTCAAGCTTAATATGGGCTTTGGCGTTTTGGGCTTAACTAGTGCCGTTTCTCACACCGTATTGCTGCTCAGCTGGCCAAGACAATGGGAAGCATCGGCATCTAAACCAGGTGAGCCTGGGCTGGCAAAGGCAGAGTTGTGCCCACTAGAGCATGATCCGGGCAACGCCAACTCTTTGAAACAAAGTGACTTTCACACTAAAATGATCATCTAATAATGTAATAGACGACACTTAAAGTGACACTATTAGCGATGTCCCTTGTCTGTTATGAACCAGTTCGATTCAATATACCTCACGCAAACCTTCCCAAGCGCCGGTCCTCTGGCACCCTCCAACCACCCTCTCTTACGTAGATGAGAAGCCCTGAAACCCAAAAATCACACCTTATGTCATTTGCGTATGATATAACTATTCAATGAAGGAGATGCTTTTACGAGCGAGCGAGTTACGCCATATTTTGCTCTTCGGGCAGAGTATGAACTACCCGAGATTCCCTTGTTTTTTTCCAGAGGAATGGAACAACGCTGTTATTAAATAGGAAACAAACCTTTTAAAACATGAACAGCCGCAGAAAGATCGCAAATTGCTGCCGAGGAGTGAAACTTCGTATACGGAAGTGCTAGACGCTCCCCTTGCCGCCATTGCAGGCCATGGCCAAACCATTCAGCCTCTCGTCACTAGCCGCCTAGGTTGGTACACACGTAATAAAGTTCCTTAAGTTTCCGACTTGAAAGAATACATGTAAGCTGAACTTGGTTTATCCGCTTCACTCTAACAAATTCTCAATGCGGTAATGTATCCCGACCTCTGTGCTCAAAGTCGAGCATGAATCTGGGGCCGTTGTTGACGACTGACTACACAACCTCACTGTATATATCTTTACATATCATTGGAACTTTCCAATGACCGATAATGCCTCTTCTTTTAACGTTTTGCTATCTTCACAAAGTTAAGATAAGGCGAAATGGCGAAGTCTACTCCATCCACTTTAGACCTGTCCCACAACCATGTCGAGGACGTTGCAATACCGCGCAACGAAGGTATCCGGAGAAACATTGTTCGGAGCTTCAAGAAAGACAACAGTTGTCCGCCAGCAAATAATTCTTCGCCAGACAACGATATCGAAGCTGGAGCACGCAATGTGGCCACTTCTCCATTACATCGTCGCCTGAAGAGCCGACACCTTCAGATGATTGCAATTGGCGGGTCTATCGGTAAGCAATAGTCCCAAAATACTGTTGCGAAGGTGTCTAATATATCAAGGTACCGGATTGTTTGTTGGTTCGGGAGCAGTTTTGGCAGCAGGCGGCCCAGCATCTGTCCTCATTGCATACTCCCTGATAGGCTGCATGATATATTGCATGGTGCATGCCCTCGGGGAAATGGCTGTTCTATTTCCAGTTGCAGGATCCTTTGCACACTACGCTACGCGTTTCATTGACCCAGCCTGGGGCTTTGCCATGGGGTGGAACTACGCACTCCAGTGGCTTATAACTCTGCCACTGGAAATCGTCGCCGCGTCTCTTACCGTCGACTTTTGGAACCCTGGCGTTCCCAACGCGGTGTGGGCAGCTGTATTCTGGGTACTAATTGTCTCGATCAACTTGTTTGGGGTGAAGGGATATGGCGAGGCCGAGTTCTTGTTCTCCCTTATCAAGGTCATAGCTGTGGTTGGCTTCATGTAGGACTTCCCCAGCTCGTGCATCAGACACCGTACATCACTGACTAGCCGAAAGTATCCTTGGCATCATCCTTGACTGTGGAGGCGGCCCTGACGGGAACTATATAGGTGGAAAGTACTGGCA
The DNA here is from genome assembly GCF_001653235.2 of Pochonia chlamydosporia 170. Lineage (NCBI taxonomy): Eukaryota > Fungi > Ascomycota > Sordariomycetes > Hypocreales > Clavicipitaceae > Pochonia > Pochonia chlamydosporia. The sequence goes on along the minus strand of NC_035791.1, from coordinate 5,650,419 downwards.
CGATCCAGGTGCTTTCAATAATGGCTTTAAAGGGCTCTGCAGCGTTTTTGTCAATGCAGCGTTTGCATTCGGTGGCACCGAGCTTGTTGGTCTGGCCGCAGCTGAGACAGAAAACCCTCGCAAGTCTCTCCCTTCGGCTATTAAACAAGTATTTTGGCGGATAACTCTGTTCTACATCATATCTCTCACACTTGTCGGCCTCCTGGTTCCGTATACACACGAAAGACTTGTGAGCGGGCAATCATCCGTCGATGCACAAGCCTCTCCGTTTGTCATTGCCATTGAGAACGCGGGGATCGCAGGACTGCCTTCGGTGATGAATGTTGTCATTTTGATTTCCGTGCTCTCCGTCGGGAATTCTTCCGTTTACGCCTCGTCTCGGACCCTAGCCGCTCTTGCAGACCAGCATCAAGCACCCCAATTCCTGTCATATATTGATCGCAAAGGGCGTCCCATCTGGTCCATCTGCGTTGCGTCCGCTTTGGGACTACTTTGTTTTCTGGCGGCATCCGATAAGCAAACAGAGGCGTTTCTCTGGATGGTGGCAATCTCAGGACTGTCTTGTCTATTCACGTGGGGCTCAGTGTGCCTCTGTCATATACGCTTCCGCCGCGGGTGGAAGGTCCAGGGGCATAGCCTGGACGAGTTAACATTCCGCTCACAGCCCGGCGTTATTGGCTCTTGGGTAGGTTTTCTTTTCATATGTCTTGTTCTAGTGACACAGTTTTGGATCGGTGTGGCACCTGTGGGCTACGAGACAATGAGTTCCATGGAAGTGGCCAAATCATTTTTCTCGAGCTATCTTGCTGCACCGATTGTTATTCTCTGTTACATTTCTTACAAGCTAATCTTTCGAACCAAATTTATACGGTCGAAGGAAATGGACTTGGTTACTGGTCGCCGCGATATGGACATTCGTCATGTGGTTGAGCCGGAGAGAGCCGAGCAAGCGCAATGGCCAGCCTGGAAAAGGGTCTACAAGTGGTTCTGCTAGGTACGGAGCCGGGAGTTGGCAGCAGAGAACAGAGAACCAAATACACTGGGCTTTATCATCTCTCAAAATCGGGTTCTAGACTTAAGTTACATTTGAAGTTACGAGCCGCCTTTATTTCAACCAGACAAGGACTAGCCAAGTTGTGACATGCTGCATGGGCCTGTTTCGGTGTAGCTGGATTTGCTTGGACTTAACTTGATCTAGCTGAAAGTTAGATAAAAAATGATCACTGGAGTTTCAGAACCGGACAAGTAGTTGTACTACTCTGGCCATATCACAATACTACCAGCAACGTAACTGTACACTTTGAAAGCACTGAGTAGTGGTGTGTTGAAGTTCCGGTTTACAGGGGGACGAGCTTTTGAGAGAGCCCCGCGACAGTCCAGCTCCCATAGACTCTAAGATCATCGTCACCAAGGTTAGTCATTGCTCGGGTGTGTGGTAGACCTAAATTATGTAACATGCTGTGGAAATTAGAAATACATCGGTTCTTTAAACGCGGAGAGTGTCAAATGAGACGGTTTTCACGGCCCTTGTGACGGGAAAGCCTCGTATCTGTGTACTAGTTCAGATTTTCAACTAACAGGGAAGTAACATGTGTCCAAGTTCTTTGTCAATATGCCGACCAGTGTGTCATTTCAGAGGACGCTAGCATATTTACGGCCCAGCTGCGGGTCTAGGTAGAAAATAGCCATTAGGTGATAACTGTCGGGATAGAAGACCAAATACGGTAAAGTCTAAATCCAAACCGTCGGGCAAACCAATATGTTGGTGATCCGCATGTGAGAGAACGGATTGTTCCATTTGACAAAATTCTATTTAAGAACCTATTAAACTCAAAATGAAACACCAATTACCCGCGGTTTGTGACAAGGTCTTTTACTCCCAGGATTTCTTTCAAACCTCTCGTAATATCGGTGGTTGCTAAGCATAACTCCCAACATGGCACTGTTTCAGGACTTGGAGACCCCAAACGGCCACATGTACCGACAGCCGCTTGGTCTATTCATAAACAATGAGTTTGTTCAAAGTATCGAGGGGGGAACAATTCCATCTATTGATCCCGCGTATGACATTGCCCGTGTTCCGTCAGACACCTAGAGACTAACACTACATTATAGGACCGAAGAACTGATTACATCTGTCCAGTCCGCATCGGGGCGGGATGTTGATGCAGCTGTCAGCGCCGCACAGGAGGCACTGGTTCATCCTTCCTGGAAGCTCCTCTCCAGTACAGACCGCGGTAAGCTTTTGGCAAAGTTGGCAGACCTGGTTGAAGGGCAAATGGAGTTACTCGCATCCATCGAGGCGTGGGACACTGGTGAGTATTCCGACTAAGCAACAAACAACGACGGATGGCGTGCTAAGCAAACCTAGGCAAACCGTACAGAGTCACTGTGAACGAAGATATACCGGAGGCGGTTAGCGTACTCAGATACTACGCAGGTTGGTGCGACAAGATACACGGGAAGACCATCTCCACCACTGTCGACAAGTTTGCCTACACAATACGGCAGCCTGTTGGTGTTGTGGGCCAGATAATACCCTGGAACTATCCTCTATCAACGGCGACATGGAAACTTGCTCCTGCCCTGGCATGTGGGAACACCATAGTGCTAAAGGCGTCAGAGCTGACTCCCTTGAGTATCTTGATGCTGGGCCAGCTCATTAAACTAGCCGGTTTCCCACCAGGAGTAGTTAATCTACTTAATGGTGTCGGATCTGAGGCGGGCTCTAGACTTGTTGAACACCCCCATGTTGACAAGATATCTTTCACGGGGTCAACCGCGACTGCAAAGGCTATAATGTCTGCTGCGGCGGTGAACCTGAAAAAGATAACACTTGAAGCTGGGGGGAAATCTGCACTACTTGTATTTGATGATGCTGACCTTGACCAGGCTGTCAGGTGGTCACATTTTGGAGTTATGTCAAACCAAGGCCAAATATGCTCAGCGACGTCAAGGATTCTCGTACAAAGGACCATATACAAGAACTTTATTGAGCGGTTCATTAAAACTGTGCAAGAAACTTCGAAAGTTGGTGTACAATGGGATGATGCTACCTATCAGGGACCACAAGCATCAAAGTCTCAGTACGATAAAATTATATCATATATCGAGACGGGTCAAGCTGAAGGGGCAACCCTTGTGTTAGGGGGAAAGCCATGTCTAGTCAAAGGCAAGGGGTATTTCATCTCTCCCGCTGTTTTCGCAGACGTAACGGACAGTATGCGCATTTACCAAGAAGAAATTTTCGGCCCGGTTGCCGTGATTGCAGCGTTCGACAGCGAGGATGAAGCGATTACGAAGGCAAACTGCTCCAGCTATGGTCTGGCGGCTGCTATATTTACCAGGGACGTCAAACGGGCTCACCGCCTGTCCGCCGAGGTTGAAGCAGGAACTGTTTGGATCAACAGTAGCCAGGATATAGACTTTAGAGTTCCTTTTGGTGGGGTTAAACAGAGCGGATTCGGTCGGGAACTTGGCAAGGCGGCGCTTGAGGCATACAGTCAGATCAAGGCCGTTCATGTGAATATGGGTGCTGATATATGATGAGAGCAGATCTGCACACAAAAGAATCGGCCAAACAGGAAACACATGGCCTCTTTTTGTTTTTCAACTATTTGGCTTGATGCTAGGTTCATTTGATTCAACCCATGACCGTACTAGAAAGTCACAACACCATGTGAAATATATAAATGTTATAAAGAAACTAGTCAGTCGAAATGAAAAGTTTGCAAACGTCTAATACATGCGCAACAGTGCAGAATGTTTGGTCGTCAGGTGCCTCTGCAACCCGATTCCATCAACCAAAATGACCGTTAAGCCAGTTGACTAGGAACAGAGGCACTTCACTGAGGTAGAGAGATAGTGTTGGTTATATTTTGTTGATAGAGTTAGTGACAATAGATTTCTATACACACCAGACTCCACCATCATATATGGAAGCCATAAAATCGTCCACGCTTCTAGCTCATCTAATAGGAATATTAGCCATAAGAGATATTTTCAGTATCCGTGTATAGTTTTAAGATATTCCATTAATAGTTCTAGTAAACATTATTTCTTCTTCAGACAATCGTTGCCTCACCCCGCTATGGAACCAATCGTCGTACGCTTGCCTCTCTGCAATGGTGCTGACTCGGGCGCCATTCCTAAGGAGCACCTGAATTATGGCCTTTTCTCTCCGATCGTTGGCAAGATTTAACGGCGACAAGGGCCGTCCTGCGAAGTGCACAGAACCTACATAATTGTTATTAGCGCCTTGCTCTACTAACAGCTTAACAAGACTCAGCATTCTGTTCTGAACAGCAAAATGTAACGGCGTTGCAGCGTTGTAGTCGGTGGTGTCAATGTCGGCGCCATTCTCAAGTAGCAGCTGAACCAGAGCCGTCATGGTTTTCTGATCTTTATTAGACCCGAAGATAGCAGCAACATGTAATGGTGTTCGACCACCCACTCCACTAGCATGAGCATCGGCACCCTTCTCTAGCAGTAGCCTGCAATGTCAAATGTGCCCAGGGGAGATAGCCGGCAGTAGCGGCGTCTCATATTTCTTCTCAACACCGTCAATCTTGGCGCCTCTCTTGAGCAGCAGGTCAACCATGCCCATGTTTTTCTCACGGATAGCCAAGGATAATGGTGTTGGACCATACTCTGACTCTGAAACAGCATCAACATCAGCGCCGTTCTTCAACAACAGCTCAACCATGGTCGTGTTTTCGTCACCAACAGCGAAGAATAACGCTGTTAGACCATCCTTGTTAACAGCATTAACATCAGCGCCTTTCTTCAATAACAGCTCAACCATGGTCGTGTTTTCGTCACCAACAGCGAGGAATAACGGTGTTAGACCGTACTCGTCAACAGCATTAACATCAGCGCCGTTCTTCAATAACAGCTTAACCATGGTTGTGCTTGCGTCACCAACAGCGAAGAATAACGGTGTTCGACCATACTTTTCAACAGCATCAACATCAGCGCCTTTCTTCAACAACAGCTCAACCATGGCCGTGTGGTTCTTCTGGACAGCGAAGAATAACGGTGTTCGACCGTACTCGTCAACAGCATCAACATCAGCGCCGTTCTTCAACAACAGCTCAACCATGGTCGTGCTTGCCTCAGCAACAGCAAAGAATAACGGTGTTCGACCATACTTTTCAACAGCATCAACATCAGCGCCTTTCTTCAATAACAGCTCAACCATGGCCGTGTGTCTCTTCTGGACAGCAAAGAATAACGGTGTTTGACCGTACTCTTCAATAGCATTAACATTAGCGCCTTTCTTTAATAATAGCTCAACCATGGCCGTATGTCTCGTCTGGACAGCAAAGAATAACGGTGTTCGACCGTACTCTTCAACAGCACCAATATTAGCGCCTTTCTTTAATAACAGCTCAACCATGGTTGTGTTCCCACCACAAACAGCGAAGAATAACGGTGTTCGACCGTACTTTCCAACAGCCTCAATATTGGCGCCTTTCTTCACCAACAGCTCAACCACGGCCAGTTGCCCCTGCTCCGCAGCAACATGCAACGGCGTGTCGCCTAACCAATCCTTTACTTCGACATCCGTCCCAGCCTGCCGAAGCAAGGCACACACCAAACCTATCAACCCGTGGTGCGATACCACATGCAACATGTGTGTTCCTCGAGGCAGTCCCTTGGGCGGGACGGGCATGGCGTCGTAATCCACATACACCTCCACAATCTCTTCCAACGAGCAATCAAACGTCTCTAGAATATCATCTACAGAGATGCATCCCTCCTCACTTCGTTTTGCGTGCATCAGCCAATAAGTTCTGGCATAGTAAAACAGATGCCAATTAGATGCTCTGTCGACGTGAGACCTCTTTGTGGTTCGAGACGTTTTGTCCATCACCAGACACCGTATACAACTTCTAGACAACCGATAGTGTGCCCTCCCGATCACAAGATTCGTTTGGGATACATGATACAGCCCGACTGCGACTGCGAATAGCACCGCTATGGCCAAGCCCACAGCTAGAACCGGAAGTAACCTTGCATATAGGCTGTTCGTTGAGCATACCAAGGACAAAACCGTGCCAACCAGTCCCATCACAGCTGCTGGAACGCACACTTTCGACCAGTTGCCTAGGCTGAACGAGATTTTCTGTGACAATGGAGCCCTCACAAAGGAGAAGACGAGTCGCCTCCAGTGCGACCGTTCCAACACAAATAGGCCGCCTCTGGCGATTAGGAAGTCACTGACAGATTGGTGGATAAACTGGACAACATTTGCGCTCGGTGTGACCTCGACAAGTCCATAGCTGAGAGTATGGACTAGCCTCCTCATTGCTTTATGGCTGGATGGGTAGACCTCGCACTCGTCTAGCGGCCTGTCTGAGGAATCCACGTTAAGGAGCATGGCACCTCTCAGCTCATCCAGTGATAAGGGCCGGATGGCAAAACAGATCCATTGGATGAGCTTCCAAGACTTAGAGTCCATCTTTTTAATGATCTCGCGGTATAAGATGTCGAGCTCTTGGGGAATGGAACCAATAAGCATCTCAATCTGGTTTAATCCCCAACCTTCTCGTGCTTCTGCCAAAAGTCGATCCACCACGAACTTGGCCCAGAGAAAAATGCCTTCGGCACGCTCGACGATTAAGTTTGGAACGTCAGATGGTAGGGAATCACCAATCGCGGAGAGTTTCTCTTTCGCAAAGCTCAATATGTCATGGCCATTTTCATCTTCCATGCGTATTTCCGATGCATTGTCAAGGTTAATAATAGGATAGTGGCGGCATGTAAAGCAGATGCGAATATGTTTCAACCCGGTCAACTGGAGCCTCTGAAGTAGAGACTTGAAGTCTTCAACCAGCTGTACCGCACTGTTCTTGTCGCACTCGTCCAACGCGTCAACAAATAGCCAGATAGGTCGAGTCTCCAGTGCCTTCTCTATTGCAGACTCGAAGGCGCGTTGTAGCTCCCTAGTCCTCCACTGCCACGTATCGTCGCCGGGCTGGCCCATTGTTTTGCAACGTTGTTGAAATTCTTCTTCGAGGCCAGCCAGTGCGTTAGGTATCTCCTTAAGTTGGTAGAGGAGAGAGCGGAAGAGGCCTAACGGCGTCTTTTGGAGTTCACAACCACGACCATGGAAGAAAAATGAGAGAATCAAGGCCCCCTCTCTGATTTTACATGTTGACATGACATTTCCTAGAACTTGACGTAGCAGGGTCGATTTCCCAGAGCCGGGCTTCCCCTTGATCCAGAGCATTGATCGGTTTGAGGAGGCCCAACGCGAATACTCTTTGTGCCGAGATATCCACTCGCATGTTCCTGCAGTAGCGGCGTCAATGTCGACTAATCGGCTATTTATTTCTGGGAAGTATAAAGAATTCCAACATTTTGAGGGATCTAGTTTGACAACCGGCGCTGGAGTACATACATGGTAAGTTACAGGTTTATAGGCATTCGACGAATATTCCTTCTTACCTTGAAAAAATTGGCTCGTTACGGGAGCATGATACATGTTCTTGGTCACGATGCCGCCAGCAGCGTTGAGCATGTCACCGGTGCTCTGGTTAGTGTAATTGTCGCCTGACCAGACTCCAAGCTCGGATGTGGCCATGTTCGTGTACGGTAGCTTTCGCAAAGGCCGCCTAGCACGACCCCCGGAAGTCTAAGTCAAAGAATTCAACAATATTACGAGACGGTCGGCAGCCATGTAATGACAATGCCACGTCTAGCTTCACTGTGATATTGGAGAGCTGGGATTTCCAACCAGAAGCGACAGTCAGACCAGAGATAAAATGAAGAGTCGACCAAGGAGACCCCAGTCAAACATTGGGCACAAACAATTACACCCTGTCATCTGCAGACCTTGGCTATCTTGGAGACCAGGTAATTCTCCAGTGGTTGAATGTGCAGACTAGGTGCTTGCATCTGGTGTACCAGTAACTTGACATTCTTTCAGCCTCCCCGGACGTTGTGCGAACCACCAGACTTGACCACGAGACGGGTCGCTGACAAACAACAGCCAACCGGAAATATAAAAATTGCCAGCCAAGCTTCAGCTTGCCATTCAAAGCGACACCTTTGAGCCAGATGCCTGTCCCATTGGCTTTCCCATAGTGATGAAAGTGGTGAGCATGCATGCAACTTGCACCAACCTCCAGGATGAACCGGTTGGTCTCAGTGCCGAGCCCTCCCTTGAGACGCGGCTCGGTTATATTTGGATATCGGCCTGCAAGTAGCGTCGAATTAAGTGAGTAATCAACCATCCGTTGGCGCCAGGTCCCGATTTCGGTAACACACCAGACCCTTCCTCTGGATTTACAATGCGTACACCCTCGGCAAGGAGGCGCGGTGGCCAAGATTTGCTATATTGGACCAGGCCTGCTGATGGTGACATTGCCCCAGCCTCCGTGAGGCAGTTTTCGGCTCCTAAATGGCACACATCACGCCTCCCTACCAGTCGCCCTCGCCTTTGTTAGTCAGAGAACCTTGAGAACAAAATAAGAAAATCCAACGAGCTCAAGTCCCATCCTGGCCAAATCAAAGCATATCAGCTGGTGAATCTCACCTTTCGTGCAAAATGACATCCGCCATCGAGGACTTGCTTTCTACCACAGTCGAAACTTTAAAAGCAGCAATGCATTGCTATACTACTGTCAAGGATGACAACAGCCTCCGGAGGGCTTTCCACGGAGCAGGTGAAAGGCTTCGTTACGTTGTGCAGGTTCTGGAAGCCGCGAAGGCTCACATAGCCCGGCACGGCCTCGACGGAGATCTCGAAGAACCCCAAAATTTGCTGCAGGTTTGCAGCACCAAAGTCAAACAGTCTCAGGGTATATTCCAGATGGTTGCTCGAGCACCACAGACCTCTCGATTGCCATTTTACAAAGCCGCCGTGAAACAACTGGGGAACGGCCAGGTAGTAGAGGATTTGGTGAAGGGCATGATGATTGATGTGTGCGTTTTCGCTGAGAACAACGCAATCAGGGGCATGATGAGGAACGAAGTCGCGGTATTGCGTAACGCGATTGAGACGTTGTCAAACATGGAACCATCCCTGTCAACAGAGCGCTCTGGTGACAACTACAACAACTGGAGCGCTGGCGACATGCTCAACGCTCCTCGCGGAAAGGTGACCAAGAACAACTTCTCCGGAGCTACTTTCTCCGGCACCGTGTCCTTTTAGCCGCGACACTTCTTGAGAGTATGTGGGTGAGGATTTCAAGGACGCGTACGTGCGTCAGAAGTTAGTCAATCAGGCTTCAAGTCAAATTCATGCCATGTATTAGCTGTTGTATGTTGTGATATAGCCTCTCTGCCCTTCCTGCCTCCAGACCCAAACGCAATAGCAGCTGCTCATGCCACATAGCATAACCTCATCCCACCAAGAGTCGTCCACCGATAAACAGGGGCTTAGTTTTCCACCTCTCGCCAATAACTTGCGTATACACGACGGCGCTTCAGGTCGAACCGCAGCCGAAAGTCACAGATTCACGGAAAGAAGCCCCATCGAAATTGTTCTTGGTCACGCTTCCTCCAGGGGCGTTGAGCATGTCGCCAGAGCCATAGTTGTTGAAAGATGAGCCGGCTGGTGATTCGACCTCGGCGCCTTTCACTGACGCTGATGGTTCACGGATGGCCGATTGTACTATCTCCAACTCCCATCTCTGCAATTCGCCATACACCCTTTTGAAGCCGTTGTCGTCTTGAGAGCCAAACTTAACCATGTTGCTGTGATTGCCGTGAACGCTAATGGGGTTATAGCCCCCAAGAGTTGCTGATTTTTTAGAGACGACTTGCCTGAAGCCAGTCAAGGGGAGCTCTTCAAAGAAGCATGTGATGTCAAATTCACGGCCAGCTCTCTGCTGTTCTCGTATCATGGACAGAAACCGATCTTGAACTGATTGGAGGTAGTTGTCGTCGGTTTGTAGAGTCTTTAATAAGGATATGTTTGTAGACTTTACAACCCCAAGCGCTGAAGCGGGTATCTTTCCCCAGCGAGCCATCCAAGACCCCTGGTGTGGCGTGCCCATGAATATTATTCCCTTGATGCAATCGAAAATGCTCTGTAGATGGGGTTCAGGGTTGTTACGGGAGAGCAGAACAGCCTCCTTGCAGACGAGTCCGCCGAGACTATGGGCAACAAAGATGAGCGGCCGAGAAGTTGCATTGGACTCAGCCCTGTTGGCCGTTAGGTCGGTCAAGAGATTCTTAGCATGGTCGCTTAGGCCGTTTGTCGATGCGACTGATTTCTGCGCAATGTATGCATCATACCCGTACGTAAGTATACGAGCCTTTTGGAGTTTCAATGGCAGCAGCGTCTCCGGCCATGGTGCGGTGTGTCCTTTGGCTGTCCAGGTTCCAATTCGATTGCCACTTAAACCATGCACAAAGCAAATGTCGACGTTGGCGTCGTGGCAGTCGTGCAGAATTTCCACGCCGTCTGGGAAGGGCTCATCTGGAATATTGAAGCCTGAGGCGCTGTTGTGCCTTGACCAAGGGAGGCGCCAGGATCGTTCCTTCCACATTTGTCTTCTTTTTGGAGCAAGCCGGGAAAAACAAGACATCGGCATAGATTTCAAGACCGCCTTGACAAATTTGACGGCTTAGAAGAAATGACGGAGGACTCGTCACGACACCCTCAGATGTTATTAGGGCTTCCGACCGGACCGTTTTTGCTACTAAATTGGACCTGAGCTGGGCTGGGCAGTACGGAGTACAGCTTTCGCATTGCAACAATCATCTCTTCGTTCACGGTCGGGGTCTGGCTTTGGCTATGCAACAGTCCTTGTCGAGCCAAAGAGAGGGGGGGACGTTGCTTCGCCTTGCTGCTGACCGCCGAATATTGAGTTGGTGCTACCCAAGGCAAAGCTGATCCTGTTCGACGAATCCCGCCAATTGCTCCCATGTTCTTTTCTTGCCTCTTCTGCAGAGTTCAGGCATCGGGACGAAAACTTGCGCTTGCTTATCTCTCCCGCTGGCACGACACCATCTCCATCCTTCCGCGAACAAAAAAATTGATCACTGCATGAGGTGTGACAATGTGATTGATGCTGCACAACCCATCGCTGTGCTGCTATCACAATTGACAGTTATGCGACCAGACCAATTGTCCTGGTCTAGACTATTGAACCTCCAAAGGCGTTCGTTCAGAAACAGGGCAAGGATTCGGGTTGTGCCGACTCGGTCACCAGGCCACCTTGCTTCTGATTGAGATTGACATGTCATTTCGTCTGACGTTGAACAATAACATCGAAACTTGGCACAAATCATCAGCCACTCAGCGGGCCGAGCCTAGCGCACTTCATTTCAACATGCAGCTTGATCGAATGTCTGTACTTGTGGTTCGACGTGAAGTTTCTCTCCCGACCAACCCACTGTGGCGCCAATGCAGAAGTCTGGGGTCATCGCAACTTGTTACCCCCAAGGTAACGGGAGGAACCTCCAGCAACGCGGCTACACCCGATTCTCATTCGAAGGAGGCAAAAGCGTTCTCGTAAAGTTGGTGACGATGGCCGGCTCAGCTGTCAATTGGTCTAGGGTAGGAAGCAACCGTTTCTGGCACATACATCCCTTCAGATTTAATACGCGACTCTCATCTTGCAATTTCAGGAAGACTTCTTCAAGTAATTCTCTTTAATTGTTTAATTGAAGGTCACCGAATGATGAATCCTGCACTTCATTCCACGGCAGGGGCAATACAAATCCAGCAAGTGTGACAACCAGCATTCTCGGATAGGAGGCGCGACCTTAAGTTGCATTCAGGGATCGCTATTTCATGTCATAGCAGACTTGAGATACATATTGAGTATTACGCTACCGTCAATAATGAGCCTATAGAAGGCTTTGTGAAGGTTGGCGTCGGCATTTCTTGGAAGGGTGATGATGCATGCACCATGTGTTTCTCAAACAACGCAAATATAAATGTCTGTCATTTCTTTCGTTCTTTGCCCAATAACAGGACGTGTAGTCTTAGCACATCATAGAGCTAAAACTAACATTTGAACTTGCCACTAGACACTACCAAGCACAATGTTATCTAGTTACAAAGCAACAACGATGCAACAGTGGCCGACAACAATATATCTTGTTCATATAGTAATCAATTTGTACTTTCCTCTTCCCCTCTTCCACACACAACAACTTCCCAAGCATCTTCCACCTAGTGCTCTACCGCCTTACCCCTTATGATTAGTGTTAGTGACTGTTTCGATAGGTTATGGCAACTGCATTTACCAAAGCTTTGCGACTCAAGTACCCCGATCACGCAGAGCGAGAGCCATACGAATTGGCTTCATAGCCCAACGTAATACACTTGTTCTTCTTAAAAGTATCGCTGCCGCCGTCAGCCCACCAATCCTTCTCCCCATTCTCGGGAATCGCGCCACAGCGGGTATTCTTGTAGAATCCGGCTCTCTGGCGACGACCTCCATAGCTTAGCACTCGGAAGGATCGAGTAGCAGGGACATCCGTGTTACGACAAGTGTTATCCCACACATTAATTTCTTTGGCACTACCCGTACAGCCGTTGCCTGTAAAAGCGCGGATCTTGAAGGACAGGGCCCCGGATCCAAGGCAGAAAATGGCCAGAGTCTTTGCGATGTGCATGTTGGATAATTTCTTGACGGTGTTGGTGAGTAAAGTAAGAGTCAATGAGCAAGAGAAGAGACTTGGTGAAGAATCTGAGAAGATTGGTTATTTCAGATTGCCAACCATTGCAATGGCAGCCTTTTATACTTTTGCTAAAGGCGGATTTGCCAATTCTTTGGGCCATCTTCCCATCTTGTGATATTAGGTCTCTATTTTTAGGCCTGACTGATATCTTTTCGTATCATATGTGTTCCACCGGTTTAGACTCTGTGGTAATCGTAGTCATCATGTTAAGTTGAAGACATGGTTTGACAGATTCGGTATCATGAAGCGCAACATTTTCGGTCAGATGCCAAGAGAGATCATGTCTGTCTGCGGGACATCATTGAAGTCATCATAAGATCCGCCCGAAATGTGAGTTACCCTTGGATCATCAGTTCACGCAGCCAATCAGAGTCAACAATCCATCTCAACCCATATACTGCTCACAATGCAGCTCATATTTACGATAGTTATCTGGTCTTGAATCTAGTGGCAAATCTCACGACATACTACAAATAGCGTTGGGGCTTAAACATCTGACCTGCATACACGCGTACCTGCGGTAAGATTTCACCCCCGTACCCAGGCCCGCAGTGGCAGTTGTACTGTCGGGGAATGGCAAACTTCGCCTGGTGCACGACTTGGCATGTAGATCTGGCTGTGCTAGATCTTACATGAGCCACTCTTACAACAGCTCAAGTCATCTGTGGAGATTGACGTGGGGGCTTGTTTTTTCTCGGCCGAATTGGACATTAACTTGCTGACTTATGGGCGGATCGATAAGCAACTAATCAAGGAAACACCGAAACAGGCGATATGGGCCGCTGGCAGGTGGTGATGTTGAATCAACGCCGCCTTAGAGTATTAGCTACTATAAACTGCGTAAATATAAAGGAGGCAACTTCCACGACTAATTCAACGCAGTAACAAGCTAGCAAGCACAAGATCTCCCATTACCCAGACTCAAAACAACTAAAGTACATCTTCATTTCTACCACAGACACAATGCGTCTCGACTCAGCCCTCACTCTTCTTGCCCTTGGCTCCGGAGCCTTCTCCTTTAAGATCCGAACCTTCACGGGCAAAGATTGCACGGGAAGCGCCAAGGAGATCAATATTTGGGATAATACCTGCCGCAGCACTGACATCCCAACATTTAAGTCCTTCCGAGTGTTGGCCTACGGCGCGCACCGCCAGAGAGCCGAATTTCACAAGGCATCTGACTCGTGGTGCACTTCTGGTACTCCATTCCAGAGCTATTGGGCCGATGGCGGCAGTGACAAGTTCAAGAAGGACAAGTGCCTCACCTTAAGCACCTCTGCGCGGGTGATGAACTCCCGTTCTGCCTAATGGCAGTTCTGTAGGTAAGCCATTATTTAAATGCGCACACTTTGGTATATGCCTGTGATGTTAATACAAGCCGCAGGGAAGCTCTTTCAAGATACGTACAGAGAGACCGAAGAGGGGAATGTTATTTGATGAGTGTATGGAGAACTGTGGTTGTACTAAGGATTCGTGGGCGGCCAATGGCAGTTTCAGACACTCCTTTAGTCGTGAATATAAAGTTATTGGTGTGACATTTTGACCGTCAACTTTGTTGCAGTGAAGTGGTTAAAATCGTGTAGGCTCTCTGTGTTTTTGTTGTCAATTTGGAGTACCTAGCTTGTCACATGAAACCAACTGCTAGGCCGTTTGCTCCAACGAAAGGGAAAGCATTGCTGATACACACAAATAAAGCTAGTAATATGCTTTAACGTGGTATCTAGGCTCGTTCCTCGAGCCTTGTTGTCCATGAAATGACTTGTGGTTTACGTTGAGCCTCCTAGTCAGATGCACTCTCATCAGGTAACTTAATACTAACAGGAACTAGAGTGGTAATGGTTCCAATTGATTTGGCTCAGCTGATCTTGGCCGGGACGGGAGCTTCGCAGTCTTTGTTTCTGTAAGGTCAAACATGTGGATGCACGCATTACCACACTTCAAGCAAGGCCAAAGTATATCATGAGTTATCGATGTATTACGGTAAAATCTTAGCTATAACTACCATATAGGGATTTGGTAGCACCGCAGTCTCTCTATCCTACCTCCAGTTCATCCACGTTCCCAGAGGCAAACTCATTGAACCCATCAAGCAGACCGAGAGCCATAAGCCTTCGCATTAAAATACAAACTCACGCAGTCCCCCTTCTTAAAAACATTACTGCCACCATCAGCCCACCAATCCTTCTCATTCTTGTTAGGGTAGCAAGCAGGTGCCCCATAAAACGTTGCTCTCTGGCGATGAGCCCCGTAAGCCAAGACTCTGAAAGATCTTGTCGTGGGGAGACTAGTCGTTCGGCAGGAATTATCCCAAATATTAATTTCTTTAGCACTACCCGTGCATTTGTCACCGCTGAATGCGCGGATTTTAAATGAGAACGCGATGGGGGTGAGAGTTAGGAATGTGAGTGCCCTGCCGAGCTGCATGATCGCGGGTTGATAGAGTAAGGTTTGAGTAAAATGAGGTTTGAGAGGATTTTCAGAATTGCTGTTTCTGTCTTTGCATTTCGTTGGAGACAATCTGGATCTTTTGAGCGAGGAGACTCTTGTTTTATACACAGTTGGCAATGAGCAATCCGCCGACCATTCACGCATCCCGTCATTTGAGCAACGGCTTGGAGATCCCATCCCGAATAGGTCTTGCTGCTCCCTTTTGGATGACATAAAGATACCTGAGCGACAATTCGGCTCTAGCTTACCCGTAAGTGGAGACTCTATACGCGTGTATGCACATAAGAATCTTGTCTTACGCCTCCATACCCTGAGATATAGCCTGTCGATCATCGCGATCCATTCTGGGACACATTCATCTCTTATCCTGGCGGGATCAACTGCTGTTTTGGGCCGTTAAATAAAGTAATTTCTCTCAAAATATAGACATCATAGTTTTGTAGTTAAATATTGTTTCACTGTTAATGGCCTTTTTCTCGTCTATAAATAGATACCATGCCCGCGTGTCTGCATGTCAGACCACAATGCTGATCGTCACCACAAGTTTCCAAACGGTGAAGAACAAACTCATTCAATATTCTAGTCTAAATTACCGGTTTGCAATCGTGTCCACATCACGGCCTCTAAAGTCGCAGGCACATGTACTAACTTTGAACGGCTCACAATTTCTGCCCCTTCTTGCACCAACTGCTGTCCCAATGGTCCTATCCACCACACATCAGCCGCCAGGCGATGCAAAAGCACACCCCAGTACATGATGAGCAGCAATGCCATGGGGTCATGCGCCTTGGCGGCTTTTGCAAGATCACTGCCGCTGTATTTCGGAAACGACATGCAGAAACCTTGAGCGACATGATGCAAATCATGAGAGTAACATAGCCGCATTCGTTTCATGGATCCATCATACGTATCTCTTGTGATGATCGTGTCTTCGCTCTCGTTGGCGTCCCCAAAGAAAATGGCGTCCTTGATGGAGTCCAACAGGCTCAATCCATATCTGTCTTCTTCACGTAGATGATCCAACGGCAAGCTACTCCACTGCTCGTGAAGGGACGGAAGATACGCCAGACTCTTTTCCAGTGCTGTCGGGTTCAGATTCATCACATACGATGCACCGAGACACATCTCAAACAACAAGCAGGCACGTTGTATTGCTGATAACGGCGGTGCTTGAGTTGCGCCGTCGGTCATGAGGTGTTGTGAAATGGCGATGTGGTTGTAGACCGTAAATGTTGCATTCAAAAACAACAGATGTGTAGTTTCCTCACCCCTCGCGTTTGAGAGTTCCTGTCGCATCAGAGCACTAGACTTGTTGAAGTATTTGAGGGCGGCTTGATGGTACGGCGCAGTTTCGGCACCGTCTTTAGAGGAAGCGATGATGTCAAGTGCTGCAGTGCTGAGCATGTTGTAAAGGATGAAGTGATGTCGAAACGCCTGCTGCGGTAGGGAAAACTGCATCCAATGGTGCTCTATAGGGTTACATGAGACACTATGAGATGTTATCATCGTCCAGCGATGAAGTAATTCCAGTTCAATTACATCGTGAACACTCGGTAAAGCCCTTGTTGGTTGTGGCGTTGATTCGTTAGATGACGATCGCACCAGCAAACTGTCGGTATCATGCGGGTAGGCAAGCCTCTTTGAAACGCCATATCCAGATCTGGGGGTCAAGTACGAACAAGGCAGGTTCCGGACAGTGCAATTGACACATGGAGGACCTTGTTCGTCACACTGCATAAAGACACAGAGTTAGTAGTCTGGAGAGAGCCTTGAGTTTGTGGCATTACGTTAATGGGGCAGCGGCCAGTGTCGAAACTATCGACCATCCATGCTTGAGAAAGAACATGAAACAAGACGTCATACCTTCACATGCCTTTCCCTGCATGGCCGGCACCCAGTCTTCGACTTTGTGTGTGTCTTGCGGCGTTGACGCATTGGAAAATTGGACGTTCAGCAATGAATGCCGTCTTGGTTATGATGTTGTTGTTCAATTCTTTCGTAACCGACAATAAAACACTAAACTGAGCAGCGAAATATCCAAACCATTACGTGGCATTAGCTGATGTCAGCGTCTCACTCCTGTTGAACTGGAGACCGTAAGCACAATGTTGCGTAATGACTAATCACTGTAGATCGCGAGCAAGTCACCAAAATTGGCTGATCGGCCAGTTCCTGACAATGGACCATGGCTAAATAATATATGCTCCAACTGATCAATGTGCGCAAAAAGCTTCATGCCCGTAAAAACATGAATCTTGGATGACGGAAGTGATCCACTCCAAAATATGGGCAGATTGAAGAATATGGAATATAAGTTCTCGAATGGCAAATTAGGACTTGAAATGACCACAGTATTCAGGAAGATGTTGTTGTATCTCTTCATGGGCATTGCACCAACAGTTGGTAGATTTTAGTCTATAGCTACTTAGAACATTGAAATTGGACAGAATGGTGTATTGAATGATGCTAACAGTCAAAGGCCATCTAAATGTACAAGCGGTGAAAGTTGGCCGTATTCTTCTGAGGCAGAGGGGAAAGGAGACAATCCAGATGTATTAGTCTAGATAGATAGCATCTCTGCTTCATACCAGCGTCATACTGAGCTACGTTGTAGTCAGGTATTGCCCAGTGGCAAGCAGGATCTTTTCTTTGTCTAGCTTGATCTGCGCAGGACGTTCCCAATCTAAATAGGCGATGCCCTCCTCTCGCAGATCACGGCGCTGATTGCTCAAGACGACTGATGGCACAACTGTAGAGTTCCCCATCCCGTCTGAGAATACGACATCCGTCGGAGGGGGCATTGGAAAGTCTGGCCAGTCAATGTACTCGGGTGCTTCAGTGTATAGAGTGATCTGCTTTCCCTTTCGTCTTTTATCCACCCACTCATTTAGTACTGAGCGAAATTCTGAAACGGGGTTATCCAGTTTGACATCTGGATGTTGCACCCACTCCTCCATTTCCTGTACGTCGGCTGGATTCTGTCGTGGATGAGGGACGCTCCGGAACCGCGTATCGCGGGTGATTATCTCGTATAGAGTGAATATAACTCCCTTCACATCGTCTCGGTGCTTACTATATCCAATGCCGCCTATCTGGCCACTATAATTGAAGTCGAACAGCATGATGGCGTCTGTCTCGGGGTTGATGAGTAGATTCCGTGCGGAGATGTCCTGATGGACGATGCCGTATTTGAGATTCAAGTCGTCAACAACACATGTCAGCTGCCGGAGCCACTCAATCCTAAAGGTGCGCGACTGGTCCTCCTTGAGTGTGCCACCGGGGACATACTGGCTTGTGAAGCCGACGACATGGCCGTATAGCTCGTCCAACACAATTCGTTCCAAAGGAACAATGCTCTTGTTTGGAGGAAGGCGCATCCACAAGTTCATCTCGTGCCACACCTTGTGGATAAATTGTAATAGGAAGTAGTATTTGAACACTGCTTGGCTGGTTTCAGTTGCCTCAGCACATGGCGCATACGAAACATGGTCGACATTTGGACCAAGTCGGTCTAATTCGACCAGTTCTGAACGAAGTACAGTCTTGACATGAGAGGGTAGCTGAAAATCCTTCAGCGGAGGGTAGTAAACACAGGTTGCTTGGTCTTCCTCGGGGTTCGTAGAGACGGAGATCAAATCACCATCTTGCGATACATGAATGGCGTATACATCGGTACCCAGAGAATCAATGTGCTTCCTAAGGTGCTGGATGGCAGCATCTTCGCTCTCTTGTTCCTCATCCATGGTAACTGCGATAGTACGTCGTTGGTCCCAGTCAAGGATATACCATGAGCTTGGTCCTCCGGGCGTTATATCGCCTTCCGGGGCGAAATACCTCCAGTTCTCGTCAATCATGTCTTCTGCTTTCTTTGTTCGGAGCGCGGCAAACTCAATCCTCAGAGGTCAGGGGTCAGAAGGTCAAGCGGAAACGAGGGGGTGAAAACGGCAGCTATGATGAAGGGTTGAGTGACTACGCTGCTCGCATATGCAGGCGGGAAAGAGGTGATGAAGATTGAACTTATTTAGATGAAAAATATCCAATGGTCAAATGTAGTCTGGCAAGTGAAGTCAACTGGTCTGCCTGGTCGAGTCTGTTGTGACCCGACGAAAGGCACACATGCAACCAGATGCGAGAGGACCAGCCCAGACTGCATGTGGGTCTGCCCTCACAAATGCGGCGCTAGTGTCAAACCGTCAGGTCTTGTTGTCAAGCGCTCAACGGGCGCTTATTCTTATTGACTGCTCAATTCCAATCCGGAGGCTTCGCGTTGAGGTACAGTATCAAACAAGGCATTTTCATACCTGGCCGTATCCATGTCATTGTTGGCCAGTGTCATGTTGCACCGCCATCTTTTATGGCCCGTTCGGCGGCCCGGTGCTCCTGGTTTCAAATTTCATTTGGTAGATAGATACTAGAGAGTAGAGAGTAGCCTCTTCTGCAGCCGTGTCGCCAACAAGAGCTAACTTGATGTTGGGCCAACACGAAGGTCTTTGCAAGCCATTGAGCCTTGTTGACTGCCTCGTGTGCCCGAGATCAGGCTTCAAGCTTGGCCTTGCGTCCCTCGTTGGATTGCACTGCCACAGAATGATACAGATTGAACTATCGTGGGGGGTAAAAAGTATTCAAACCATGAAAAGGTATCACATATCGAGTTGTATTCTAAGATACTGAGATGCACTGGCGAATACCTTCGTATGGGCAAATACAACTTACCGCAGACTGTTGCCTGCCCCTGGTGTGTGCCCGGCCTAACGAACGGGCCAACACCTGCTTTGACCAGCGCGTAAAACCAGACATGGACACGACGCCTGGCACCATTTGACGTATTGGTTGGCGAAGTCCATAGACCAACACTCGACTACTTCATAAGTTCGAAACAAATTGCGGACAGAGTTGGTCGTTATATCCAACATACATGTTGATCAACATGGCAGGATAAATTCGCCTTATAAAGCACACTGCTTCCCGAGGTATATATAGTAGTTGACACCTCTCGCCGTGTGCTGAGGGCTGAATCTGCGTTGCAACATCGTCACGAATATCATTACCCAGAGTTTTACTTTCACAAAGACAAACTCGACCTGAGCTCTTGTCAGTGATAAAATAGAACGCTCTATCTAATTTTACCGCTCTCCAAGATGCAAAACCCACCCCCACCTCAGCCTACTGCCATCCGCCCAAACCAAGTAGTGCGAGCTACACAGAATTCTCTTGTGTTCGACGTTCGAAATCCTGACAATTGTCCATGTGGATGGTACTGCTTTTATGGTACCTGCGGTCACTTGTGCAAACGGCATCCATTCAAGTGTGGTTCGACGAATACACCATCTGGGCAAAGCGGCTTCTGCAGGTCTCCCGCGCCTCAGCATGTTGTCTACGGATATTACGTCCTAATGCGGTGCGAGAGCTGCCATAGAAGTGGCAGGTAAAGTCGGTATGAGACCGACTCTCCGTAGATGTAGTATTGAGAAGTCAAGCTTACCAGTTCTCTCCGACAGCCCACTCATCCTAAGCCGCAACGGGATTACTCCCTCAAGTCGACGATCGAGTATGGGAACATTTCATAAGGGTTTGCTTCTGCGTTGCGCATTCTTTGTCTATTCAGACTAATGGGTTCGTTTTTGGGGAGAAGAATCTGTTTTTAGTTTTGTTTTTGTCCTCTCCTTCTGTTTGCTTGCACCTATCTAGTTTTTCGTCCATAGACAGCTACACTCAATGCGACACTCTAAACCACCAACAACATTACTGCAACACTCCTTTTTTTCGACAAACATCAGATATAACCGAAACAGTAGCAGTCCCGTATGAAGTATTCACCGACATCTAGCTACATACATATGTGTGAGTAGACATAAAACCTGTGGGTTTACACAACATGTGTAACTTTAAGCCACGAGGTAGAATACCTATGATGGAATTGGAGTCTGGATTCTTTCGGAAAATGGGTGTTTTTTCCTTGCGCAAATAAAGAACTCGAGTTATGCGTGATAATGTTATTTGTAGCCGGGCAGACACCTCGGGGCTATATAGCGGATAAGTAATAGTGCTTCAACATTTTGCGCCCAAATCATGTGCCTTAGAGGGTGATAATTTAGCCCACTATTGTGAATGTAGGAGACTTACGATGTGGAAAAAATGAGTATTAGCGAACTGTAATAAGTCTATTAAAACTGTAAAGAGACCAGTTAATGCAGCAGAAGATCTCGGTAACTTGCCGTACAGAATTGGAAAAAGAGACGCCACTTCTTGCAGGTGGCTGCAAATCGGATAGGTTGTCACTGTGCCACGTCTCGATGAGTCTCACAGAAAGACGCCGTAGTATACGAAATCATTTCAAAGGCAATGTGAGACCAAATCAGACATCCCGCGCAAAGTGAGGCGCATCTACATCCCGCAAGCGTCTGAGCCTTGCGGCATGGCGCCTCACTGCAACACCCTCAGCACACCGCATGCCTCGAGCTGTTGTGCGAATCTGCCTCGTCAAGTGCCTGCTCAATTTTCTGTGGCTGGGGTTTACTTTTGTGAACTTAGGCTGCCATTTACCTGGGGATTGGCGTCCAAGCCTCTAGCTGGGGGTAATGGGATTTTACAAGGCTGGAATAGTTGTCGATGGCCGAGAGTGAGCATGCACACATACACATAGAGGACACGCTGGCTATGTTAACGGGTCGTTGCCAACTCATTATTCATTACTTCCTTTTAAGACAAAGTCAGCCAGCCCGCCCTCTTTCCACCCGCTCATGCTGGAATAAACGGGCACCACTGATGCTCTAAGGGACGAGACCAACCCCTTATTCGCCATTATTGCCGGCGCTGCGCTTCGTACTACATCGGTCGTCATACAATCATCTTCGTTACCTTGAGCCATGTCTTGTGTGAAACTGGACGAGGACGGGATGCCGTTGTCCTTCGACCCAGAGGACGGCCTCTGTACTGTTTGTCAACGGCTTGTGACCAGTATTGGTGCCTGTTGGCGCCATTTTAACTACTTCCAAATTGGAACAGTCGGGGAGTTGATGAAGAAGTCTCAATGTCCGTTCTGTCGGTTGATACTTGCCTCTATTCGTTTTCCGACATCTAGCGGTGGGCCAACTCTGGCGACTACGGTCAGGATTCAGCAACGCCGACTCTTCTTCGCCATAGATCACAACAAAGCGCGGGACCAAATTTTGAGGCAAGGCCGAACGCGTAAAATAATTGGAGCGTATCTAGAGGTGCATTTACAATTGGGTCAGTCACCTAACATAGTCCCGGCTGGCACAATTCTAGAGGAAGACACTGGCAACCCACACGAATCATCACCGTTTGACATTGTCATCCCCCAGTATGATACAGTGCAAAGGGATATTAGAGGCCGTGCTATTTCCTCCACAGTTAACTACAGTCTCATTAAGGCCTGGATGGGAGATTGTGATACTCTACACCAGAACTGTAGAAATTACAATCTACTTCGGCCGCAGAGCCACAACATGCGTCTGGTAGATGTCTGCGAGAATAGGATCGTTATTTCGTCTCCAACAGAACGATATGTGGCTCTATCCTACGTATGGGGCCCAAACACGACGGGAGCCTTGACTGCGGCTACGCAATCCAAATACTCCGCCAAATCTGGCTTACAGGAAGCGACGCTGCCTCAGACAATACTCGAATGCATCCAGCTGGTGCGGAATATTAGGCTGCGATATCTCTGGGTGGATTCCCTTTGCATCCTGCAGGACGATGACGGTGATAAGTTGAAGCACCTGCCTGCCATGGATAAGATCTATCACTATGCGCACCTTGTTATAGTCGCCGCCACGGGGGATGGGCTCATGCTGGACTTCATAGTACCAGAAGTACGACACAAGGCTGGCAGCAACAACGACTCATGATACGGAGTTTAAAATTCATCACAGGATTACCACCGCTCGGCTACGTGCTAAATCAAAGCACGTGGAACACTCGAGGCTGGACGTTTCAAGAAGCGATGCTGGCACGTCGGATTCTATTTTTCACCGAGTTTCAGCTTTACTGGAGTTGCAGATGTGGAAATCGGCGAGAAGACATGGATAAGGAGATTTATGATGTTGGCAGTCTCAGGCCTCGTTCCAAATCATTCTGGGTTGATTCTAAACATCCATGCCGCATGGCAGAGTACTGCCGAGATGTTAGGGAATTCACCAAAAGACAGTTTTCAGACGTCGCAGACGCCGCTTGGGCATTTATGGGTATTCTCAGGCTACACAAAACTAGATTCCCCAAGGGTTTTATTTGGGGTCTGCCAATTGAGAAATTGGACGCCGCTCTTCTTTGGCGTGGGTGCGTTGGGAACCATCAACGCCAAGCACAGCACACCCTGGCCTTGAAGAGCGTGACAGAGTTATTGAATTATCCATCTTGGTCGTGGTTATCCAGAGATACTGCCGTTGGATTCCTCGACTTGTGTGGTGACAATGTCATCTCGCAGGTTACTTGGCATGAGCCCCTTTTTCTGATGCACTCTGCTGGCTTCCCTAGTCACAGCAAAAATCCTACCAAGCTAGGAGACAAGAAGAAACAGGCAATTCCGACTGCTTTTCGTTCAGCGAGCGATTTAATGAGCTATGGGCTGTTACAACTCACAGCCGAAACATTTGAGTTGACGGTTTCTCGACAATATACGATCTACGAACAAAGTGATTGCTCAGAAGACAAGGATGACGCCAATTCTACGGATCATCACGAAACAACAAAACAAACGTCGCCAGACCAACCGGATACCATGGCAGTCATACTATATACACCTTCCAGGATATATGTAGGAGAGATCACACTAAGCAAGAGTCTTTTCGAAGGAGAGCTTGAGAGGCTAGGAGAATTCGTGCTGTTGTCTGCGAATGCCGGGAAGAAAACAGATGACAGGTGCACCGAAATAGTTGACGGATTAAATTGTGGGAATATCGTGCATGCACATGGCTGCCAGCACATCCAAAGTTACAACGCCATGCTTGTTGAAAGAGATGGAAACATGGTTTACAGACTCGGGCTTTGCGTCATCGAGAAGGACTTGTGGCAACATGTCAATGTGAAGGGACCGGAGCGCTTGATCTTAGTTTGAGGGGAGATATGGTGAGGATCATGGCCATAACATATATGATATGACCCTCGACAATCTAGCCGTGTATGGTATTTTCACACTATTGGACACTCTGCACACAACACGATTAGTTGGATAACTGAGCCACGATCGGGTAGATGATTTCCTGTGAATCGGGCAATGAGAGACTCTTGATCTTCATATCTAACAGGATGTATGGTTGAGTTTCTATATATTGAAATGACTTCCGTTCAATGGCGGATATTCTCCGCGAACGAAAGGCTTGATCTTGACACAAACTTATCCGACAATAGCAGGTCGCTTTCGCGCTTAAAGCTCGTCATGCTCGTCATGCTCGTCATACTCATCATACTCGTCATACTCGTCATACTCGTCATACTCGTCATACACATCAACCTTTTGCACCGGTGTAGGTACAAATGAATTCTTATCCCACGGCTTCACTTCGTTGTCTATCACAGACTTTAGGAACCTGCTCACGTTGTCTGGCCCGATTTCGCCCTGATATGGATATGCTTCGCCCGTATCGGGGTTACATGCTGCCAACCCCTTGTCGTTCGGGATACCCATATCGGGAAGTAGGTATGCATACTTCCCTGAATTGACCGTCAGGAATTTTATGGTCTCATTAAACATTTTTGCTATCGGCCGCATGCTTTCCCTAAATGCGGCGCGCTCGGCTTTATCATCGCTTAGGTAGTACAGCAAAAATGCCCATTTCTATTGAAACATTAATACCGATTTGGCGGCGCAATTGAAGCATTCAACATTCGCTGCTACTCACAGTGAAAGGACCCATAAAACTGTGTCGGTTTATATTTCGGAACAGCGGCTCTGTGCATGTAGACACGAGCTCCTCAAGAGGGCTAACCCGGTCCAGACTGGCTGTGTTGTGCGGAGATCCCTCGATATTATTATAGCAGTGAACCTGGCTCTGTCCTTCTGCAGTAGTCATTTTGCCAAAGGAATATCGATCGCGGTGTTCCTCAGCAAGCCTGGAAAACAATCCCAAGGCGCTCTCGTCTTCCTCTCGCAGATTAGCAATGAAGACTATGTCGTCAATGGAGGAGAAGGAGGCGACAGTGTCGTTATTAAGTGATGTTATGACTGGCCGGATGGTGCGATCAACGAAGGAGATGATACTACGGTCCTGTCAGCGGCAACTGTAATCACCTGTAGCATCCACGGCAACTGAGATCAGAAAGCACTTACGATGCAGCCTTTCGAGCTCCACGGTATCGGATCATGGGCCGCTCTCGACGGTAAAGCCGGATGGTGGGGAATGAAACGACATCGAATGCCTGGCAGAGATCAGGAGTTGCAGTGCAGCTAACTGCTACAGTTTCGACGTCACTCCGGTGAATTGTCTTCCATTCCGGTAATAGAGCTTTACTTTCCTTCCTATAGACGAACCTGTTAGTCTTGGTCTTGTCATATGTACAAGAGTGTATATATACTTACAGCTCAGGCTTTATGTTGCGAACACTCTATTAGCACTTTGAATCTGCGGTAATTGACGGCTCGTCACACTCCACTCACCACGACAACTGCCAGAGCACATGTCAGCTGGAGTTAAGCAACGACTAGAGAACATCGATCTTTGTATGGTTCAACTTACAGGCCACCAGGGTATACTCATTCCTTGCGAGATGCTGCCTCACCTCGGACTCCTCGGCCGTCTGCCATGCCACGGCCTGGGCGGCTAGCGGATGAAGCAGCAACGATCTCAGAAATCTCATCATCTGGAAGCAGTGTCGACACTTTTCTTATCCTTATTGATTTTACTGACGTTGCGGATGAAACAGAGTCTGGAACTCCAAAGAAGGAACCCAGCCCGGCTACCTTACTCTTCTTGCCTTTTGTTTTCTTTTGGGTGTTTTCTGTTAGATTTTATCTCGAGACTGATCGCCAAGTAGTCATACGAGCGTGCCAGTCGTATGGAGGCCGAAAGGTACTAGGTAGAACTTGCCACGTATCAAGTTCAGTTTACATAGCCCATAGAGACACAATAAGTGTGCTGTAACATGTTACCTGTCACATAAGGTACTGAATCAGTGAGCCTTTCGCATTCTTCTATCAGCTGACACCCAACGGTCATAAAGTCGAAAGGCGGGGCTCGAAAAAAAAAACGTATCAATTTGGTGCTCGAGATCCTGCTTTCGTACAGTCCGTCAAGAGATTTATCTCAGCCCATTACCCATTTTCTTGCAAGACCTCCAACAACTTCGCAACGCGTCTCATCGACAACACAATGGTTAATATCATAGACCTTGTGGCCTTGGCAATGCTGGGTGTGGCCTTGGCGGAACCGGCAGAAACTCAAGTTGGAAACTATGTTGAGGTTTCCGGGGAAGATGTGACAGACAACTATACCTGTGTTCACCCGCCATACAACGTTCACCTCTTCAGCCAGTCACCCCTTATCGTCTACATCGAAAACTTCATCACCCCTGATGAGCGCGCTCACTTACTAGCTGAATCGTACGGTGACCCCGATCCATCCCACCTGGCTGCTGGGTAGCTACCCGTCGTCTTGCAGTAGAGCTCGCTAATGAAGTATACAGCCAAGGGAATTTCACAACTTCCTCTATCGTCGATCCAAGGGGGAAAATTATCGACAGCAAGGTCCGGACCTCGAAGTCGGCAGAGCTTAATAGGGACGCCATAGTATCCTGCATAGAAGAGAGGGCACGAGAATTCCAGGGTTTCGACTTACCCGTGGCTAACATTGAGACTTTTCAGCTGGTTAAATATGCAGAAACGCAGAAGTATCTGCACCACACGGACTGGTTCAAGGATGAGGTTACATTAACCTCGCTAGGCGGCAACCGCGTTAGTTCCTTTTTTGGTGTCGTTAAGGCTCATAACGTGACAGGCGGCGGCACCAACTTCCCAACGCTCGAGGCCCCGAGAGACGAGCGTTGGTGTCGCTTCATCGACTGCGACCAACCGTATAAGAGCGGCGTCACATTCCGCCCCATAGAGGGTAATTTGGTATATTGGCGGAATCTGTTGGAGAGCGGCGAGGGGGACTGGAGGACGCTGCATGCAGGTCTACCCGTGGTGACTGGTGAGAAGGTTGGTATAAATATTTGGACCAGACAAGCGCCGGTGCCCCTTTCATGGCGGAGGTGATTTGATTGTGTAGCAGGTGGACAATGCTGCGTCGCGGCATTGTGACACCAATGACTCCTGGTCTTGAGATTGTATCAGATATGGTCCTCGTTGCAGCTTCGCCGCTTCGGCAAAGCTGCTCACATGATAAATAGCGGAAATCGTCTGTAGCAGAGAGCAACAATCAAGGAACAGACAGAGAATTCATCACTGCAACTACCTGTGCACCACAGTATAAAGTATAGCTAACTATTAGTCTCATAATGTGACATTATCAGCTCGCTCTCGGACTACTATGAAGTAAACCGGTTTCCGGGTGAAGCAGGTGCCGCCTTGCCGCTTGCAGGGCTCGCATCCACTGCATACTTGTCACGTATTCGAATTGGTAACACTTTTTATTTTTGTAATTGTAAATACTACCTTGATAATAAAATCTAAGTAAGGGTCTTGTCTTATATACAATTTATGCACTAAGAACAGTGGTGGCTCATGTTGTCGAGTAGAAAGATGACCGACTAGATGAAGAGGATAACCTTTCACTATCTCATTGCAAATTTATTAGTCTGAAACGACGTCAGGTTTCCCAGGCATCTTAAGACTTCTGCCATAGCTTCTTCATTTTCTCAGAAGTCAAGACATAATTGTTCCTCGTCGGAAATAACTGTTGCGGGTCCCATTTCTTACCAATATCCATGAATCGTGTTAGAGCGGTGTTGGATAATGGTGTGGACTGTGAGAATGCGGCTGTTAGAACTTTGAATCTAGGTCATGGTGCCATGAGGCAGGGGAAATCTGTTTTGACTTGCTTACATTTGCTTCATCAGTAGTCACGTCGTAGTCTGCGGCAAACATCCCGGACGAGTACGGCAACAACTTCTTGTATCGACTTTGCCAGTGCTCTTTCAATAGGGGTGTCAGATTTGGGTCCGCCCAACCCGCGAATGAACAAAAGTACAGCTGAATTGGCACGCTAAATGCGCAAGCTTCCTCGTCCGGGTCCTCCCAGCCAGGTATGACTAGAAGGGAAACCGATCGTAGCGTGGGGATGTCCGTTTGGATTGGTTCGGTAGAATCAAGTAGCTTGATAATCAGTAAGCTTGCACAGTCCCGGAAAATCTAGAGGACTTACTTTGCTTAAATCCACCGACTTGTCCGTGCAAAGGCTCTGAAACCTCCAATGCTCACTGTTGTCGCTATTCCACAGCAAGTTCTGTTCGTCCCACATCTTCTCCAAAGTCACCTCATTCCAGGATGACTCCAGTACGGACGACCTTAGCTCAGTCGGAATCTCCTCATAAGCAGCCAGCATTTCCTTTGCTTTGTTCTTGGTATCAGCGAGGGCAATATTTGTGACGGCGAATTTGAGGCTGGCCTCAGCAGGCGGCTTGTCTGCAAGATTCGCCGCATCCGCCTTTTCGGCAAAGAAGATGGCAGCGTTAAGTTCGGTTCCCATTCTCGGCGTCTCCTTGGACTGCTCAATGAACCATCTCATGAGAGATTTGTAGTTGTTCCCCAACTCGAAAACGGTATGCTGGCCCCACCATTTTGTTCGAGGAATAGTTTTTCCCCAAAATTTCGTGATGACACCGAAGAAGGCCGGACCGCCTCCTCTTGCAGCCCAGAATAGGTCGGAATTTTCCTTGGCGCTTGCAATCACAATGCGACCGTCAGCCACGACGATTTCGATTTGAGTTAACCAGTCGCGATAAGTTGGGCCCCAGCCTCGCATGCCTACACCCTGCCCAGCACCGAGGTGGAAGCCACCAGCTGCGACAGTAGGACAGTGGCCGTGAGGGTAGAAACGATTGACTTCGCGGAGTTTTTCAGCCAATTCCTGAACCCGCACCGAAGGGCCGAAGCTTATATCATGAGTGCCTGAATCGTATTGCACGCTTCGGTTGAGGTGAGTGGTATCGATGAGAATGCCCGTAAAGATGCCTCCGTTAGACATTGTATGGCCGCCTGATCGAACGCCAATATCTTTCTTTAACTCGTTCGCCCGGTGCAGTGCAGACACAACGTCTTCGACATGATGAACCACGTGAATTTCTGCAGGGTATGCATCAGGAGCATCTCCACTAGGATTGTTGCGTCTGCATGTCTCGTAATCCGGGGTACCAGGATACAGGATCTTCTCTGCGTACTTGCGATTACAGTCGTAGGTAGGCATAGTAGAAAATCAAGGGGGAAGCTGTAATTACTTGGCGATATATCTTAAAGGTAAGTTATATAAAACAATTAATGCGAAGAGATGGTTTATATAGAGAGACAATATGGCTGTAGGATAACTACATATGTAGTCATATGGTGGCTTAGAGAAATCTAGCGACTGCCGACTGCTCAATGACTGCCGAATGTTGACTGCCGATTGCTGACTGCCGAGTTGCCGGTACCCGAGTGTGCCGAAATGTCTGGTTAGTACTTTCAATGTTTCTGTCCGCTTGGCTTGGGCTGCTAGATTCAATGTTCCAGAAGGCGCCACTTGACGTCAAATTAAACATGCACACGTTGGCCCCGAAGTACGACACAGCCCAATTCGGAGACGTTTGTCGCCGATTACAAAGCGACTGCTGCAAATTAAGCATAAAGTTGATCCTGACGACTATATTGGAGCTCTACATGCACCAGTAACGATGGCTTGGTATAGCGTGAAATGTACAGCTATACCTAATGTAGATCGTACCAGACGTTAGTTGAGCGACCAAGAAGCTTTTTGCAGGTGGAAAGGTTTAACAGTTACCCGACCACAGTCCTATTTCATATACATCGTACGAGGTCGTTAGCATAATTGATTAAAGGAGTTCTCTTCCCGGACGGGATATTAAGCAGACAAGAGCAATGGAGCATCGTGTTCAAGCTGGTATTCATTGCACTGCCCCTTTAGGGATTGTGTGAAACCTCGGCAAGCCAAGTCAGAAGAGTCGATAACGGAAGAGTCAAGGCTGTTCAATCATTGAACACGTTGCTAAACCTTAATTTCTTCGAGAGACCGCCGCCCAAGCTGAGTTACTGCGTCATCGATTTGGCAGGCAGGCAGCCGCGCACTACTCAAGGCGACGCCGGATACGGATTGGATCTGCGGCCTTTTCAAAAGGCTTCCACCAAGACGACTTGAAGTCGCTTGGCATTTTCATATGAGTCACATTTCGGCTACGCGAAGTGAAATTATTGCCGAATGCCGAGCGGCGTGGAGCATCTGACATCACTGCCATGGACACGATGACTTTAGGAATGTCACTACAAGATAATTACAGGCTTAATGCATGTGTTGCAGTCGGTGAATCCGTTTTCTGATGACTGAGAATCAGTTTTTGGATGTGCAAAGCACTATCTCCACAAGTACTAGCTAGGATTAGTGGCAGGTACCACCGCGAGTACACGCTATAGCTAAGGGGTAGAATAAAATCAGAAAGCTAAATCCTGCATAGTATTGCTACCCGCAAGTACTATCTAGGTGTATTTAAGAAAGCTAAATAGTTTAGTTAAAAAGTACACTGGCTAGCATCTAGATAAATCACTTGTAAACTATCTCTATAATATTACAGTATTATAAATTATACTAATATTTAGTCTAAGGAGAGAGCTAAAATAAAAACTAATTATAGTCTCTAACTTATTTATATATTACTTATACTTTTAATGGGTTAAAGATCTATCAAGATTCCACATTAGCCTTAACTGTATAGATAATGTTACTATCCGTTAAATATGCATGTAAACTAGTTATTAAAAATATAAACTAGTGTATAATAAGCCCCTAGACTATAAGGCCCTCTTAAAGGAATATAAAGACAAGTTCGATGCTTATATAGATATTCTAGAGAGATAGATATATTCTCCCAACTAATAAGGTAGGCTTAAACTAGAAATTATATTTATTTATTCCTTATATTATACTTCTTAGTGCGTTTCTTAGGAAGAGAGAAATCGCTTAGACTTATTCTATAAGTTCTTTCTTGCTGCTTAGCGTAATGCTCTATTCTCTTTATCTATTAATTTAGAGCACCTAAAGCAATAAATACTTCTATTGTAAGATTCCGCATATTTATACAAGCTATTATAACCTAGTGTAATAGTATTTAAAACCGCTATAGCTATAATACTAACTTTTATATTTATAATGCTTGTAACGACTGGGGTTTCTAACGGGTAAACTAGGCAAGGTTTATGCTAGCAGAATTATTTATATTAGTTAGTCTAAGCGGTTAGATATTATATTAGTAATAGGTTATAAACTATAATTAGTAATTAGTATAATTACTTAAAGTGTTACTTAGAATTATATATAGTAATTATATTAAATGCTAAAGACTAAGAGCTATCTAAGAAAGAGTAAATTTAGGGTGCCTATGTACTATATAGCTTACTATAGATTACTTAGCTTATTATAATACTCCTAGTAATCTATGCAATCTAGTTACGCATAGAATTACTTATTTACTCTTAGTTTACCGAGTAATTCTCCTTTAATTAGTACAGTTGCCTAACCTTTACTCGCGCTATTTATTTCTTAGCGTGGGGTGACTTTTGCAGTTAGCCTATCCTGCGGCCTTTACACAGCTAGTAAACTAGATTATAATAATGCTACTATTAGGTTAGTAGATTGCATTTGCTAGAGTATTGTTATGATCTAGCCCGATTGGGCCATCGCGGGTGCTAGCCGCAGACATACCGGTTGCTCCGAGCCCTTTGGCCATTACGGCAAAAGAGTACGAATTGAACTAGTCCCTTGTGACTGCTCAATCTAGCACTATACAGGCTCCCTCAGTTGCACACGCAAGACTGGGCTTAAGCCCAGACCTTTACAAGTATTATTCCTAATTTAGTTTTTAGCAACCCGGTTTCTATTACAGCAAATATAAATATAGTTAGCCTTAGCCCTAATGGAGAATATTTACTTAATAATTCTCGCTGGGTATAAATACTGTAAGATGCCTTATATAGCTTCTATCTGCTATCTCTAATAGGCAATATAGCAATCTACACCCTACTACAACGCGGGAATAGTAAAGATAGTTTACACTACAAAATTAACGTTAAGCAGATAATTAGTTCTATAGCTAAAGACAAAATCTACTCTTTCTTTAGAATAGTTTAGTAGATATCTTTATAGATAAAAAACCTTATACTCTTACTATTTGCTAAATTAAACTAACTTATAGCTATAGATAGAGATATAGCCTCTCTAAGAAAGCTAGCTAGCTTATAGATAACTCTTCTTATAATTAAAGATATATAGAAACCGCTATTAATAGATATAGAACGTAATAAAGCTTCCTAAAGTAGTTTAAATAGATTAAATTAGGTTAAGTAGATAAGCAAACGCTAGGTTCTTAATTTGTGCTCTAGTTAATAGCTTAAAAGGGATCTTTATCTAACTATAGTATTAAATTTTATTTTTATTTTTTAGCGAGATATTCTATAAAGAATATCTTCGCTCTAGAGTACCCACTCTTACCTCGCTAAGCCTAGATTGCGATACTGCCTTAGGAAGATATAGAAGTTTAGCTAATTTAGGCATCTACTATTAGTAGAGTAATGCTGTAGTAGCCTTGCTTCTATTAACTAAGGACCATAGAGCTAAGTTTAAAACTTCCATAAAATATAGCCTCTATCTAGCAAGAGAAGAGATATACTCTATAATTACACAGTATTAACCTAAAATATTAGTTATTACTATAATGCTATATATAACACAATAGATTAAGTTCTTTTAGTCTCTAGCGCAATTAAACTATATAAGCTAGAGTCTAAGATAAAAGGCAAGCATAAACTATAGACTATAGATATTAGTTTGCTAAAAATCTAGAGTATAAAGCTAATATAGCTGCATTATATTGATACTTAAGCGTGCCTAGTATAAAGAGATTAAAGCTAAAATGCAATAGCTATTACTATAGTAAGAATTAATACTCTAGTAGAAAAATAAAGAAATAAAGCTAGAGCGTAAGCTTTATCTCTATTATTATGTTGTCTGCTAAAAGTATAGATTAGAGCCTAAGCCTAGGTATTAAATATAATGCATGTGAGAGCAAAAATGAGATATAGAATGCAAAATAAAAGTATTATAAAATACGTTAAAGCTTTAGTGTTAAAGTTTTTCTTATCTAACAGTTAACTAGTTAAATATTTTATTCTTTAAGGCCTTAATAGAAACTTTCTTTCTGTTCTGTCACCAGGCACAGGATGCTGGAAACGGTTTTCATTTTTGAGTAAGCGAGGTGCCGGCTGCTGGCAGTCCCGGTGACTCCGAGGAAAATGCAAACAAAGTGCGTCTTCACCCGTCTAGCGACGCGAATCCATATATTTTCACTCTTTAATCCATTGCGCAATACCTCCCGGTCGACAAGCGAGGTGCCCGGTGTCTTACCGAAGGTATCTGCGGAACGTCGCTTACAAGGACATGAATGGCTGTTGATATGTCACCGCGGGAACCCAGTTAGTCTGATTTGGTCAAAATGGATAATACGTAGCCGAGCGAACTGTGGTGGAGCCTGCAGATGGGTCCTTCGGCAAAGTCGCTATGTGTAGTTATTACTTGATGGTATGAGGCTAGGTTCTGGGATTTTTCTGGGGATGGACGTTTGACATTATTCGCGCCAAGTTCGACCAAATTGAACGAACTCCAAGTTGCCAATCTGGTGGCCGCGATGATGTTATGGTAAACACTTAGACGTTGTACGTTATGCAAAGATGAAAGGATTGATACCATTCA